>NC_074670.1:73356840-73474340 GCF_029448725.1 Salvelinus fontinalis
TCATACTGTCACTGTCTGTTAGATAGAGACAGGCCCTCCTCTCATACTGTCACTATTAGATAGAGACAGGCCCTCCTCTCATACTGTCACTGTCTGTTAGATAGAGACAGGGGAGGAGAGGAGGGAGGGAGGAGGGGAGGGGAGGGGAGGAAAGGACAGGGAAAAGAGATTCGACAGGAAGATGCATAGAGACAGAGAGACAGAGAGACAGAGAGACAGAGAGACAGAGAGACATGTACAGTGTCTTCGGAAAGTATTCACACCCCCTAACATTTTGTTATGTTACATCCTTACTCTAAAATGTATATATATATTTTAAATCCTTATCATTCTACACACAATACCCTATAATGATGAAGCAAAAACCGGTTATTAAATTTTTTGGGCTAATTTATAATTTTAAAAAAACGGAAATATCACATTTAGTATTAGGACCCTTTACTCGATTACAGCATTGAGTCTTCTTGGGTATGACACTACAAGCTTGGCACATCTGTATTTGGGGAGTTTCTCCCATTCTTCTCTGCAGATCCTCTTAAGCTCAGTCAGGTTGGATGGGGAGAGTTGCTGCACAGCTATTTCCAGGTCTCTCAAGAGATGTTCGATCGGGTTCAAGTCCGGGCTCTGGCTGGGCCACTCAAGGACATTCAGAGACTTGTCCTGAAGCCACTCCTGCATTGTCTTGGCTGTGTGCTTAGAGTCTTTGTCCTGTTGGAAGGTGAACCTTCACCCAGTCTGAGGTCCTGAGAGCTCTGGAGCAGGTTTTCATCAAGGATCTCCCTGTCTCCCTCTGCTCATCTTTGCCTCAATCCTGAGTAGATGCCCAGTCCCTGACGCTGAAAAACTTCCCAAAGCATAATGCTGCCACCCCCATGCTTCACCATAGGGATGGTGTCAGGTTCCCTCCAGATGTGGCACTTAACATTCAGTTCAAAGAGTTCAATCTTGGTTTCATCAGAACAGAGAATCTTGTTTCTCATGATCTGAGAGTCTTTAGGTGGCTTTTGGCAAACTCCAAGCAGGCTGTCATGTGCCTTTTACTGAGGAGTGGCTTCCGTCTGGCCACTCTACCATAAAGGGCTGATTGGTGGAGTGCTGCAGAGATGGTTGTCCTTCTGGAAGGTTCTCCCATTTCCACAGAGGAACTCTAGAGCTCTGTCAGAGTGCCCATCGAGTTCTTGTCCACTTCCCTGACCAAGGCCCTTCTCCCCCAATTGCTCAGTTTGGTCGGGCGGCCAGCTCTAGGAAGAGTCTCGGTGGTTCCAAACTTCTTCCATTTGAGAATGATGGAGGCCACTATGTTCTTGGGGACCTTCAATGCTGCCAAAATGTTTTACTACCAACCCCAGATCTGGCCCTCGACACAATTCTGTCTCGGAGATCTACGAACAATTCCTTCGACCTCATGGCTTGGTTTTTACTCTGACATGGGCTGTCAACTGTGGGACCTTATATAGACAGGTGTGTGCCTTTCCAAATCATGTCCAATCAATTTAATTTACCACAGGTGGACTCCAATCAAGTTGTAGAAACATCTCAAGGACAATCAATGGATACAGGATGGACCTGAGCTCAATTTCGAGTCTCATACCAAAGGGTCTGAATAATTATTGCAAATTAGGTATTTCTGTTTTTATTTTTAAATCATTTACAAACATTTCAAAAAGACTTTGCTTTGTCATTATGGGGTATTGTGTGTAGATTGATAAGTTAAAAAAATATCAATTTTAGGACAAAGCTGTATCGTAACAAAATGTGGAAAAAGTCAACGGGTCTGAATACTTTCTGAAGGCAGAGCATATAGAGAAACATATAGAGTCAGAGAGACAGAGTCAGAGAGACAGAGAGAGAACATTTTCCTGTGACCCTCAGCCTCCACCCCCCATAATACAATAGCCTTATGAAACCCTGCGATATCAAAGGTGACTGCAGAGAAACACACACACACACACACACACACACACACACACACACACACACACACACACACACACACACACACACACACACACACACACACACACATATAAACACAAACACACATACGTACTGTGTGGCAGGTACTGTACAGGAGCCTTCAATGATCCAGGGCAGGGCCCGGTTGAGTTGAGACCACAGAGGACAGAGAGGTGTTTACAGCTCTCAGGTTTATTATTAGACCTTTATATTTACCTCTCTTAGCCATGGTTGACTGGCTCACTGGCCCACAGGCCAGTTTACACCACTGGGGTCAACTAGTCTATCTGAGAGTCTGAGAAAAACCCTTGAATGAGTAGGTGTGTCCAAACTTTTGACTGGTACTGTATATCTACTGCATATATATATATATATATATATATATATATATATATATATATATATACATTTACATTTGAAGTCGGAAGTTTACATACACTTAGGTTGGAGTTATTAAAACCCGTTTTTCAACCACTCCATAAATTTCTTGTTAACAAACTATAGTTTTGACAAGTCGGTTAGGACATCTACTTCGTGCATGACACAAGTAATTTTTCCAACAATTGTTTAGACCGATTATTTCACCTATAATTCACTGTATCACAATTCCAGTGGGTCAGAAGTTTACATACACTAAGTTGACTGTGCCTTTAAACAGCTTGGAAAATCCCAGAAAATTATGTTATGGCTTTAGAAGCTTCTGATAGGCTAATTGACATCATTTGAGTCAATTGGAGGTGTACCTTTGGATGTATTTCAAGGCCTACCTTCAAACTCAGTGCCTCTTTGCTTGACATCATGGGAAAATTAAAAACAATCAGCCAAGACTTCAGAAAATAAATTGTAGACCTCCACAAGTCTGGTTCATCCTTGGGAGCCATTTCGTCTGAAGGTACCACGTTCATCTGTACAAACAATAGTATGCAAGTATAAACACCATGGGACCACACAGCCGTCATATCACACTCAGGAAGGAGACGCGTTCTGTCTCCTAGAGATGAACGTACTTTGGTGCGAAAAGTGCAAATCAATCCCAGAACAACAGCAAAGGAACATGTGAAGATGCTGGAGGAAACAGGTACAAAAATATATGCACTGCTCAAAAAAATAAAGGGAACACTTAAACAACACAATGTAACTCCAAGTCAATCACACTTCTGTGAAATCAAACTGTCCACTTAGGAAGCAACACTGATTGACAATAAATTTCACATGCTGTTGTGCAAATGGAATAGACAAAAGGTGGAAATTATAGGCAATTAGTAAGACACCCCCAAAAACGGAATGGTTCTGCAGGTGGTGACCACACACCACTTCTCAGTTCCTATGCTTCCTGGCTGATGTTTTGGTCACTTTTGAATGCTGGCGGTGCTCTCACTCTAGTGGTAGCATGAGACGGAGTCTACAACCCACACAAGTGGCTCAGGTAGTGCAGTTCATCCAGGATGGCACATCAATGCGAGCTGTGGCAAAAAGGTTTGTTGTGTCTGTCAGCGTAGTGTCCAGAGCATGGAGGCGCTACCAGGAGACAGGCCAGTACATCAGGAGACGTGGAGGAGCCGTAGGAGGGCAACAACCCAGCAGCAGGACCGCTACCTCCGCCTTTGTGCAAGGAGGTGCACTGCCAAAGCCCTGCAAAATGACCTCCAGCAGGCCACAAATGTGCATGTGTCTGCTCAAACTGTCAGAAACAGACTCCATGAGGGTGGTATGAGGGCCCGACGTCCACAGGTGGGGGTTGTGCTTACAGCCCAACACGTGCAAGACGCTTGGCATTTGCCAGAGAACACCAAGATTGGCAAATTCGCCACTGGCGCCCTGTGCTCTTCACAGATGAAAGCAGGTTCACACTGAGCACATGAGCACATGTGACAGACGTGACAGAGTCTGGAGACGCCGTGGAGAACGTTCTGCTGCCTGCAACATCCTCCAGCATGACCGGTTTGGCGGTGGGTCAGTCATGGTGTGGGGTGGCATTTCTTTGTGGGGCCGCACAGCCCTCCATGTGCTCGCCAGAGGTAGCCTGACTGACATTAGGTACCGAGATGAGATCCTCAGACCCCTTGTGAGACCATATGCTGACACATGCACATTTGTGGCCTGCTGGAGGTCATTTTGCAGGGCTCTGGCAGTGCACCTCCTTGCACAAAGGCGGAGGTAGCGGTCCTGCTGCTGGGTTATTGCCCCCCTACGGCCTCCTCCACGTCTCCTGATGTACTGGCCTGTCTCCTGGTAGCGCCTCCATGCTCTGGACACTACGCTGACAGACACAACAAACCTTTTTGCCACAGCTCGCATTGATGTGCCATCCTGGATGAACTGCACTACCTGAGCCACGTGTGTGGGTTGTAGACTCCGTCTCATGCTACCACTAGAGTGAGAGCACCGCCAGCATTCAAAAGTGACCAAAACATCAGCCAGGAAGCATAGGAACTGAGAAGTGGTGTGTGGTCACCACCTGCAGAACCATTCCGTTTTTGGGGGTGTCTTACTAATTGCCTATAATTTCCACCTTTTGTCTATTCCATTTGCACAACAGCATGTGAAATGTATTGACAATCAGTGTTGCTTCCTAAGTGGACAGTTTGATTTCACAGAAGTGTGATTGACTTGGAGTTACATTGTGTTGTTTAAGTGTTCCCTTTATTTTTTTGAGCAGTGTATATCCACAGTAAAACAAGTCCTATATCGACATAACCTGAAAGGCCGCTCAGCAAGGAAGAAGCCACTGCTCCAAATACGCCATAAAAAAAGCCAGACTACGGTTTGCAACTGCACATGGGGGCAAAGATTGTACTTTTTGGAGAAATGTCCTCTGGTCTGATGAAACAAAAATAGAACCGTTCAGCCATAATGGCCATCGTTATGTTTGGAGGAAAAAAGGGGAAGCTTGCAAGCCGAAGAACACCATCCCAACCGTGAAGCATGGGGGTGGTAGCATCATGTTGTGGGGGTGCTTTGCTGCAGGAGGGACGGGTGCACTTCACAAAATAGATGTTATCATGAGGTAGGAAAATTATGTGGATACATTGAAGCAAAATCTCAAGATTTCAGTCAGGAAGTTAAAGCTTGGTCGCAAATGGGTCTTACAAATGGACAATGACCTCAAGCATACTTCCAAAGTTGTGGCAAAATGGCTTAAGGACAACAAAGTCAAGGTATTGGAGTGGCCATCACAAAGCCTTGACCTCAATTCTACAGAAAACTTGTGTACAGAACTGAAAAAGCATGTGCGAGCAAAGAGGCCTACAAACCTGACTCAGTTACACCAGCTCTGTCAGGAGGAATGGGCCAAAATTCACCCAACTTATTTTGGGAAGCTTGTGGAAGGCTACACGGAACGTTTGACCCAAGCTGAACAATTTAAAGGCAATGCTACCAAATACTAATTGAGTGTATGTAAACAACTGACCCGCTGGGAATGTGATGAAAGAAATAAAAGCTGTAATAAATAATTATTTCTACTATTATTCTGACATTTCACATTCTTAAAATAAAGTGGTGATCCTAACTGACCTAAAACAGGGAATTATTGCTTGGATTAAATGTCAGGAATTGTGAAAAACTGAGTTTAAATGTATTTGGCTAAGGTGTAAACTTCTGACTTCAACTGTACATTTTTTGCATGTTATTTTGGCATTAATACGTAGCACATATCGGTTTGAAAACAATGTAAAAAAACAAACATCATTGAGTTAATAAAGCCACATACAAACATGGTCTCTTTTTTGCTTTCTTGAGTCAGGCAGCTCCAAAATTAAGGTGTTTCACCCTAACGCAGTACTTTCTGTGGTGGTGGGGCAGCCAGCGGAAAATACGAAGTGTAGGAGTTGGTAATGTTCTCTAGTTGCGCCGTGATTGGCTCAGTGTTCTGTCACTCTTGGGGATACTACATCACTGCAAAATCTACAGGGAGAGCTCGAAAATGTAAGCCCCTTTGGTGCTGCCATAGAGTTACATTAGAAGTGGCCTTCGATGAAGGCTTAATGTCACTGGCCACAGATAAAATTACGTCAAATGACATACAGTGCCTTGCAAAAGTATTCACCAACCTGGGCATTTTTCTATTTTTGTGCATTGCAACCTGTAATTTAAATAACATTTTATTTGGATTTCATGTAATGGACATACACAAAATAGTCCAAATTGGTAAGTGAAATGAAAAAAATGACTTGTTTACATATTTTTAAACAAATTTTAAATTGAAAAGTGGTGCGTGCATGTGTATTCACCCCCTTTGCTATGAAGCCCCTAAATAAGATTTGGTGCAACCAATTACCTTCAGAAGTCACATAATTAGTTAAATAAAGTCCACCTGTGTGCAATGTGTCACATGATCTCAGTATATATATTCTTCGGATGGGGCCACAGTGTCTCCTGACCGCTCCTGTCTCAGCCTCCAGTATTTATGCTGCAGTAGTTTGTGTCGGGGGGCTAGGGTCAGTTGGTTATACCTGGAGTACTTCTCCTGTCTTATCCAGTGTCCTGTGTGAATTTAAGTATGCTCTCTCTAATTCTCTAGTTCTCTTTTTCTTTCTCTCTCTCTGAGAACCTGAGCCCTAGGACCATACGTCAGGACTACCGGGCATGATGACTCCTTGCTGTCCCCAGTCCGCCTGGCCTTGCTGCTATTCCAGTTTCAACTATTCTGCCTGCGGTTACGGAACCCCTACCTGTCCCAGACCTGCTGTTTTCAACTCTTAATGATCGGCTATGAAAAGCTAACTGAAAATTATTCATGATTATTATTTGACCATGCTTGTCACTTATGAACATTTTTGAACATCTTGGCATTGTTCTGTTATAATCTCCACCCGGCACAGCCAGAAGAGGACTGGCCACCCCTCATAGCCTGGTTCCTCTCTAGGTTTCTTCCTAGGTTTTGGCCTTTCTAGGGAGTTTTTCCTAGCCACCGTGCTTCTACACCGGCATTACTAGCTGTTTGGTGTTTTAGGCTGGGTTTCTGTACAGCACTTCGAGATATTGGCTGATGTACGAAGGGCTATATAAAATAAACTTGATTGATTGATTGATTGATATATACACCTGTTCTGAAAGGGCCCATAGTCTGCAACACTACTAAGCAAGGGGCACCACCACAAAGCAAGGGGCACCAGCACGAAGCAAGGGGCACCACCACTAAGCAAAGGGCACCACCACTAAGCAAAGGGCACCACCACTAAGCAAGGGGCACCACCACTAAGCAAAGGGCACCACCACTAAGCAAGGGGCACCACCACTAAGCAAGGGGCACCACCACTAAGCAAGTGGCACCACCACTAAGTAAGGGGCACCACCACTCAGCAAGGGGCACTTCCACTAAGCAAAGGGCACCACCACTAGGCAAAGGGCACCACCACTAAGCAAGGGGCACCACCACTAAGCAAGGGGCACCACCACTATGCAAGGGGCACCATCAAGCAAGCGGTACCATGAAGACCAAGGAGCTCTACAAACAGGTCAGGGACAAAGTTGTGGAGTACAGATCAGGGTTGGATTATAAAAAATATCCGAAACTTTGAACATCCCACGGAGCACCATTAAATCCATTATTAAAAAATTTAAAGAATATGGCACCACAACAAACCTGCCAAGAGAGGGTCGCCCACCAAAACTCACGGAACAGGCAAGGAGTGCATTAATCAGAGAGATAACAAAGAGACCAAAGAGCATGACAGACGTAGGTTTACCATGTTGAGAAATAAGAAATAAGGTGATGAAAGAAATCAGACAGGCCAAGGCAAACTTTTTTATTAACATAATTGGTGAAGCAAAGGGAAATTCTAAACTGATCTGGGAGAATCTAAAAAAGTTAACAGGGAAAGACCATAGTAACACTGCAAAAAGACTAGAAATCATGGTGAATAACAATCTAACACAGGATGCAGTCGAAATAGCAATAGCCTTCAATTCCTACTTTATTGACTCTGTCAGGGTACTGACACAGAACCCCTCCACTGGTTTCTTGGGCTCAGTGCTAGTAAATGATGCTCAACCTGTCTTCCTCATAAGGGAGGTTTCTGAGTCAAAGGTGGACAAGGTGATTAGCTCACTAAATAACTCTAAAGCCAAAGATGTGTTTGGGATGGACTCTACCTTTCTTAAAAACTACAAAGAGTCACTCATTGGCCCCATTACTAAGGTCACCAACACATCTATTGGTCTCGGGGTGTTTCCAAAGGTATGGAAGTCGGCCATAATAACGGCCATCTTTAAATCAGGCGACCCTGCTGACGTGAGTAACTACAGGCCCATTAGTATACTACCTGTGGTGTCAAAGGTTGTTGAAAAGTGTGTAGCAGAACAACTGATTGCCCACCTCAACAACAGCCCCTTCACATTACATTCCATGCAGTTTGGCTTCAGAGCGAAACACTCCACAGAAACGGCCAACTGCTTTCTTCTGGAAAATGTGAAGTCCAAGATGGACAAAGGGGGCGTTGTTGGGGCTGTGTTTCTGGACCTAAGGAAGGCTTTTGATACTGTTAACCATGAGATTCTCATCACAAAATTGTCCAAGTTCAACTTTTCCCCCGATGCCTTGAGATGGATGAAATCATACCTTGAAGGCAGAACTCAGTGTGTCAGAGTGAGCAATGAGCTGTCGCCCACTCTTAGCTATGATGTGGGCGTGCCCCAGAGGTCAATACTGGGGCCCCTCCTGTTCAGCCTGTACATTAATGATCTGCCTTCTGTCTGTACTGGGTCTGAAGTTCAAATGTATGCAGATGATACAGTGATATATGTGCATGCAAAGAGCAAACAACAAGCTGCACAAGAACTCACTACTGTAATGGTCCAGGTTACAAAGTGGCTCAGTGACTCGTGTTTGCATCTCAATGTGAAAAAAAAACTGTGTGCATGTTCTTCACAAAGAGGGCAACAGATGCTACTGAGCCAGATGTCTATGTGTCAGGGGAGAAGCTCCAGGTGGTATCTGATTTTAAGTACCTTGGCATCATACTTGATTCCAACCTCTCTTTTAAAAAGCATGTGAAAAAGGTAATTCAAATAACCAAATTCAACCTAGCTAATTTCCGATTTATACGAAATTGTTTGACTACAGAGGTAGCAAAACTGTACTTCAAATCTATGATACTCCCCCACTTAACATACTGCTTGACTAGTTGGGCCCAAGCTTGCTGTACAACAGTAAGACCTATTCAGTCTGTCTACAAACAGGCTCTCAAGGTGCTTGATAGGAAGCCCAATAGCCATCATCACTGTCACATCCTCAGAAAGCATGAGCTCCTGAGTTGGGAAAATCTTGTGCAATACACCGATGCATGTCTTGTATTCAAGATCCTAAATGGCTTGGCTCCCCCTCCACTCAGTATTTTTGTTAAACAGAAAACCCAAACATATGGCAGCAGATCCACAAGGTCTGCCATGAGAGGTGACTGTGTAGTTCCCCTAAGGAAAAGCACCTTTAGTAAATCTGCTTTTTCTGTGAGAGCTTCCCGTGTCTGGAATACACTGCCATCAGACACACATAACTGCACCACATATCACACTTTCACAAAATGCTTGAAGACATGGCTAAAGGTCAATCAGATTTGTGAACATGGTCCCTAGCTGTGTGTTGCCGCTTTCCATGTCTGTAACTTGTGAGGTGTGGAAACACTTTGTTGCTTTTATGAATTTTGTCTTGCTGCTTTTTGTTCTATGTTACTCTGTCTGTATGCTACGTCTTGCTTGTCCTATGTTGCTATGTCTGTATGCTATGTCTTGTTCTATGTTGCTATTGTCTATATTGTAATTGTTTTTAATAACCTGCCCAGGGACTGCGGTTGAAAATTAGCCGGCTGGCTAAAACCGGCACTTTTACTGAAACGTTGATTAATGTGCACTGTCCCTGTAAAAATAAACTCAAACTCAAACTCAAAGATGACCCTGAGGGAGCTGCAAAGCTCCACAGCGGAGATTTGAGTATCTGTCCATAGGACCACTTTAAGCCGTACACTCCACAGAGTTGGGTTTTAAGGAAGAGTGGTCAGAAAAAAGCCATTGCTTAAAGGTAAAAATAAGCAAACAAGTTTGGTGTTCGCCAAAAGGCATGTGGGAGACTCCCCGAACACATGGAAGGTACTCTGGTTAGATTAAACTAAAATGTAGCTTTTTGGCCATCAAGGAAAATGCTATGTCTGGCGCAAACCCAACACCTCTCATCACCTCGAGAACACCATCCCCACAGTGAAGCATGGTGGTGGCAGCATCATGCTGTGGGTATGTTTTTCATCGACAGGGACTGGGAAACTGGTAAGAATTTAAGGAATGATTGATTGCGCTAAATCTAAGGAAATTCTTGAGGGAAACTTGTTTCAGGCTTCAAGAGATTTTAGACTGGGACGGAGGTTCACCTTCCAGCAGGACAATGACCCTAAGCATATGTCACGTTCGTCGTAACATTTAAGTTAGGAGGACCAAGGCGCAGCGTGATAACAAAACATTCTCTCTTTAATGAAGACGAAAACAAAACGAACACTATACAAACTAAACAAAACAACAAACAGACGAACGTGACGCTATACAAACAATAAGTGCAGACACTGGCAACTTACACATAGACAATCACCCACAAACTACCTAATGACTATGGTTGCCTAAATATGGCTCCCAGAGACAACGATAGACAGCTGTCTCTAATTGAGAACCAATCCAGGCAACCATAGACATACATACACCTAGACTAAACACTGCCCCATAAACATACAAAAAAAACCTAGGCAATACAAAACACATACATCCCCCATGTCACACCCTGGCCTAACTAAAATAATAAAGAAAACAAAGATAACTAAGGCTAGGTGTCACGTTCTTTCAAAATCGAACCCAGAAGCAGACCAGGACAAGGAGCGTAGAAAGAAGGTGAGTATTTATTTACAAGTGAATGTGAATGAGTAGATATATCCAGGTGGCGTAGCGGGCAGCGGAGGTGAGTGGATGGGAGTAAATAGGTGAATCCAATGGAGTAGCGGAATTCTCCGTCGACCAGGCGGGAATGGGGTGAATGATCCGGGTGAGTAACTGAAGACAAAACAAACAAGTAAGTTCAAGGCAAGCAATACGTAAACAAAAACAACAAAACAAATACTATCCAACTTGAGGCTGATACTATGGCACAACATACTGTTCATGTCTAACGATCCGGCAGGGAATGGAAGTCAGGTCAGAGCTTTTGAAGGGGAGAGGTGATGATCAGGACAGGTGTGCAGATTACTGATGGGATACAGGTGCGGGTGAACATCAATCTCCCAACGAGCTAATTCGCCCGGCAACCAGACAGGGTGCGTTCCAGGACACCGGAAACACACTCCAGGACAGACGCACAGGCAAACACAGACTCAGGAAGCGGGATTCGTGACACTAGGGCGTGACAGCATACTGCTAAAGCAACACATTAGTGGTTTACATTTAAATGTCTTGTAATGGCCTAGTCAAAGCCCAGACCTCAATCTAATTGAGAATCTGTGGTATGACTTAAAGATTGCTGTACACAAGCGGAACCTATCCTACTTGAAGGAGCTGGAGCAGATTTGCCTTGAAGAATGGGCAGAAATCCCTGTGGCTAGATGTACCAAGCTTATGGAGACATACCCACAGAGACTTGCAGCTGTAATTGCTGCAAAAGGTGGCTCTACAAAGTATTGACTTTGGGGAGATGAATAGTTATGCACGCACAAGTTTTCTGTTTTTTTGTCTTATTTCTTGTTTCACAATAAAAAATATTTTGCATCTTCAAAGTGGTAGGCATGTTGTGTAAATCAAATGATACAAACCCCACAAAAATCTATTTTAATTCCAGGTTGTAAGGCAACAAAATAGGAAAAATGCCAAGGGGGGGTGAATATTTTCGCAAGCCACTGTATCTACCGTAGCTTTGATTGGACTCATCATGTCAACATCATACTTTCAAAATCTTACCTAGCAAGCTAGCAGTCATCATCATGAATGAAGTCGACAATCTACTGGCAAATCCTTTTCAATCACTGTCATATGAAGAGAAATTATGAAGAGAAATTATAGATAAAAAGTATTGTGGACAAAAAATTATACAACAAGTTGGAAATCGCAAATTCAACAATGAGTGGTTTGGAAGGAATCAGTGGCTAACTGCAAGCATTGCAAAGCAATCACTAGCCTGCTATTCAGTGGAGTGGGTGTGTGGTCCAAGTCTGGGTCTCTTTTCCAAGCTTAAAAGGATAAACATTCAACATTGGCCATGCTATCAATCCAGCGTTCAAAACAACTAGAAACTCGGAACTGGGAAATCTCAGACTTCAGCCAGTTCAAGACAACTAGGTCATGCTGGGAACATACGTTTTGAATGGTCATCCAACTCGGAATTCCAAGTTGGGAACTCGGGCCTCTTTCTAAAGCTCTGAGCTGAAGACCACTGGCGTCATAATTCAACCTTGTTTTTTTCTGAGTTCCCAGTTGTCTTGAAAGCACCATAAATTCCCAGAATGCCAGACTTTGATTACAAAATTGAAGAACCACCGCGCCACCTTCCTGTTCAAGTGAGTACAGCACAGAAGGTGAGTAAAATTTTTTATTGTATGCTGCTGCATAAATTATGTAATATGTCAGGGAGATATGTATACTGTAGCAAAGAAAGTAATACTAAGTGTAGTGTTGTAAGCTGTTAGTAGCCCATGTGCCTCAACCTAATAATTTGGTCCCTTTTCCACTCATAACTTAGCCTACAGTTTTAGGCTAAGACTTAGCCTACTGTTTAGCCTATTTTAGAGAAATGTCATCATTGAATATTGTAAGACCTGTCATTGTATGCTTATATGCCTCCTTTATTTATCATACGGTTCTGACTTGGTGTACAGGGAGAATACTGTAAGAACGGCCCCGGTTCTGAATTCTGTCTCTGTACATTTCAAAAGTGCTGAACAAATAGTTATATTGACTACGTCCGTCATAGCTCTCTCATTAATGTCTTAATCTAAATCTTATGGATTGCCTCTTATCCGCTCGTCGTCCCCCTATGCCATAGTTTTTTCATGTCAATTGTCAGTAGAAACAACATTTATTATGCGAAAATTGTTCATTTCTAGGTTTTGCAGTAAAATCAATAGAGGAAGACAAGTGTTTCCAATGACATCGTCGGTGTGCATCGTGTGATTTCAACCAATTATGAGGTGGCATTGTCTATTAATTATATACTTATTGATTGAAGATGTCATTGGAAACACTTATCTTCCTCTATCGTTTTTACTGCAAAACCTAGAAACGCGTCATTTTCTTATATGTTGATGTTGGGGTGGTGCTGGATGGATATGAAGTTGAAACATGTGGAAATGTCCCTTTAAGCCAAACTAAGCTAGCAGTGTTATTAAAAGTCTAACTTAAACATTCATTGAAAGTTGAGGAAGTTATTCAAAAACCTCCATGCAACCTAAAAATGAATGTTTCCAGAATAGGCAAAATTTTTCACATCCGTTCTTAGAAAGTTTAAAAAACGTTCCGTTTTACGGGTCTGGAAATGTACAGTATGGCTTCGTTCCCAGAATCAATGAGAAACCAAAAACATACATTCCCACAACATCCAAGGAACCAAATGTGCTAGCTGGGTGCTCTCTTATAATTTAAAAAGTCCACAAAAGCTCTCACTGTACATAACATCATTATTAACCTTTAGACGTACGAGTTACAATAGCAATCTCAGGGATGGCTAACTCTGGAAATTCCTTTCGTTTTTTTGCACCTTACTTGTGGAATAATCTTAAAAATTCAAATGTTTTATTTATTTTGGTGCCTCTAGGGTAATTCAGACTGCTGATTGAGGATCTTCTTACTGAAGAATGTGTTTTTTTCTATGATCTGGTTTTGTATTTCTGCTTTGCATTTCGTATCTGTATTTTATGTGTGTATCTTTTTAATTACAGGGATCATTTGTAAATTAGACCTTGGTCTCAACATGACTGCCTTTCAAAATAAACGTTCAAATTAAAAATTAAAAAATATCCCACTGGGCACAGACATCAATTCAACGTCAACCCGTGTGTGAAATGCTTCCAAGGAAGTCGTCACCAGTAGTCCCACAGATTTTGGACAGGAACTCCAATGGCAGTGCCAAGGACTCGCTTCCCTCCTGGATGGGGCCAGTTGTTGACAATAGCTAGTGTGTGTGTGCATGCGCGCATGTACAGACACTCTCAGAAACGTAGGCACACACAAGCACGCACACACACTTTTAGCCTATTTGCAAGTCTGTTACCTCATCCCTTGGTCGACTCTAGTTGAATGGACAAGAGGCAAGGTAAATGGTCTGTTCCAGTCAGGCTGACAGCTGGCAGGCAGGCTGCAGGCAGAATTAGGTCCTTACAGCTCTTGTGAAGCAGGCAGCCACAAGACTAACAACAAACGTTCCCACAACTTTAGAGAACGTTCCCTTAAGAGTCTCATTAGGTCATTAACTAAAGTTTTCATAGTTCCCATGACGTGCAAGGAAGAGACCATTCCCTTACTGTCAAATAGAACCAGTGGCGATTTTAGCATGTAAATCTTGATGGGGCAACAAAAAAATGCTGCATGCCAGATAACCCACTACACATTAATTGCACTATAACAGTGACAAATTGTGCCCATGAACTGTTAGGGCCTACATTTTTTTATTTACCTTTATCAGTCAGTTAAGAACAAATTCTTATATTCAATGACGGCCTAGGAACAGTGGGTTAACTGCCTTGTTCAGGGGCAGAACGACAGATTTTTACCTTGTCATCGCAGGGATTTGATCTTGCAACCTTTCGGTTACTAGTCCAACACTCTAACCACTAGGATACCTGCTGCCACATAAAGCTGTCCCAACAGTAGTCCCAACACCTTACCACTGCTACACCTGGCTATCAGTGGAGCCTTGTCTGGCAGCGAAACAGTTAATTCAGCTTAATTTACTGCCTTTAAAAAAAACATAGCTGATATGGCTGACTTGCTTAATTAAACAAAATGTAGTTTCTACTGACAATTGAGATGTACAAACCATGGCATAAGGGGACAACGTGCGGATAAGAGCCAATCCATAATTTCGATTAAGACATTAATGAGCGAGCTAGGACGGACATACTCAGTATAACTATTTGTTCAGCACTTTTAAAATGTACAGAGACATAATTCAGAACATGGGTCGTTCTTACAGTATTCTCCCTGTACACCAAGTCAGAACCATAGGATGAATAAAGGGGGCATATAAGTAGACAATGAAATCTCTTACAATATTCGATGATGACATTTCTCTAAAACAGGCTATAGGCTACATATGCACCACCACTAAATCAGAACAGTAGGCTAAGTTGAAAGTGGAAAAGGGACCAAATGATTAGGTTGAGGCACATGGGCTACTAACAGATTACTACACAACATACATTTAGTATTACTTTCTTAGCTACAGTTTACATATCTCCCTGGCATATTACATAATTTATGCAGCAGCATACAAGACCTTTTTGGACTCATCTTGTTGTGCTGTGCTCACTTGAACAGGAAGGTGGAGCGGCGGTCCTTTGTGGCAAATTTTGTCATCAAACTTTGTAATCAAAGTCTGGCATTCTTTGGATTAATGGTGCTTTCAAGACAACTGGGAACTCAATTGGTTGAATCATGGTTGAATTATGACGTCAGTGATCTTCAGGTTGGAGTTCCCGACTTGGAATTCCTAGTTGGATGACCATTCAAAGCGTATTTTCCCAGTCAGAGCTAGTTTTTTTCAGAGTTCCCAGTTGTCTAGAACATTAGTTCATATTATTTGCTAGTTAGTGAGTTATTAGCCCAGTTATAACTATCTAATTTCTAGTCAACAATGGGGAAGTGGTCATTTCCAACAAGAGCACAAAATGTGTGCATTTCTGTCCATCTTTGAAAAACCAGTCAGGTAAAGAGCTTTTTATGTCTTCATTTTTTATGTATTATTTAAAATTTTCGCCTAAAATGTGGACCTGAAGCAAGGATATGCATATTCTTGATACCATTTGTGTCAATGGTGGGTGTAGCTGGTGCATGGAAGTCAGGCACAGGAGAGCAGTGATGAGTGGACAAAGCACTTTACTTAGGCAATCATAATACAGAACGCAACCGCGTCACGAAACAAATGAGGCAGCACAAAGTACAAAACCCAAGTACAAAGTACCGGCTGCCACAAAGCACGGGCATAAAACAAAACCCGGCGCAAACCAGCCGGAAGCGTGCCAACCTTGACAAATAAACAATACCCCACACAGACATGGAGGGAACAGAGGGCTAAATACACATAGTAATGATGATGAGATGTAAACCAGGTGTGCAGGAAAACAAGACAAAACAAATGGTAAATGAAAAGTGGAGCGGCGATGGCTAGAAGACCGGTGACGTCGACCACCGAACGCCGCCCGAACAAGGAGAGTGACCGTGACAGTACCCCTCCCTTGACGCGCGGCTCAAGCAGTGCGCCGACACCGGCCTCGGGGACGACCCGGAGGGCGAGGTGCAGGGCAATCCGGATGAAGACGGTGGAACTCCCAGAGCATTGAAGGGTCCAATACGTCCTCCACCGGGACCCAGCATCTCTCCTCCGGACCGTACCCCTCCCAGTCGGCGCGAACGGAGTACGCCGGGACCCCCTCGATGTCCAGAGGGGGCAGAGGAACCTCCCGCACCTCAGACTCCTGGAGCTGGCCAGCCACCACCGGCCTGAGGAGAGACACATGGAACGAGGGGTTAATACAGTAATCGGGGGGAAGCTGTAACTCACCTCGTTCAGTCTCCTAAGGACTTTAAATGGCCCCACAAACCGCGGTCCCAGCTTCCGGCAGGGAAGGTGGAGGGGCAGGTTTCGGGTCGAGAGCCAGACCCGGGCACCGGGGCCTCACTGCGGTGATGGTCTGCGCTGGCTTTCTGGCGCAGCACGGCCCGCTGGAGGTGAACATGGGCGGCATCCCATGTCTCCTCCGCGCGCCTGAACTAGTCGACCACCGCAGGAGCCTCAGTTTCCGGCTGATAACCCAGGACACACTGGAAGGGGGAGAGGTTTGTGGAGGAGTGGCGAAGCGAGTTCTGAGCCATCTCTCCCAGGGCACGAACGCCGCTCACTCCCCCGGCCGGTCCTGGCAATAAGACCGCAGAAACCTACCAACATCCTGGTTCACTCTCTCCACCTGCCCATTACTCTCGGGGTGAAAACCCTAGGTAAGGCTGATTGAGACCCCCAGACGTTCCATAAACGCCCTCCAGACCCTCAAAGTGAACTGGGAACCCCGATCAGACACTATATCCTCAGGCACCCTATAGTGCCGGAAGACGTGCGTAAACAAGGCCTCCGCAGTCTGTAGGGCCGTAGGGAGACCGGGCAGAGGGAGGAGACGGCAGGACTTAGAGAAACGATCCACAACAACCAGGGTCATGGTGTTACCCTGTGAAGGGGGAGATCGGTCAGGAAATCGATCGACAGGTGCAACCAAGGCCGTTTTGGAACGGGTAAGGGGTGTAGCTTACCTCTGGGCAGGTGCCTAGGAGCCTTACACTGGGCGTACACCAAGCAGTAGGAAACATAAACCCTCACGTCCTTAGCCAAAGTGGGCCACCAGTACTTCCCACTCAGACAGCGCACCGTCCGACCGATGCCTGTATGACCAGAGGAGGGTGAAGTGTGGGCTCAATAGATCAGCTGGTCATGGACAGCAGGCAAAATGTACAAACGCCCAGCGGGACACCGGAGGGGAGCGGCTCTGCACGTAACGCCTGCTCAATGTCCGCGTCCAGCTCCCACACTACAGGCGCCACCAGGCAGGAGGCAGGGAGTATGGGGGTGGGATCCATGGGCCGCTCCTCTGTGTCATACAGCCGGGACAGTGCGTCTGCCTTCACGTTCTGAAAACCTGGTCTGTAAGAAAGGGTGAAAACAAAACGGGTGAAAAACATGGCCCACCTTGCCTGGCGAGGGTTCAGTCTCCTTGTTGTCCGGATGTACTCCAGATTGCGATGGTTAGTCCAGGTGAGAAAAGGGTGTTTAGTCCCCTCAAGCCAATGTCTCCACGCCTTCAAAGCCTTGACGACAGCCAACAGCTCCCGGTTTCCCACATCATAGTTTCGCTCTGCCGGGCTGAGCTTCCTCGAGAAGAAGGCACAGGGGCGGAGCTTCGGTGGCGTACCCGAGCGCTGAGAGAGCACTGCTCCTATCCCAGCCTTGGATGCGTCCACCTCCACCATGAACGCCAAAGAGGGATCCGGATGGGCCAGCACGGGAGCCGAGGTAAACAGAGCCCTCAGGTGACCAGAAGCCCGGTCCGCCTCAGCCGACCACTGCAACCGTACCGGGCCCCCCTTCAGCAGTGAGGTAATGGAAGCCGCTACCTGACCAAAGCCCCAGATAAACCTCCGGTAGTAATTGGCAAACCCTAAAAAACGCTGCACCTCCTTTACCGTGGTGGGAGTCGGCCAATAACGCACGGCTGAAATGCGGTCACTCTCCATCTCCACCCCCGAGGTGGAAATGCAGTACCCTAGGAAGGAGACGGACTGCTGGAAGAACAGGCATTTCTCAGCCTTGACATACAGGTCATGCTCCAACAGTCGACCAAGCACCTTGCGCACCAGGGACACATTCTCGGCGCGTGCAGTGGAGTACATCAGAATGTCATCAATATACACCACTACACCCTGCCCATGCAGGTCCCTGAAAATCTCGTCTACAAAGGCTTGGAAGACTGATGGAGCATTCACCAACCCGTACGGCATGACGAGGTACTCATAATGCCCTGAGGTAGTACTGAACGCCGTCTTCCACTCGTCTCCCTCCCGGATACGCACCAGGTTGTAAGCGCTCCTGAGATCTAGTTTGGTGAAAAAGTGCGCCCCGTGCATTGACTCAATCGCTGTGGCGATGAGCTGTATCGGGTAACTGCTCACAGTGATCTGGTTTAGGCCTTGATAGTCAATACACGGGCGCAGACCTCCCTCCCTCTTCTTCACAAAAAATAAACTCGAGGAGGCGGGTGAAGTGGAGGACCGAATGTACCCCTGATGCAGGGATTCGGAGACATATGTTTCCATAGCCGCCGTCTCCGCCTGTGACAGGGGATACACGTGACTCCTGGGAAGTGCGGCGTCTACCAGGAGATTTATCGCACAATCCCCCGTCGATGAGGTGGTAATTGAGTCGCCTTCTTTTTGGAGAAGGCGAGAGCCAAATCGGCATATTCAGAGGGAATGCGCACGGTGGAGACCTGGTCTGGACTTTCCACCGTAGTAGCACCAACGGAAACCCCTAAACACCTCCCCGAGCACTCTCGCGACCACCCTGTGAGAGCCCTCCGTTGCCATGAAACAGTGGGGTCATGACAGGCTTACCAGGGTAGGCCTAGCACCACAGGAAACGCAGGAGAGTCAATGAGAAAGAGACTGATTCTCTCCTTGTGACCCACCTGCGTCACCATGCCCAGGGGAGCAGTGGCCTCCCTAATCAACCCTGACCCCAATGGTAGACTGTCTAAGGCGTGAACTGGGAAGGGCACAGCCACTGGAACAATGGGGATCCCTAAACTATGAGTGAATGCTCGGTCTATAAAATTCCCAGCCGCGCCTGAATTGACGAGCTCCTTATGCTGGGAATGCGGGGAAAACTCAGGAAACATGACATGCAAAAACAGGTGTGCAACCGAGGGCTCTGGGTGAGAATGGTGCCAACTCACCTGGGGTGACGCTAGAGTGCCCTGCCTGCTGCCTCGACCCCCATAGAAACCAACTCGACACCGACCAGCAGTGTGCCCTCTGCGGCCACAGATGGTGCACGCGAAGGCCCCTCCGGCCTCCCTAAGCACAGCACCTCCCAGCTCCACAGGTATCGGAGCAGTGGTGCTGGAGGATGGAACCAACAGAGCCCGATCTGGACGTCCGCGGGTGGCCAGCAGGTTATCCAGCTGGATGAACAGGTCCACCAGCTGGTCAAATGTGAGGGTGGTGTCCCTGCAGGCCAACTCCCGACGGACATCCTTGCGCAAGCTGCAGCAATAGTGGTCGATCAGGGCCCTGTTGTTCCATCCTGCTCCGGCGGCCAGGGTCCGAAAGTCCAGAGCGAACTCCTGAGCGCTCCTCGTCCCCTGCCGCAGGTGGAAGAGACGTTCACCCGCCGCTCTACCCTCGGGCGGGTGGTCGAAGACTGCCCGGAAACGACGGGTGAACTCCTCAAAGTTGTCCAGCATCGCATCTCCTTCCACCCACCCGGCGTTGGCCCACTCCAGGGCTTTCCCCGAGAGGCATGAGACGAGGGCGGACACCCTCTCACGGGCCCGAAGGAGCCGGGTGGACGGTCGCCAGGTATAACTCCAACTGCAGCAGGAAACCCTGGCAGCGGGCAGCCGTCCCATCGTACTCCCCGGGGAAGGCGTGGCGAATCCCACTGGAACCGGGTGCAGGGGAAGCGAGTAGAGGAGGCCCCTGTTGTGCTGGTGGAGGTGCTGGAGGGACTCCCTGTCTCTCCCAGCGGTCCATTGTTTGGACGACGCGATCCATGGCGGCGCCGAGATGGTGGAGCATCGCTGCATGTTCCTGGACGCGCTCCTCTACCCCAATGACAGGGGCACCTGCTCCTGCTGACTCCAATTGAAGGTGGGGTATTCTGTCAATGGTGGGTGTAGCTGGTGCATGGAAGTCAGCCGCAGGAGAGCAGAGATGAGTGGACAAAGCACTTTACTTAGGCAATCATAATACAGAACGCAACCGCGTCACGAAACAAATGAGGCAGCACAAAGTACAAAACCCAAGTACAAAGTACCGGCTGCCACAAAGCACGGTCATGAAACAAAACCCGGTGCAAACCAGCCGGAAGCGTGCCAACCTTGACAAATAAACAATACCCCACACAGACATGGAGGGAACAGAGGGCTAAATACACATAGTAATGATGATGAGATGTAAACCAGGTGTGCAGGAAAACAAGTCAAAACAAATGGTAAATGAAAAGTGGAGCGGCGATGGCTAGAAGACCGGTGACGTCATCCGCCGAATGTTGCCCGAACAAGGAGAGGGACCGACTTCGGCAGAAGTCATGACAATTGGAAAGGAAACACTTTGAAGTTCGTGGAAATGTGAAATGAATGTAGGAGAATATAACACCTGGTAAAATATATATATATATATTTTTTTGTACCATCGTCTTTGAAATGCAAGAGAAAGGCGAAGATGTATTATTCTAGTCCAGGCACAATTTAGATGTTGGCCACTAGATGGCAGCAGTGTATGTACAACGTTTTAGACTGATCCAATGAACCATTGTATTTCTGAATCAAGACTGCCCAAATGTGCCTAATTGGTTTATTAATAACTTTTAAAGTTCATAACCGTGCACTCTCCTCAAACAATAGCATGGTATTATTTCACTGTAATAGCTACTGTAAATTGAACAGTGCAGTTATATTAAGAAGAATTTAAGCTTTCTGCCAATATCAGATATGTCTATGTCCTGGGAAATTTTCTTGTTACTTACACCCTCATGCTAATCACATTAGCCTATGTTAGCTCAACCGTCCCGCGGGGACCAGCCGATCTTGTAGATGTTAAAGGGGAAGTTTTGTATTTTGAGACAGTCTTGAATAAGCTAAGTAGCCAATAGGTAGAGCATAGCATACTTTGTCTGATTCTCTGTAATAATGGTATGGGAATAATAATGCATTATATTTTGTTTCTTGCATCAAACACAACATTTTCAGCCACTTCCTTGTCTGAAGGACAAGTGGATAAACAGGTTAATGTCAAGCCCTGCATGTTTTTTAACAAAAGTCGCATGGAATGTGGCTTTAGAACACCACACATTGGCTGCTGCTGTAGGCTGAATGATAGAACAGCTATTTCCACATTAAAATGTTATGGGACTCTTTTTGTCTCTATTGTTTTTGATGGTAGTCCACTCTGGTAGGCCTACATTATGATCAAATAGCTATCGTAGCCAGCTTGGCCACTGTTAAAACTGTAACTTAAAGCAGGTACAGCCTCAGTGTTTACAGTAAACGCATGCGTGAAGTTGCACAGAACGCAAACTGTAATGTTCATGTCGGATAAGACAAACCCAAACATACAAGGTTGGCAGTCATCTAATTATACACAGACAGACAAAGTGTTTAGTATTAGGCAATCGGGAGAGGAGAGGGGAAGAGGGGAGAGGAGTGGGGAAGAGAAGAGAGGAAATGAGAGGGTAAGAGAGGAGAGGAATGTAGAGGGAAAGAGAGGAGAGGAATGTAGAGGGAAAGAGAGGAGAGGAGGAGAGGAACGGAAAGGGAAGGAGAGGAGGGGGGAGGAAAAGAAATGAGAGGAAATGAAAGTAAAAGAAAGGAGAGGGGGAGAGGAGAGGGAAGTAAAGGAAAGGAAATGAGAGGAATGGAAAGGAAAGGTTAGGGGAGAGGAGAGGAGATGGGAGGAAAGGAGAGGATAGGGGAGGAAAGGTGAGGAAATGGGAGGAGAGGAGAGGGGAGGAAAGGAAAGGGGAGGAAAGGAGATGGAAGGGGAGGAAAGGAAATGAGCGGAAAGGGGAGGAGAGGAGAGGAGAGGGAAGGAAAGGAGAGGAAAGGAGAGGCGAGGAAAAGAACGCAGAGGGGAGTAAAGGAAAGGAAATGAAAGGAATGGAAAGGAGAGGAAAGGAGAGGAGAGGAAAGAAGAGGACAATAGAGGTAATGAGAGGAAAGGAGGATGGGAGGAGAGGAAATGAGAGGGGAGGAGAGGAGGGAGGGGAGGGGAGGAAATGATAGGAAAGGAAAGGAGAGGGGAGGGGAGGAGAGGAAAGGAGAAGGGAGGTGAGGCAGAATTTTATCATTGTAAACTCTCAGAGATCCAGCAGGTCAAAAGTTGTTCCCTGTGTCTTCTCCACTTCTCCTCTTCTTCCAGGATCTGATGCTTCTGGATAGGTATTAACCACATCTCCACCTAGAGGCCACTATATTTATTTCACCTATCAGCTCTGTAAAGAGCAGCGAGAAGTAACTTGTCTGAAATTAAACACGACCCTTGTTCTCATCTGATGCGGCATCTCTTTTTCGTCTGACGTTGAAATACGAGCTGTGTTTCAAGTTTCAACAACTCGAAAGATCCAAACAGCTCTTCTAATTCAGACACGTAACTGCAGACGTCAGCCGGTCAGCGGGTTTCTGAGCTCTTCCTTCGTCGGGTTTGTTAACAGTGTCAGTTTTAATGTGTTGTCTCCACTAAACATATAGGACATACCTTGTCTCACTAAACATTATGACCATGATATGGGTTTAAAAGATGCATACTTTGTTACATTTCCAACCATGCTAGAGTGCTTTTACCAAACACCCTCAGTTCATGTTCAGTTCAGTTCTGATGGTTTATAATGGTGTGTGTATGTTGTACTTGTGGAGCAATTCAAACAGCTCACAAGTAGTTCATCCCATGTTTTAAATTAGGCCTTGGAAAGTGTTGTCCTTCCACATGTCTATTGACATCTCGGTCTGTCCTCTTTCTCTGCTCTCTCTTTCTGGAGAGTGACACCAGACATCAGTGTAGACGTGTGTTGTAATACACAACGACCACCAGATGGCGAAATCTCACCACTGACCAGAGCTATCCAACCATTTTCCAAGAGAACTTCTGTGCATTATAAATGGCAGCCAATTCCCTATAGTTCACTACTTTTGACCAGAGCTCTATGGGCCCTGCTCAAAAGTAGTACACTATATAGGGAATAGTGTGTCATTTGGGACTCATTCATAGGGTTGGCCTCGTCCTAGAGAGCTACTGGGTGTGTTAGAGAAGGGTTGGAGGAAAACCCTGCACGTCCACAAATCAGCTGTCACAGTGGTGAGGTGAGTAGTGACTGGGATAGTGTAACTGCCAGGGGACAAGGATGACAGGGGACATGGACAGTGTAACTGCCAGGGGACAGTGGACAGGAACAACACCAAGGAAACTGTACCAGCCTACACATAGTAGGGCTCAGGTCGGCATAGTAACTGAAACCCTATAGGATCAGTAGCAGAGCCATGGCTAGCAGATAAACCAGATAGCATCAGCCCATGCTCCTACACGCGCACACACACACACACACACACACACACACACACACACACACCTATGTTTCTACAGTTGGGTGGAACTGGAGTCAACCCTGCCCCTGTCCTAGTCCCTGTGAACTAATGAATTAATTAAACCAATGAATGACTGAGCTGACTATATTAATCGCGAGCAGCATATCACCCTGCATACCACTGCTGGCTTGCCTCTGAAGATAAGCAGGTTTGGTCCTGATCAGTCCCTGTGTAACAGATGTAACTTTACGTCGTCCCCTCGCCCCGACACGGGCGCGAACCAGGGAACCTCTGCACACATCAACAATGGTCGCCCACGAAGCATCGTTACCCATCGCTCCACAAAGGCCGCGGCCCTTGCAGAGCAAGGGGCAACCCTACTTAAAGTCTCAGAGCAAGTGACGTAACTGATTGAAATGCTACTAGCGCGTACCCGCTAACTGCCATTTCACATCCGTTACACCTGGATGGGAGCAGGGCTGGTCCTGGTCAGTCCCAGGATGGGAGCAGGGTCGGTCCTGGTCGTTGGTCCTGGTCAGTCCCTGGATGGGAGCAGGGTTGGTCCTGGTCAGTCCCTGGATGGGAACAGGGTCGGTCCTGGTCAGTCCCTGGATGGGAACAGGGTTGGTCCTGGTCGGTCCCTGGATGGGAACAGGGTCGGTCCTGGTCAGTCCCTGGATGGGAACAGGGTCGGTCCTGTTCTGTCCCTGGATGGGAACAGGGTCGGTCCTGGTCGGTCCCTGGATGGGAACAGGGTCGGTCCTGTTCGGTCCCTGGATGGGAACAGGGCTGGTCCTGGTCGGTCCCTGGATGGGAGCAGGGTCGGTCCTGGTCAGTCCCTGGATGGGAACAGGGTTGGTCCTGGTCGGTCCCTGGATGGGAACAGGGTTGGTCCTGGTCGGTCCCTGGATGGGAGCAGGGTCAGTCCTGTTCTGTCCCTGGATGGGAGCAGGGTTGGTCCTGGTCGGTCCCTGGATGGGAGCAGGGTCAGTCCTGTTCTGTCCCTGGATGGGAGCAGGGTTGGTCCTGTTCTGTCCCTGGATGGGAGCAGTGTCAGTCTTGGTTGGTCCCTGGATGGGAACAGGGTCGGTCCTGGTCGGTCCCTGGATGGGAACAGGGTTGGTCCTGGTCGTTGGTCCTGGTCGGTCACAGGATGGGAACAGGGTCGGTCCTGGTCAGTCCCTGGATGGGAACAGGGTTGGTCCTGGTCGGTCCCTGGATGGGAGCAGGGTCGGTCCTGGTCGGTCCCTGGATGGGAGCAGGGTCGGTCCTGGTCGGTCCCTGGATGGGTGCAGGGTCGGTCCTGTTCTGTCCCTGGATGGGAACAGGGTTGGTCCTGGTCGGTCACTGGATGGAAACAGGGCTGGTCTCAGGGCAGTGAAGGGGATATTTCCCTGTATAGGGTGCTGTCTTTGGGATGGGACATTAAACAGGTGTCCTGCCTCTCTGTTGTCATTAAAAATTCCATGGCACTTATTAAAAGTGGTATATAAATCCAATGTATAATTATTATTAATGAATAATGAAAGGTGAATGAGGCCTGTCTGTAGACCTCAGTTATGATTGTGTGTGAGTCTAAGGGAAGGAGTCGGTCACTGTGCACTTTTACATGATGAGTAATGTTGCTTGATACCTGAAGACTTGGTCCTGAAGATACCTGCTAGGCTTTAGCTCAGTGGGCTAACACAGTCTTGTGGAGGGCTGGGGCAGACATTGTCATGTAAACACAATAAACACCCAATATGAACAACTTCTCACAAGAACAGAAACCAGGGGGAAGTGTAGAGGGCAGCACTGCAGAGAGAGAGGGAAAGAGAGAACGAGAGAGAGATCTCTAAGTAACAGTGAGGTTCAGATCTGATCAAGGCGAGATTAATCAAGCCGTAAAGCTCGATTACCAGCTGAAAATAGCAGCAGCTTATTTTAATGAGATTGCCATGCAGCAGTGTGCACTGTGCAGCTTGGTGCTACCGAACACACACACAATCTCTCTCTGATGCTTTCTGATTAATCTTAAAGGGATAAATAACTGATTCAATCATTTGATTATCACATCTTGACCAATAAAGTATGTTCCAGAGTCAAGGCTTATGAAAGAAGATTCCCAGCTAGCACATAACGTTCTGAGAACCATATGTTTCTTAGAGCTTGGTGAGAGCCTGGTTGTTCTATGGTTATTTTGCCTACAACCTTCCCACAACTTTCTGGTGCAGCATAGTTGTTTGGCTTTGGAACGTTCTCAGCACATTTAAGGAACTTGACAAAATACTGTTATTTTCTTGGTATTTCATTACTTTAACAGAACGTTTCCTAAAAGTTCAAACATGGTTACATTTGATTTCAATTTTGGTAATGTTCTAGGAATGTTCTAAAACTGGTTTGACATTGGGAGTGTTCTCACGTTTCACATGTGGCGCAGTGGAGTAATTCCATGGATAGAGAACATAAGTTCAAGTCTCACTGACGCTGACGCTGTGCCACAATAAAAAAGAAATGTGTTTGCATGATTAATGGCTAAGCAAATTAATTTCCATGTGTCCTATCTGTGCTTGGAGTTCAAATTGTATTGGTCACATACACGTATTTAGCAGCTGTAGCAAACTGCTTGTGTTTCTAGTTCCAACAGTGCAGTAATATCTAACAATACACACAAATCTAAAGTAACGGAATTAAGAATATATAAATATTTAGGCGAGCAGTGTCAGAGCGGCATAGACTAACATACAGTAGGATAGCATACAGTATATATGAGATGAGTAATGCAAAATATGTAAACATTATTAAAGTGACTAGTGTTCCATTATTAAAGTGGTCAGTGATTTTAAGTCGATGTATATAGTGCAGCAGCCTCTAATGTGCTAGTGATAGCTATTTAACAGTCTGATGGCCTTGAGATAGAAGCTGTTTTTCAGTCTCTCTGTCCCAGATTTGATGCCCCTGTACTGACCTCGCCTTCTGGATGATAGCTGGGTGAACAGGCAGTGGCTCGGGTGGTTGTTGTCCTTGATTATCTTTTTGGCCTTCCTGTGACATTGGGTGCTGTAGGTGTCCTGGAGGGCAGGTAGTTTTCTCCCGGTGATACGTTGGGCAGACCGCACCACCCTCTCGAGAACCCTGCGGTTGCGGGCGGTGCAGTTGCTGTACCAGGCGGTGATACAGCCCGACAGGATGCTCTCAGTTGTGCATCTGTAAAAGTTTGTGAAGGTTTTAGGTGCCAAAACAGTTCCCAGAACAGGCAAAATGTTCCCTTCAGTTCTCAGAATGTTTAAAAAACTTTCAGTTTTACCGTCAGGAAACGTATGACTTCGTTCTCACAACCAATAGGAAACTTCAAAGGAACCAAATGTGCTAGATTGGCCTCTTATCTTGCCTTTTTCTTGTGTTTAAATGTGTTTAATAAACCCGTTTAATCATAGATGAATATCACACAGAAGCCTTGACTGACTAGATTTTTAAATGCAGGGAGTACTGAATGTATAAAATACATCTAGTTTGAATTTTGTGCATTATTTGCCTGCATGTGTAACTCCACCCATGAATTTCTCAACATCCTTATTTGGGCTGAGAACGTCTTGAACGCAGTGCCATTTCATTGAAAAGGCGTGAGATGGGTGTGGTTTACCCACACATATCCAATTAAACGCCATTCATCTGTGGAAAGGGGCGAGGCCGCAGAGGGAAACCCTTGCAGTCTGTGAGTGGGAGTTGGAGGAGGCGGGGGCGGGGTTATGAGTCGGAAGTGTCTCCCTACTGGCCCAGCTGTCATCGACTAGAAGAGACCATTCGTACCGGTTGACTTGGAAATGCAGAAAATTGAAAAAAAGCTGAAATATGGCAACATCTAGGAACCATAAGGACATGACGACAATTTAGAGGTACATAATGCACGATATAGAATCCGTTTCAGAAATGTAATGTCGTACCAGAGAAATGCACTCAGGTTTATACCCGTAGTTTAGAATTGCACAAAAATTATGACGACAACGATTGGTGCTAAGCTATGACATTGAACACACAGGACACGAAACCGACGAGGTCGTTTAAAGATACACACACCATTTAATACCAATATCACCGCAGTGATATCACCCGTGTATCGCTGTCGGTGGAATTTTCGGATACATTGTTTAATTTGTCATCGACATTTTTGCCTATCTGCTTCGATTGCTCGTTAGATCGGCTACAATGTATCTACTGTAGTAGCTTGTCGGCTATTACCCTAGCCGAGCGGCTTGTATACGGGGAACTAGGCTACCCTAGATTCAGCATAGACAAGAAACGTCACCAGCATTTTCTTCTTTAACTGGTCGCGACGGAGGAGGTCATTGCAGAAAAAAATCTAGATATTCGGTAGGTGTTGGTGTATTTACCTTCATTATAACGCACCGGCATAGACACACACTACACTGCATATAGACCAACACTGATAATCGTAATGTGTTTGATTGACAGGGCACATGGAACCCAATGCAGCAGCTGTTAGCTTGCTAGCCACATAACGACCTTTGGGAAGAGAAACGGCAACTAATAGCGTAGCCAGCCTGCCTGGTGCTATGTGCTTATACCGCAGCTAACCTACGCATGTTCACTCAGGTGTTTTCTGTTGTGGCCTGCTAGTACTACTGCTATGCTAAATCTGTTATTTTATCATGTAGCCTTGGCCTACTGTGGCTGAGCGAGTCAATGATTTAATCTCATTGTTACATCACTAGCAGTCTGCAGTTGCAGCAAAGTCACTGCAGTTGGCAAGGCTGGTGTTGTTTTGGATGGCCTGTAGGATCAAATTGTGGAATGATAGCCTTTGTATTTATGTCCCCCCCTGTCTCTCCCTCCCCCTCCCTCGACCCTGTCTCTCCCTCCCCCTCCCTCGACCCTGTCTCTCCCTCCCCCTCCCTCGACCCTGTCTCTCCCTCCCCCTCCCTCGACCCTGTCTCTCCCTCCCCCTCCCTCGACCCTCCCCCTCCCTCTCTCGACCCTGTCTCTCCCTCCCCCTCCCTCTCTCGACCCTGTCTCTCCCTCCCCCTCCCTCTCTCGACCCTCTCTCAACCTCCCTCGACCCTCTGACTCCCTCCCCCGACCCTATCTCTCCCTCGACCCCTCCCTCGACCCTCTGACTCCCTCCCCCGACCCTATCTCTCCCTCGACCCTCTGACCTCCCTCGACCCTCTGACCTCCCTCGACCCTCTGACCTCCCTCGACCCCCCCCCCCCCCTCCCCTGTCCCCCCCCTCCCCTGTCCCCCCCTCCCCTGTCCCCCCCTCCCCTGTCCCCCCCGACCCTGTCCCCCCCCGACCCTGTCTCCCCCCCGACCCTGTCTCCCCCCCGACCCTGTCTCCCCCCCGACCCTGTCTCCCCCCCGACCCTGTCTCCCCCCCGACCCTGTCTCTCCCCCGACCCTGTCTCTCCCCCGACCCTGTCTCTCCCCCGACCCTGTCTCTCCCCCGACCCTGTCTCTCCCTCGACCCTGTCTCTCCCTCGACCCTGTCTCTCCCAACCTCCCTCGACCCTGTCTCTCCCAACCTCCCTCGACCCTGTCTCTCCCAACCTCCCTCGACCCTGTCTCTCCCAACCTCCCTCGACCCTGTCTCTCCCAACCTCCCTCGACCCTGTCTCTCCCAACCTCCCTCGACCCTGTCTCTCCCAACCTCCCTCGACCCTGTCTCTCCCCCCTCCCTCGACCCTGTCTCTCGACCCTGTCTCTCCCCCCTCCCTCGACCCTGTCTCCCCCCCCCTCCCTCGACCCTGTCTCTCCCCCCTCCCTCGACCCTGTCTCTCCCCCCCTCCCTCGACCCTGTCTCTCCCCCCCTCCCTCGACCCTGTCTCTCCCACCCTCCCTCGACCCTGTCTCTCCCCCCCTCCCTCGACCCTGTCTCCCCCGTGACCCTGTCTCCCCCGTGACCCTGTCTCCCCCGTGACCCTGTCTCCCCCGTGACCCTGTCTCCCCCGTGACCCTGTCTCCCCCGTGACCCTGTCTCCCCCGTGACCCTGTCTCCCCCGTGACCCTGTCTCCCCCGTGACCCTGTCTCCCCCGTGACCCTGTCTCCCCCGTGACCCTGTCTCCCCCCTGACCCTGTCTCTCCCTCGACCCTGTCTCTCTCCCCCCCTTACTCGACCCTGTCTCTCTCCCCCCCTCACTCGACCCTGTCTCTCTCCCCCCCTCACTCGACCCTGTCTCTCTCCCCCCCTCACTCGACCCTGTCTCTCTCCCCCCCTCATTCGACCCTGTCTCTCTCCCCCCCTCACTCGACCCTGTCTCTCTCCCCCCCTCACTCGACCCTGTCTCTCTCCCCCCCTCACTCGACCCTGACTCTCCCCCCCTCACTCGACCCTGACTCTCCCCCTCCCTCCCTCTTTCGACCCTGACTCTCTCCCCCTCCCTCCCTCCCTCTTTCGACCCTGTCTCTCTCCCCCTCCCTCCCTCTTTCGACCCTGTCTCTCTCCCCCTCCCCCTCCCTCTTTCGACCCTGTCTCTCTCCCCCTCCCCCTCCCTCCCTCGACCCTGTTTCTCTCCCCCTCCCCCTCCCTCCCTCGACCCTGTCTCCCCCTCCCTCGACCCTGTCTCCCCCTCCCACGACCCTGTCTCCCCCTCCCTCGACCCTGTCTCCCCCTCCCTCGACCCTGTCTCCCCCTCCCTCGACCCTGTCTCCCCCTCCCTCGACCCTGTCTCCCCCTCCCTCGACCCTGTCTCCCCCTCCCTCGACCCTGTCTCCCCCTCCCTCGACCCTGTCTCCCCCTCCCTCGACCCTGTCTCCCCCTCCCTCGACCCTGTCTCCCCCTCCCTCGACCCTGTCTCCCCCTCCCTCGACCCTGTCTCCCCCTCCCTCGACCCTGTCTCCCCCTCCCTCGACCCTGTCTCCCCCTCCCTCGACCCTGTCTCCCCCTCCCTCGACCCTGTCTCCCCCTCCCTCGACCCTGTCTCCCCCTCCCTCGACCCTGTCTCCCCCTCCCTCGACCCTGTCTCCCCCTCCCTCGACCCTGTCTCCCCCTCCCTCGACCCTGTCTCCCCCTCCCTCGACCCTGTCTCCCCCTCCCTCGACCCTGTCTCCCCCTCCCTCGACCCTGTCTCCCCCTCCCTCGACCCTGTCTCCCCCTCCCTCGACCCTGTCTCCCCCTCCCTCGACCCTGTCTCCCCCTCCCTCGACCCTGTCTCCCTCTCCCCCTCCCTCGACCCTGTCTCCCTCTCCCCCTCCCTCGACCCTGTCTCCCCCTCCCTCGACCCTGTCTCCCCCTCCCTCGACCCTGTCTCCCCCTCCCTCGACCCTGTCTCCCCCTCCCTCGACCCTGTCTCCCCCTCCCTCGACCCTGTCTCCCCCTCCCTCGACCCTGTCTCCCCCTCCCTCGACCCTGTCTCCCCCTCCCTCGACCCTGTCTCCCCCTCCCTCGACCCTGTCTCCCCCTCCCTCGACCCTGTCTCCCCCTCCCTCGACCCTGTCTCCCCCTCCCTCGACCCTGTCTCCCCCTCCCTCGACCCTGTCTCCCCCTCCCTCGACCCTGTCTCCCTCTCCCCCTCCCTCGACCCTGTCTCCCTCTCCCCCTCCCTCGACCCTGTCTCCCTCTCCCCCTCCCTCGACCCTGTCTCCCTCTCCCCCTCCCTCGACCCTGTCTCCCTCTCCCCCTCCCATGTCTCCCTCTCCCCCTCCCATGTCTCCCTCTCCCTCGACCATGTCTCCCTCTCCCTCGACCCTGTCTCCCTCTCCCTCGACCCTGTCTCCCTCTCCCTCGACCCTGTCTCCCTCGACCCTGTCTCCCTCTCCCTCGACCCTGTCTCCCTCTCCCTCGACCCTGTCTCCCCCTCCCTCGACCCTGTCTCCCCCTCCCTCGACCCTGTCTCCCCCTCCCTCGACCCTGTCTCCCCCTCCCTCGACCCTGTCTCCCCCTCCCTCGACCCTGTCTCCCCCTCCCTCGACCCTGTCTCCCCCTCCCTCGACCCTGTCTCCCCCTCCCTCGACCCTGTCTCCCCCTCCCTCGACCCTGTCTCCCCCTCCCTCGACCCTGTCTCCCCCTCCCTCGACCCTGTCTCCCCCTCCCTCGACCCTGTCTCCCCCTCCCTCGACCCTGTCTCCCCCTCCCTCGACCCTGTCTCCCCCTCCCTCGACCCTGTCTCCCCCTCCCTCGACCCTGTCTCCCCCTCCCTCGACCCTGTCTCCCCCTCCCTCGACCCTGTCTCCCCCTCCCTCGACCCTGTCTCCCCCTCCCTCGACCCTGTCTCCCCCTCCCTCGACCATGTCTCCCCCTCCCTCGACCCTGTCTCCCTCTCCCTCGACCCTGTCTCCCTCTCCCTCGACCCTGTCTCCCTCGACCCTGTCTCCCTCGACCCTGTCTCCCTCTCCCTCGACCCTGTCTCCCTCGACCCTGTCTCCCTCTCCCTCGACCCTGTCTCCCCCTCCCTCGACCCTGTCTCCCCCTCCCTCGACCCTGTCTCCCCCTCCCTCGACCCTGTCTCCCCCTCCCTCGACCCTGTCTCCCCCTCCCTCGACCCTGTCTCCCCCTCCCTCGACCCTGTCTCCCCCTCCCTCGACCCTGTCTCCCCCTCCCTCGACCCTGTCTCCCCCTCCCTCGACCCTGTCTCCCCCTCCCTCGACCCTGTCTCCCCCTCCCTCGACCCTGTCTCCCCCTCCCTCGACCCTGTCTCCCCCTCCCTCGACCCTGTCTCCCCCTCCCTCGACCCTGTCTCCCCCTCCCTCGACCCTGTCTCCCCCTCCCTCGACCCTGTCTCCCCCTCCCTCGACCCTGTCTCCCCCTCCCTCGACCCTGTCTCCCCCTCCCTCGACCCTGTCTCCCCCTCCCTCGACCCTGTCTCCCCCTCCCTCGACCCTGTCTCCCCCTCCCTCGACCCTGTCTCCCCCTCCCTCGACCCTGTCTCCCCCTCCCTCGACCCTGTCTCCCCCCCTCCCCCCTGTCTCCCCCTCCCTCGACCCTGTCTCCCCCCCTCCCCCCTCCCTCGACCCTGCCTCTGTGCCCCTCCCCCCTCCCTCGACCCTGCCTCTGTGCCCCTCCCCCCTCCCTCGACCCTGCCTCTGTGCCCCTCCCCCCTCCCTCCCTCGACCCTGCCTCTGTGCCCCTCCCCCCTCCCTCCCTCGACCCTGCCTCTGTGCCCCTCCCCCCTCCCTCCCTCGACCCTGTCCCCCCCTCCCTCCCTCGACCCTGTCCCCCCCTCCCTCCCTCGACCCTGTCCCCCCCTCCCTCCCTCGACCCTGTCCCCCCCTCCCTCCCTCGACCCTGTCCCCCCCTCCCTCCCTCGACCCTGTCTCCCCCTCCCTCCCTCGACCCTGTCTCCCCTCCCTCCCTCGACCCTGTCTCCCCTCCCTCCCTCGACCCTGTCTCCCCTCCCTCCCTCGACCCTGTCTCCCTCTCCCCCTCCCTCGACCCTGTCTCCCTCTCCCCCTCCCTCGACCCTGTCTCCCTCTCCCCCTCCCTCGACCCTGTCTCCCTCTCCCCCTCCCTCGACCCTGTCTCCCTCTCCCCCTCCCTCGACCCTGTCTCCCTCTCCCCCTCCCTCGACCCTGTCTCCCCCTCCCTCGACCCTGTCTCCCCCTCCCTCGACCCTGTCTCCCCCTCCCTCGACCCTGTCTCCCCCTCCCTCGACCCTGTCTCCCCCTCCCTCGACCCTGTCTCCCCCTCCCTCGACCCTGTCTCCCCCTCCCTCGACCCTGTCTCCCCCTCCCTCGACCCTGTCTCCCCCTCCCTCGACCCTGTCTCCCTCTCCCTCGACCCTGTCTCCCTCTCCCTCGACCCTGTCTCCCTCTCCCTCGACCCTGTCTCCCTCTCCCTCGACCCTGTCTCCCTCTCCCTCGACCCTGTCTCCCTCTCCCTCGACCCTGTCTCCCTCTCCCTCGACCCTGTCTCCCTCTCCCTCGACCCTGTCTCCCTCTCCCTCGACCCTGTCTCCCTCTCCCTCGACCCTGTCTCCCTCTCCCTCGACCCTGTCTCCCTCTCCCTCGACCCTGTCTCCCTCTCCCCCTCCCTCGACCCTGTCTCCCTCTCCCCCTCGACCCTGCCTCTGTGCCCCTCCCTCCCTCGACCCTGCCTCTCTCCCCTCCCTCCCTCGACCCTGCCTCTCTCCCCTCCCTCCCTCGACCCTGCCTCTCTCCCCCTCCCTCCCTCGACCCTGCCTCTCTCCCCCTCCCTCCCTCGACCCTGCCTCTCTCCCCCTCCCTCCCTCGACCCTGCCTCTCTCCCCCTCCCTCCCTCGACCCTGCCTCTCTCCCCCTCCCTCCCTCGACCCTGCCTCTCTCCCCCTCCCTCCCTCGACCCTGCCTCTCTCTCCCCCTCCCTCGAACCCTGTCTCCCCCTCCCTCGACCCTGTCTCCCCCTCCCTCGACCCTGTCTCCCCCTCCCTCGACCCTGTCTCCCCCTCCCTCGACCCTGTCTCCCCCTCCCTCGACCCTGTCTCCCCCTCCCTCGACCATGTCTCCCCCTCCCTCGACCATGTCTCCCTCTCCCTCGACCCTGTCTCCCTCTCCCTCGACCCTGTCTCCCTCGACCCTGTCTCCCTCGACCCTGTCTCCCTCGACCCTGTCTCCCTCTCCCTCGACCCTGTCTCCCTCGACCCTGTCTCCCTCTCCCTCGACCCTGTCTCCCCCTCCCTCGACCCTGTCTCCCCCTCCCTCGACCCTGTCTCCCCCTCCCTCGACCCTGTCTCCCCCTCCCTCGACCCTGTCTCCCCCTCCCTCGACCCTGTCTCCCCCTCCCTCGACCCTGTCTCCCCCTCCCTCGACCCTGTCTCCCCCTCCCTCGACCCTGTCTCCCCCTCCCTCGACCCTGTCTCCCCCTCCCTCGACCCTGTCTCCCCCTCCCTCGACCCTGTCTCCCCCTCCCTCGACCCTGTCTCCCCCTCCCTCGACCCTGTCTCCCCCTCCCTCGACCCTGTCTCCCCCTCCCTCGACCCTGTCTCCCCCTCCCTCGACCCTGTCTCCCCCTCCCTCGACCCTGTCTCCCCCTCCCTCGACCCTGTCTCCCCCTCCCTCGACCCTGTCTCCCCCTCCCTCGACCCTGTCTCCCCCTCCCTCGACCCTGTCTCCCCCTCCCTCGACCCTGTCTCCCCCTCCCTCGACCCTGTCTCCCCCTCCCTCGACCCTGTCTCCCCCTCCCTCGACCCTGTCTCCCCCTCCCTCGACCCTGTCTCCCCCTCCCTCGACCCTGTCTCCCCCTCCCTCGACCCTGTCTCCCCCTCCCTCGACCCTGTCTCCCCCTCCCTCGACCCTGTCTCCCCCCCTCCCCCCTGTCTCCCCCTCCCTCGACCCTGTCTCCCCCCCTCCCCCCTCCCTCGACCCTGCCTCTGTGCCCCTCCCCCCTCCCTCGACCCTGCCTCTGTGCCCCTCCCCCCTCCCTCGACCCTGCCTCTGTGCCCCTCCCCCCTCCCTCCCTCGACCCTGCCTCTGTGCCCCTCCCCCCTCCCTCCCTCGACCCTGTCCCCCCCTCCCTCCCTCGACCCTGTCCCCCCCTCCCTCCCTCGACCCTGTCCCCCCCTCCCTCCCTCGACCCTGTCCCCCCCTCCCTCCCTCGACCCTGTCCCCCCCTCCCTCCCTCGACCCTGTCTCCCCCTCCCTCCCTCGACCCTGTCTCCCTCTCCCCCTCCCTCGACCCTGTCTCCCTCTCCCCCTCCCTCGACCCTGTCTCCCTCTCCCCCTCCCTCGACCCTGTCTCCCTCTCCCCCTCCCTCGACCCTGTCTCCCTCTCCCCCTCCCTCGACCCTGTCTCCCTCTCCCCCTCCCTCGACCCTGTCTCCCCCTCCCTCGACCCTGTCTCCCCCTCCCTCGACCCTGTCTCCCCCTCCCTCGACCCTGTCTCCCCCTCCCTCGACCCTGTCTCCCCCTCCCTCGACCCTGTCTCCCCCTCCCTCGACCCTGTCTCCCCCTCCCTCGACCCTGTCTCCCCCTCCCTCGACCCTGTCTCCCCCTCCCTCGACCCTGTCTCCCTCTCCCTCGACCCTGTCTCCCTCTCCCTCGACCCTGTCTCCCTCTCCCTCGACCCTGTCTCCCTCTCCCTCGACCCTGTCTCCCTCTCCCTCGACCCTGTCTCCCTCTCCCTCGACCCTGTCTCCCTCTCCCCCTCCCTCGACCCTGTCTCCCTCTCCCCCTCCCTCGACCCTGTCTCCCTCTCCCCCTCGACCCTGCCTCTGTGCCCCTCCCTCCCTCGACCCTGCCTCTCTCCCCTCCCTCCCTCGACCCTGCCTCTCTCCCCTCCCTCCCTCGACCCTGCCTCTCTCCCCCTCCCTCCCTCGACCCTGCCTCTCTCCCCCTCCCTCCCTCGACCCTGCCTCTCTCCCCCTCCCTCCCTCGACCCTGCCTCTCTCCCCCTCCCTCCCTCGACCCTGCCTCTCTCCCCCTCCCTCCCTCGACCCTGCCTCTCTCCCCCTCCCTCCCTCGACCCTGCCTCTCTCTCCCCCTCCCTCGAACCCTGTCTCCCCCTCCCTCGACCCTGCCTCTGTCCCCCTCCCTCCCTCGACCCTGCCTCTCTCTCCCCCTCCCTCGAACCCTGTCTCCCCCTCCCTCGACCCTGCCTCTGTCCCCCTCCCTCCCTCGACCCTGCCTCTGTCCCCCTCCCTCCCTCGACCCTGCCTCTGTCCCCCTCCCTCCCTCGACCCTGCCTCTGTCCCCCTCCCTCCCTCGACCCTGCCTCTGTCCCCCTCCCTCCCTCGACCCTGCCTCTGTCCCCCTCCCTCCCTCGACCCTGTCACCCTCTCCACCTCCCTCGACCCTGTCTCTCTCCCCCTCCCTCCCTCCCTCGACCCTGTCTCTCTCCCCCTCCCTCCCTCGACCCTGTCTCTCTCCCCCTCCCTCCCTCTGTCTCTCTCCCCCCTCCCTCGACCCTGTCTAGTCCGCTTCTCACCCGTCTCCCCCTTTTTACGTCACCCACTGTTTTCCCTACATCACCTTTCCCTCTCCTTTCTCGCGCATGCCTTCACTTCTGTCCTCTCCCTCACCCCCTTTCTCCCTTCAATTCCTCCCTCTCTCCCGCACTCCTCTCCTTCCCTCCCCATGTTATACAGTAGGAAATAGGCCTAAAAGACATTGAGGTAAGAAGAACCAAGTTGAGGAGGAAATATCGTCTTTACCCCGGGATTCATAAATGGACGACTACGGCTTCGGAGTCCTGGTGAAGAATAACGGCAGTGGCAACAAGTCTGCTTTCCCCGTGAGGATCCCCCCTCACCTCCAACCCCAGCCCCCCCACCTCAATCACCCTGCCAACCCCCCCAGTCCCCCTTCATTCGTCAACAACACCTCGGCCACCAATGGAGGAGGTAGCGCCTGGCTGTTCCCCTCCGTAACACCCCACAGTAACATGCAGGATGAGATCCTTGACTCCGACAAGTCCAACGCCCTGGACCGCCAGGACCTGCAGGAGAAGGCCCAGCCGCAGGCCCTCTCCCCTGGGCAGCAAGAGGCCGGAGGTGGCCTAGGGGAGCTGGATGGAATCCTACCTGAGGACGGCTCCATGGAGAAGGGCTCGTTGGAGACCGGTGGGAAGGAGAAGCTTAGGGGTGGGATGGACTCTCCTCCGGTGCTGGGGGGGTTTGACTACCAGGATAGCCTGGGGATGGGGACGTCCGGAGCCCAATCCACCACCACCTCCTCCTCCTTGACCTCCTTCAACAACTGGTCCCCGACCATACCTTCCAACCCCTCCCCCGTTATCGGTGAGGACGTCGGGAGTGGGTTCTTTGGCCCGGCTGGTTCCAACGCTAACGGACCCCAGATGCTGTTCCAGAACTTCTCCCACCACGCGGGGCCCGGCTTCGGAGGGGCGGGGGGCAGCTTCTCCCCCCAAATCGGCCCGGTCTCCCAGCACCACCCTCCTCCCCACCACTACCACCCCCACAACCAGGGGGTCCCCCCTCAGCACCGTCGCTCTCCAGCCTCCCCCCACCCTCCCCAGCCCTCCTTCCCTCCTCACCCCCACCGCTCTGGAGCTTTCACCCAGCTGCCCCACCTGGCCCCGGTCCAGTCCAAGCCCCCCTCCCCTTGGGGCAGCTACCAGAGCCCTGCCCCCCCCACTTCCACCTCCTGGAGCCCCGGGGGAGGTGGGTACGGTGGCTGGGGAGGGTCACAGGGGGTTCGTGAGTATCGCAGGGGCCTCAATGGAGGCGTGACGGCCCTCAACTCCATCTCACCACTTAAGAAGTCTTTCCCCAACAACCAGGTACTGAACTAGCTAGATATACTGCACACTCCCATCTAACAACCTGGTACTGAACTAGCTAGATATACTGCACACTCCAATCTAACAACCTGGTACTGAACTAGCTAAATATACTGCACACTCCCATCTAACAACCTGCTACTGAACTAGCTAGATATACTGCACACTCCCATCTAACAACCTGCTACTGAACTAGCTAGATATACTGCACACTCCCATCTAACAACCTGCTACTGAACTAGCTAGATATACTGCACACTCCCATCTAACAACCTGCTACTGAACTAGCTAGATATACTGCACACTCCCATCTAACAACCTGCTACTGAACTAGCTAGATATACTGCACACTCCCATCTAACAACCTGCTACTGAACTAGCTAGATATACTGCACACTCCCATCTAACAACCTGCTACTGAACTAGCTAGATATACTGCACACTCCCATCTAACAACCTGCTACTGAACTAGCTAGATATACTGCACACTCCCATCTAACAACCTGCTACTGAACTAGCTAGATATACTGCACACTCCCATCTAACAACCTGGTACTGAACTAGCTAGATATACTGCACACTCCCATCTAACAACCTGGTACTGAACTAGCTAGATATACTGCACACTCCCATCTAACAACCTGGTACTGAACTAGCTAGATATACTGCACACTCCCATCTAACAACCTGGTACTGAACTAGCTAGATATACTGCACACTCCCATCTAACAACCTGGTACTGAACTAGCTAGATATACTGCACACTCCCATCTAACAACCTGGTACTGAACTAGCTAGATATACTGCACACTCCCATCTAACAACCTGGTACTGAACTAGCTAGATATACTGCACACTCCCATCTAACAACCTGGTACTGAACTAGCTAGATATACTGCACACTCCCATCTAACAACCTGGTACTGAACTAGCTAGATATACTGCACACTCCCATCTAACAACCTGGTACTGAACTAGCTAGATATACTGCACACTCCCATCTAACAACCTGGTACTGAACTAGCTAGATATACTGCACACTCCCATCTAACAACCTGGTACTGAACTAGCTAGATATACTGCACACTCCCATCTAACAACCTGGTACTGAACTAGCTAGATATACTGCACACTCCCATCTAACAACCTGGTACTGAACTAGCTAGATATACTGCACACTCCCATCTAACAACCTGGTACTGAACTAGCTAGATATACTGCACACTCCCATCTAACAACCTGGTACTGAACTAGCTAGATATACTGCACACTCCCATCTAACAACCTGGTACTGAACTAGCTAGATATACTGCACACTCCCATCTAACAACCTGGTACTGAACTAGCTAGATATACTGCACACTCCCATCTAACAACCTGGTACTGAACTAGCTAGATATACTGCACACTCCCATCTAACAACCTGGTACTGAACTAGCTAGATATACTGCACACTCCCATCTAACAACCTGGTACTGAACTAGCTAGATATACTGCACACTCCCATCTAACAACCTGGTACTGAACTAGCTAGATATACTGCACACTCCCATCTAACAACCTGGTACTGAACTAGCTAGATATACTGCACACTCCCATCTAACAACCTGGTACTGAACTAGCTAGATATACTGCACACTCCCATCTAACAACCTGGTACTGAACTAGCTAGATATACTGCACACTCCCATCTAACAACCTGGTACTGAACTAGCTAGATATACTGCACACTCCCATCTAACAACCTGGTACTGAACTAGCTAGATATACTGCACACTCCCATCTAACAACCTGGTACTGAACTAGCTAGATATACTGCACACTCCCATCTAACAACCTGGTACTGAACTAGCTAGATATACTGCACACTCCCATCTAACAACCTGGTACTGAACTAGCTAGATATACTGCACACTCCCATCTAACAACCTGGTACTGAACTAGCTAGATATACTGCACACTCCCATCTAACAACCTGGTACTGTTAGATGTACAGTTGAAGTCGGAAGTTCACATACACTTAGGTTGGAGTTATTGAAAGTCGTTTTTCAACCACTCCACAAATGTCTTGTTAACAAACTATAGTTTTGGCAAGTTGGTGAGGACATCTACTTTGTGCATGACACAAGTAATTTTTCCAACAATTGTTTAGACCGATTATTTCACTTATAATTCACGATATCACAATTCCAGTGGGTCAGAAGTTTACATACAGCAAGTTGACTGTGCCTTTAAACAGCTTGGAAAATTCCAGAAAATGATGTCATGGCTTTAGATGCTTCTGATTGACTCAAATTATGTCAATTAGCCTAATGGAGGTGTACCTGTGGATGTATTTCAAGGCCTACCCTGAGTGCCTCTTTGCTTGAAATCATGGGAAAATCTAAAGAAATCAGCCAAGACCTCAAAGAGAATTGTAGACGTCCACAAGTCTGCTTCATCCTTGGGAGCAATTTCCAAACGCCTGAAGTTACCACGTGTTCTGTCTCCTAGAGATCAACGTACTTTGGTGTGAAAAGTGCATATCAATCCCAGAACAACAGCAAACGACCTTGTGAAGATTCTGGAGGAAACAGGTACAAGAGTATCTATATCCACAGTAAAACGAGTCCTATATCAACATAACCTGAAAGGCCGCTCGGCAAGGAAGAAGCCACTGCTCAAAAACCGCCATTAAAAAAGCCAGACTATGGTTTTCAACTGCACATGGGGACAAAGATTATACTTTTTGGAGAAATGTCCTCTGGTGTGATGAAACAAATAGAACTGTTTAACCATAATGACCATTGTTATATTTGGAGGAAAAATGGGGAGGCTTGCAAGTCGAAGAACACCATCCCAACCGTGAAGGACGGGAGTGGCAGCATCATGTTGTGGAGCTGCTTTGCTGCAGGAGGGACTGGTGCACTTCACAAAATAGATGGCTTCATGAAGAAGGAAAATTATGTGGATATACTGAAACAACATCTCAAGATATCAGCCAGGAAGTTAAAGCTTGGTTGCAAATGGGTCTTCCAAATGGACAATGACCCCAAGCATACTTCCAAAGTTGTGGCAAAATGGCTTAAGGACAACAAAGTCAAGGTATTGGACTGGCCATCACAATGCCCTGACCTCAATCCTATAGAAAATTTGTGGGCAGAACTGAAAAAGCGTGTGAGCAAGGAGGCTTACAAACCTGACTCAGTTACACCAGCTCTGTCAGGAGGAATGAGCCAAAATTCACCCAACTTATTTTGGGAAGCTTGTGGAAGGCTACCCGAAACATTTGACCCAAGTTAAACAATTTAAAGCCAATGCTACCAAATACTAATTGAGTGTATGTAAACTTCTGACCCACTGGGAATGTGATGAAAGATATAAAAGCGGAAATAAATAATTCTCTCTACTATTATTCTGACATTTCACATTCTTAAAATAAAGTGGGGATCCTAACTGACCCAAGATGGAATTTTTACTGGTATTAAGTGTCAGGAATCGTGAAACTGATTTTAAATGTATTTGGCTAAGGTGAATAGTAAACTTCAGACTACAACTGTATATGGCACACCTCATACCTGTTAAGACCGGATGTCCCAAAGGCCTCAGACTCATGAGTAGATAAACCATATTCATTTAACAGCCTACAATGAACTAGTCAATGATTTCTTTAATTTCAATGTTTTGCCAAACTCCAATAGTGCTTGATTTAGTTGCTTATGGTATAATTTATTTGCGACTGCAGACTGTAATCCAGCTAATGCTCTTGATGTCTATTGAGCCATAAAGTAAACTCTATCCTGCGCTTCAATGGTACTATCACATGGTAATATCCCACTTGTACTAATATTACACTGCTCAAAAAAATAAAGGGAACACTTAAACAACACAATGTAACTCCAAGTCAATCACACTTCTGTGAAATCAAACTGTCCACTTTGGAAGCAACACTGATTGACAATACATTTCACATGCTGTTGTACAATTGGAATAGACAAAAGGTGGAAATTATAGGCAATTAGCAAGACACCCCCAATAAAGGAGTGATTCTGCAGGTGGTGACCACAGACCACTTCTCAGTTCCTATGCTTCCTGGCTGATGTTTTGGGCACTTGAATGCTGGCGGTGCTCTCACTCTAGTGGTAGCATGAGACGGAGTCTACAACCCACACAAGTGGCTCAGGTAGTGCAGCTCATCCAGGATGGCACATCAATGCGAGCTGTCGCAAGAAGGTTTGCTGTGTCTGTCAGCGTAGTGTCCAGAGCATGGAGGCGCTACCAGGACATGTACAGGCCAGGACATCAGGAGACGTGGAGGAGGCCGTAGGAGGGCAACAACCCAGCAGCAGTACCGCTACCTCCGCCTTTGTGCAAGGAGGTGCACTGCCAGAGCCCTGCAAAATGACCTCCAGCAGGCCACAAATGTGCATGTGTCTGCTCAAATGGTCAGAAACAGATTCCATGAGGGTGGTATGAGGGCCCGACGTCCACAGGTGGGGGTTGTGCTTACAGCCCAACACCGTGCAGGACGTTTGGCATTTGCCAGAGAACACCAAGATTGGCAAATTCGCCACTGGCGTCCTGTGCTCTTCACAGATGAAAGCAGGTTCACACTGAGCACATGAGCACATGTGACAGAGTCTGGAGACGCCGTGGCGAACGTTCTGCTGCCTGCAACATCCTCCAGCATGACTGGTTTGGCGGTGGGTCAGTCATGGTGTGGGGTGGCATTTCTTTGTGGGGCCGCACAGCCCTCCATGTGCTCTCCAGAGGTAGCCTGACTGCCATTCGGTACCGAGATGAGATCCTAAGACCCCTTGTGAGACCATATGCTGACACATGCACATTTGTGGCCTGCTGGAGGTCATTTTGCAGGGCTCTGGCAGTGCACCTCCTTGCACAAAGGCGGAGGTAGCGGTACTGCTGCTGGGTTGTTGCCCTCCTACGGCCTCCTCCACGTCTCCTGATGTACTGGCCTCTCTCCTGGTAGCGCCTCCATGCTCTGGACACTACGCTGACAGACACAGCAAACCTTCTTGCCACAGCTCGCATTGATGTGCCATCCTGGATGAACTGCACTACCTGAGCCACTTGTGTGGGTTGTAGATTCCGTCTCATGCTACCACTAGAGTGAAAGCACCGCCAGCATTCAAAAGTGACCAAAACATCAGCCAGGAAGCATAAGAACTGAGAAGTGGTCTGTGGTCACCACCTGCAGAACCACTCCTTTATTGGGGGTGTCTTGCTAATTGCCTATAATTTCCACCTGTTGTCTATTCCATTTGCACAACAGCATGTGAAATGTATTGTCAATCAGTGTATTGTCAATCAGTGTTGCTTCCTAAGTGGACAGTTTGATTTCACAGAAGTGTGATTGACTTGGAGTTACATTGTGTTGTTTAAGTGTTCCCTTTATTTTTTTGAGCAGTGTATATAATATTGTCCTATCTTCCAGGTGCCCTCTCAGAAGTATCCTCGTAATAACTCTGGGTTCAACCAAAAGGCCTGGATGGAAGACAGCATGAGTCGCACTGACAACTTCCCTTTCCAGGTGAGAGAAGGGATGAGAAAACTGTAGAGAAAATATATTTATCCACCCTTATAGGACAATAAAAAAATTGACTTGAAACATGCTTCAATATTGTTAAAACCAACACGTGCAGCTTTGTAAAGGCATTTTTGATACAAGTGTCAGAGACAAATTATATGTTCTGATATGTGTAATACAGTACACATCAAAGTAAATGAGAAGAGCAAATATGATCTAGTTACTAGTAAGAAGAGCATCTGATAACATCAATGACGATTAGGCCAAGAACTTGTTTATTGATGAAATTCACATTAACTATTGTTGTATATGTAGTCTTATAGATCTGTGAATGTGGTGGTAAGCGTATGCCATGAAGAGGCCTAATCCGGTAATCAGAGTTCACCCAAAATAGCACCATACTCCTTGTTTAGTGCACTACTTTAAACCAGAGCCTGGTCAAAGGTAGTGCACTATACAGGGAATTGGGTGCCATTTGGTACGGAAACTTCAGCTTTCTTCTTTCGTTAGAGATGCAGCACGTTAAATACGGAAACCCCAGCCTCCTCCTGTTGTTGTTTGAGATGCCACAACGCCTGTATGATAAATGTTGACATACTGTCATCTCACTTCTGCAGGCTTTGGCCCTGTTTGAATACATAAAGAAGGCCCTGTTTGAATACATAAAGAAGGCCCTGTTTGAATACATAAAGAAGGCCCTGTTTGAATACATAAAGAAGGCATGCATCCTTTCTTCTTTGAGGTAAACGCAGATCTGACATGATCTGGATTGGCTAAAGCAGTAGGGTGTAAGTCTAGCTTTAGCGTTCCAGTCACACACAGATCGGTGATTACTTCAAGGAAGGGATTATTTGAAAAGCATTCTGTGTCTATCTACAGAGACAGGGGCATGTGATACAAAAGCTGTAGATGGCCTACATCTGGAGATATCTCTGTAGAATCACAGAAATACATTTTGGTGGTATTTTATTCGATAAGCGTCACCACAGAACGTCTATGTGGATGTGTAACTGTTTAGGTCTAAAGTACCAGGACAACATAGTTCTCATCTATACACAAAGCAAAACTGTGTCAAGGGTCTAGATTAGAACCTACCACGTTTTCTCGCGTCAGAATGGTTCTGTGTTCCTGTTCTTAGAACACCGGAGGCTAATCATCGTGTTCCCTGTCTCTGTGTGTCTCTCAGCAGGAGAGAACCCGTTCCTTTGATGGCTTCAGCATGCACTCTCTGGAGAACAGTCTGATTGATATTATGAGGGCTGAACAGGATTCCTTGAAAGGTGGGTTTCTCTGTTTCTCGCAGTATGAAGAAACACCCTGGGCCAGTATTCACAAAGCGTCTCAGAATAAGAGTGCTGTTCTTGAATGAGTTTTTTTCCTTTAGAAAAATAATGAATATGATTATATGTACAAGGGGGACCTGATCCTAGATGCTTTGAATATAGGCCCTGGTATTCTGTAATACTCCACAAACAATGAGGAAATATTTGCTGAATATACAGTAATGGCATATTTTCAATTTAGAGACAGAAGATTGATTTCACGTAATTCTGACCGGTTGGTAAAATGTCTAGCTGCGCTAGTGCAGGATAGAGGCGAAACGGCTCTACTCCGTCTAAACCTGCTCAATCACACACGCGTACCTGTTTAAGTACTACTATGCTGCCACTTTGATCCATGCTCCACTCTCAATTCTCTCCACCACCATGAATTAAACATTTGGGTTCCGTTTTGTCGCATACCATCTCTGAAGACATGTTTTATAGCCAAGACCCTGACTGCTCTTCAGAAGGAGTTTGTCTCTATGTTAATTTATGGCCAGTCCATCACTTATTTCCCTTCTCTGATCATGTATCGCTATCTGTTGGCTGTTAAGTTGGAGTTCTCTGGATGCTTTGATGGTTCTGCTGCTCATCTCAATTCTCATTCTCCTCAGTACATCACAGAACTACAGTTGTTGAAATGTGGTGGCTATATGGAGTGAGAAGGCAAAATAATATACATATTCTAACTGACGTCGGTCTCTTCTCCAGGTCGCTATGGTTTCTCTCACCAGGCCGGAGATGGGTCTTTGCCCATGAATGGTATGGAAATGTTAGATTTTGCCTCAATACAATAAAGTGTATTGCTTAGTTCAGCCATTCACAGTACAGGTAGTCAATATGATGCAAGTTGTTCATGGAGTGTACATTATTTTATAACCCTGTGCTGTTAAGAGTTGGTATGAAGGCTGTTGTCTCTTGTTTTACATGCAGCTAGGAGCTATGGCAGACGACGAGGTAAAGCCAAACCCAAAATGTCTTCATGTTTTAGCCTAAGTCATGTCATTATTTGCAAAGCGGCCATCACACAGTACATGCTGTCTGGTTTGGCCTCTCTGTCTAAAATGGTGGAATAGGGTGCCATTTTCAGATGCAACTTGTCTGTGTTTACCTCTTAAACGCTGATTGTTCACTAGTCCCCGACTGAACCTGCAGAGGAAGACTTCAAGTCCCCAGGGAGGATTTGAAATGAATATAATAAAACAATCTCATCTTAATTCTATAAATACTACACTGCTCAAAAAAATAAAGGGAACACTTAAACAACACAATGTAACTCCAAGTCAATCACACTTCTGTGAAATCAAACTGTCCACTTAGGAAGCAACACTGATTGACAATACACTGATTGACAATACATTTCACATGCTGTTGTGCAAATGGAATAGACAACAGGTGGAAATTATAGGCAATTAGCAAGACACCCCCAATAAAGGAGTGGTTCTGCAGGTGGTGACCACAGACCACTTCTCAGTTCCTATGCTTCCTGGCTGATGTTTTGGTCACTTTTGAATGCTGGCGGTGCTTTCACTCTAGTGGTAGCATGAGACGGAATCTACAACCCACACAAGTGGCTCAGGTAGTGCAGTTCATCCAGGATGGCACATCAATGCGAGCTGTGGCAAGAAGGTTTGCTGTGTCTGTCAGCGTAGTGTCCAGAGCATGGAGGCGCTACCAGGAGACAGGCCAGTACATCAGGAGACGTGGAGGAGGTCGTAGGAGGCAACAACCCAGCAGCAGGACCGCTACCTCCGCCTTTGTGCAAGGAGGAGCACTGCCAGAGCCCTGCAAAATGACCTCCAGCAGGCCACAAATGTGCATGTGTCTGCTCAAACGGTCAGAAACAGACTCCATAAGGGTGGTATGAGGGCCCGACGTCCACAGGTGGGAGTTGTGCTTACAGCCCAACACCGTGCAGGACGTTTGGCATTTGCCAGAGAACACCAAGATTGGCAAATTCGCCACTGGCGCCCTGTGCTCTTCACAGATGAAAGCAGGTTCACACTGAGCACATGTGACAGACGTGACAGTCTGGAGACGCCGTGGAGAACGTTCTGCTGCCTGCACCATCTTCCAGCGTGACCGGTTTGGCGGTGGGTCAGTCATGGTGTGGGGTGGCATTTCTTTGGGGGGGCCGGCACAGCCCTCCACGTGCTCGCCAGAGGTAGCCGGACTGCCATTAGGTACCGAGATGAGATCCTCAGACCCCTTGTGAGACCATATGCTGGTGCGGTTGGCCCTGGGTTCCTCCTAATGCAAGACAATGCTAGACCTTATGTGGCTGGAGTGTGTCAGCAGTTCCTGCAAGAGGAAGGAATTGATGCTATGGACTGGTCCAACCGTTCCCCAGACCTGAATCCAATTGAGCACATCTGGACATCTGGGACATCATGTCTCGCTCCATCCACCAACGCCACGTTGCACCACAGACTGTCCAGGAGTTGGCGGATGCTTTAGTCCAGGTCTGGGAGGAGATCCCTCAGGAGACCATCCGCCACCTCATCAGGAGCATGCCCAGGCGTTGTAGGGAGGTCATACAGGCACGTGGAGGCCACACACACTACTGAGCCTCATTTTGACTTGTTTTAAGGACATTACATCAGTTGGATCAGCCTGTAGTGTGGTTTTCCACTTTAATTTTGAGTGTGACTCCAAATCCAGACTTCCATGGGTCGATAAATTTGATTTCCATTGATAATTTTTGTGTGATTTTGTTGTCAGCACATTCAACTATGTAAAGAAAAAAGTATTTAATAAGAATATTTCATTCATTCAGATCTAGGATGTGTTATTTTAGTGTTCCCTTTATTTTTTTGAGCAGTGTATAAAGCATTTAAGATCTTCCGTGTAGATTGTGGCCTACTGCTCTGTGTTGCTTTATATACTTAACATGGTGAAGTGTTGAAATGGATTTCCAGGTTGTCTGTATTACCGTTGTGCTGACCGTCTCAGATTGCTATATTAATAACCTTCAACACGTGTTTGTTGTGAAATCTGATCATATGTACAGCGCAATAGCAAAAAAAGATGAGCTGACGTGAATGTCGGGTGCCTGTTTCCTGCTGGGTTGTTATGACCTGGCTGTGGTGGCTTGTCACTAGACTTTACCAAAACATCAAATCTTGTAAGTGCTTGCGGAAATCATGATTTGGTTTCATGATCACGGTTCTCTTTTGTCTTCATCACAATGAAAAATTGCTTTATTTGAGTTAATTTGATTTCAATCAATGTACCGCAAGTTTATTGTAGGTGTGTTTATTTGGGTACAATCTTACCCTTTTTCGACGACTGAGTCAAACAGAGCTGAGCCAAGCTCTACAGAGCTGAGCCAAGCTCTACAGAGCTGAGCCAAGCTCTACAGAGCTGAGCCAAGCTCTACAGAGCTGAGCCAAGCTCTACAGAGCTGAGCCAAGCTCTACAGAGCTGAGCCAAGCTCTACAGAGCTGAGCCAAGCTCTACAGAGCTGAGCCAAGCTCTACAGAGCTGGCCTGGTTAAATCCAAGCTCTACTGTGCTGGCCTGGTTAAACATCCACAATAGTTGTTGGAAAGGACAATGTGAAAATGAATTATCGGAGCCAGCACACTGGTTTGAAAATAAATATAACCACAAATAGGTGCTAAGTGGCATAAAAATGTCCAGGCACTCGTGTTTGGTTTGAAAGTTAAAAAGCCTTTAATGTATGGGACATTTTAAAGTACTTCAATGTATAGCAGCTTACGTCTTCATCAGGGTGTCGGGGTTAGTACGGTTTGGGTTGGCAACATGGTGTGAAATAAGTCCAGGGTGTCGGGGTTAGTACGGTTTGGGTTGGCAACATGGTGTGAAATAAGTCCAGGGTGTCGGGGTGTCGGGGTTAGTACGGTTTGGGTTGGCAACATGGTGTGAAATAAGTATCTCTACCGATCTCTCTGCCCTCCAGGTCACTCTAACCTGTTCCCCATGGAGGACGAGCGGTCCTTCGGAGAGGACGAGTCAGGTGACCAGGGACTTCCTGGTTTAGGATCCGCCCACTGTTTCCCGCACCTCAACGGAGAGCGAGTGGAGAGGTACTCACGCAAGGTGTTTGTGGGAGGACTGCCCCCCGATATAGACGAAGGTATTGATCAATGAACAGAATAATACACCTTTTACAATGTAGTTCTGAGTTAAAGACGATGTGAGGTGTCTGTTGTCTATGTTAATGGGTCCCGACATGTGATGTCAGAGGCTTGAAGGCTGTGTGCTACAACTACAGGGCCCTGAAGAGCCTGTGTAGCTGACTAGCTTTGACTCTTTCATTCTCAGATGAGATCACTGCCAGTTTCCGCCGGTTCGGTCACCTGTTTGTCGATTGGCCCCACAAGGCTGAGAGCAAGTCCTATTTCCCACCCAAAGGTGAGTCTGATATGGTCACATTGGCCAGGAAATACTAGGGGCCCTAGGAATGACGGGGACACTCGGGGGGGGCCCTAGGAATGACGGGGACACTCGGGGGGGGGGGCCCTAAGAATGACGGGGACACTCGGGGGGGCCCTAGGAATGATGGGAACTAGATGGTCATGAGAGTACTGAGCTCTTTCTTTCCCTCTAGGTTATGCATTCTTACTGTTCCAAGATGAGAGCTCTGTCCAGGCTCTGATCGATGCCTGTATCGAGGAGGATGGCAAGCTCTACCTCTGTGTCTCCAGCCCCACCATCAAGGACAAGCCTGTGAGTGGAGCTTTACGTGTCTGTCTGTGTGTGTGAGACACACGAGCCAGTCAGTCTTGGTGGGAGTTGTCTGTCCTCCTTGTCAGTCTAGCACTGCTGGTAAATAGTTGTGAGATTTCCCCAGTCCACTCACCTAGTTCAGCCCTGCCCACTCCACTCACCTAGTTCAGCCCTGCCCACTCCACTCGCCTAGTTCACATCTAGTTGTATGGACATTGAAAGAGTTACAAATGTTATGACATTTGTTAGCATTTTCTAGATGTTATATGAGTGTTATCTGAATGTTGTCTGGCCGTTCCTCTAGGTCCAGATCCGTCCCTGGAACCTGAACGACAGTGACTTTGTGATGGACGGCTCTCAGCCTCTGGACCCGAGGAAGACCATCTTCGTAGGGGGGGTGCCACGTCCTCTACGCGCAGGTACTGGACTGTGATTCTGTGTGTGTGTGTATGAGAGAGAGACTGAGCTACAGTAATGCCTAGGCTTTAGCTCAGCAGGCTAACACTGTCTGGCGTGACAGACCCAGTCAGCCACATCATCAGCCTATATGTGTTACTGTTCCAGTGGAGCTGGCCATGATAATGGATCGTCTGTATGGAGGAGTGTGTTACGCTGGCATCGACACAGACCCTGAGCTGAAGTACCCTAAAGGAGCGGGCCGTGTGGCCTTCTCCAATCAGCAGAGCTACATCGCTGCTATTAGCGCTCGATTCGTTCAGCTGCAGCACGGCGAGATCGACAAACGGGTGAGTCAGTCTGGTCTTTGGTAGTTTAGCAGAGCCACATACGCCGTGCATTTTGTCCAGGAGAAGAACCATAGAGCCCTCACACGAACAATAGCTAAGCTACAAAATGGCGCTGGCTCTGAGCTTTTCCCCTCTGGTTTCTCTCATGTCCCATTCCATCTGGGTATGTTTCATCTCCTCTTTCTCCTTCTGTCCTCCCCCTCTCCCCCAGGTGGAAGTGAAGCCATACGTGCTGGATGACCAGCTGTGTGATGAGTGCCAGGGGACACGCTGTGGGGGAAAGTTCGCTCCCTTCTTCTGCGCTAACGTCACCTGTCTCCAGTACTACTGCGAGTACTGCTGGGCAGCCATACACTCCCGTGCCGGACGAGAGTTCCACAAGCCACTGGTCAAGGAGGGGGGAGACCGGCCCCGACACATATCCTTCAGGTGGAATTAGGGAGGGAGGGAGGGTGACGGGCTATGTTGTAGAAAATAAATGCACTTTTCTTTTTGCTGGTTCCTATTTTTAGTTTCAAAAAGAAACTTAAAAGCTTAATTTAATCTTTATTTTTTTAATCAGACTTTCTTCTAAGACAAGTAAATGCTAAGAAGAAGTAAAACGAAGTGAAAGAAATCCCGTTTTGAATTTAAGTTAAGGTGTGCATGAGTACTTGGATGCATTATTAGATACGAGAAGAAGTGTTTCTTCTGACTTGACTGTACTTTCTCTTCTCATTAGCTGGCGAAGCTGCTTCCATTTGTTGTCAAGAGTAACATATATAACATTTGAGTGAGCTATGTGCTGCACCTCAATCAGTATATTAACTACAACAGTTGCGTTTTAAAGGGTGCACTTATTTTGTTACTTTACGCATGCAGGATTAGATTAATAATTGTATCGTTAACCAAAGGTTGAGAGCAACTGGTCAGGTTAAAGTTCAATAGTCAAAGAAATCCACTGCAGTAGGGCAGACAGACTGACAAGTCCCTTCATCATAAATAAACTGTTCAGAGTACATACAGCATTACTTCAGAAAAAAATGATCCCCTCTGTATCGGGCCTGACATCGATTACTGATATGTGTTTCTAGATCATGGTTTAAATTGACGCATTGTAGCCAAAATGGGCAAACCAAAGATTGGCCTAAAAACAAGTGATCAAAGCCAGTTGATTATCTGAGGGGTTTAAGGACTGTAAGACTCCATTTTCAGGTTCAGGAGGTCAGTAAGGCTAGTGCCGTTGTGAAATTGAGAGGGGAGAAAGTCTTTGGAAAAACACCTTCAGCTGATAAAGACTACAGCCCTAGCTATCTAGGCAGGGCTCCGGTATTGGCAGTAGTATTAGCTCACTTTATATTGTCAGGGATATTAGCACTGGACGCTAACATGCTAATGTTATAGTACTAGTAGGAATGCACAGTACAGTGGTAGCTAGCTACAGTGTTCCCTGAGTGACTCATAGTATGCAGCCTGGTACTATGGGCTTTAGTGTTAACCAACTCCTCTGGCTATCGTTGTCCAGCCAATTAAAATGGAGAGGAGTTGGCTAAAGCACAGACAGACAGGACTACCAGCCTAGTCTCATGGTGATCTGACGCACTCTCTACCATGACTGGAGTGTAGAGGAAGTAGATCCGAGCTGTGGCGAGTGGATTCTAGCTGTGGAGGATGAATACATTAGTAGTTGGACACTCTTTGAAGAACTTGCTGTCACAGAGATAAAGATATTATTTTATACATGGCCTGCTGATTTTTGTACAGTGTTTTCTAGCTGATTATTTTGTCATGAACATATATAAATTTATTATGCACTACTTTTCTAAATATTTTTTTCAATAGTCATTTTAGGCACATTTTTCACAAGATGGGATAACTCCTTTTGCAATACCTCATTTTTTTCACTTGGTGAAAAATAATTTTGTACCTTTGTTACTAAGAGATCTGCATTTATGGTAAAACTTAATTTAAAAAATAAAAAATGAATGATATTAATATAATTTTCAATTTAGCTTTTTATATATTTAAGTGCTGGTAAATGTTAAATTGTCTGGTGTGATTGTGTAGAGAAAAGAAAAAGAGTTAGCCAATCATGTACAGTACAGACTTCTCTTTCATAATAATAAACCATAAGTACTGGATCTTAAGGCATGACAAGACCTTTCTAAACTTATTTTGATAGTCTTGAAACATATATTCAGCTTGTAGTGGGTAAGGAAAATCTTGGGGAAATGTTTTGGCTTGGGTGGATGAGTGAACCCTTGTTCCCTTGTATCATCAGTGAATGATGACAGGTGTTCTAAAAACTATTTAGATTCTCATTCTGGAACTACCTGAAGGCTCCAGAATGTGCCAGTTATTCTAGGCATGCATGACGTAATACAGGATAACAACATGACTATTGACTAGTGTTAATGCAGAAAACTATTGTAATGCACTAGATCTCTCTTTGTTTTATTTTTGTATGAGTTTTTAAGTTCTCTTTCAGATCACCTATCTATCCCCTCTTTCTCACCTAAAGTCTGCCTCCCTCACAGACAGACCTGCTGTACATGCAGGATACCACATGAGTTTAGCCATGTAGAAGACACTTGTTCCTAAAGAGACTTGATCACTCCACCCCTGTGATGTGGCATGCTTTGGGACATAGACTTGAATGTGATTCATGTTGCAAGTTAACTTTGAGCCCTGATGTGCAATACTTCTTCTTTCCTAAAACAGTTTCTCTCTTTCTGCAATGTAAATCATTTAAACCCATATAAACCATGTAAACATTAAAACAGGATTATTTTCTCAGTCTACTATTGTTCATGTTGGTGTCTGCAAAGTAAAACAAAAAGATACTTTCTACTAATATATAACTGAATTTATTTTTAAACATTATTTTGTGCTTATTCAATTATTTTGCTACTACCATGCTACTGTGATTAAGAAAACATTGTATATACTAAGTTGATAACGTATTTAGCGTTTGTTATATTTTCAATTGAAATGTAAAACTATCATTTGGATCAGATTTGTATATTTTTTGGGGTGATGTGTTGAACTTGTTGATGTCTAGGTTTTCTAATTGCTGTTTGTGTGCCACATTCAGAGGAATAATGTCTGTTAGTATTACTTGATTGCGAAACATGTCAATAGTTTTTAATGGTATGTTGGGAAGGTTGTATTTATTGATATACCTTTTTTACTTGAGACATCATCTTGATTTTTATTATGGTCATTTCGCATTTATAAGTTCCAATTTGTATATTTCTCCCCCCCCGGTTACGTTATGTGGTAACAGATGTCAGTTTTTATAGTTGGTTTGTAGAACTGAAGTAAAAATCAAGATCTAAAGTCATATAATCATCTGCAGCCAACTATTTATAACTGTATGCATACAACATTTGAAGTATTTGTAATGTGAGATGTTGAAAGAATAAAACTCAGCTGTGAGGAGAACAGGGGTTGAAGTCAATTTCTTGAGGAAAGCAAGGCGTGTGTGTGCTGCTAGGTTTGTACATGAAAAGGACAACGCACAGGTTATTTTTCAGTACATTCTTTTTGAACCCTGCACCCAAAAACTATTGACTCAAACACTCCAATTTCTCATTATGTTGCTAAAAGTGGACATAACTCCCCTCCATGGATTTAAACCCACTGGATTGGTATAAATATTGTTACACCAGTCCATTCCTTTTTAATCCATGATGGGGAGTAAGTGCACACTTCATGCAGAAGATTGTCCCTCCTTACAAGACCAGTCTTTCTACATTGTTTTGTTCCTCTTTTTAGTTGTGTGAAAGGTGTTGTGACCCTTGTTAAATGCATTTGACTTGCCTAGAACGGTAGAGTATTGGACCACAACCGTTGAGTGCAGCTGTGTGACCGAGACCAAGGAGGAGGTTTCTGACACATTATAGATGCAGGCAGATCCAATTCTCCAGCACGGACCTTTGGCTCCTGATACCAACAACGACGGAAACCTAGAGGGTTGAAAGTGGACTCAGCAGGCCACTGCACTATGTGCTATTTCATGTCAGAAAAAGAAAGCAACGCCATCTGCTGGCGAAGAGAAGCCATTGTAATGCCGCAGGCAAATCTTTTATTTTCATCAATCCATTTGGCCGGCAGTGGCAAATTGTACTGGTCTTTTGGTCAATGAGTGACAACACTAATGTTCACAAAATAAGTGATTAGCAGCTAAATTGAGAATTAAATAGTGCGTTGTTGCATCTCTAGATTCATGTTTACAGACTGCACGTGCAGCTAATCCTAACTGCTCGAGGTAGGTAGGGCACGGGCTCGAGACTGTCCGTTTACTAGCCTAGCTAGCCAGCAGCATTTTGTTAGACTAACTTTTGCTAGCTAACTTCAAATTATTGTTGATAAACAGACATAGAAATAAGATGCCAGGTGCTCAGTTCAAGGCTGTTTACGTGCCAAGTTTTGGATATCAAACCTCACGATGTAGTCAAAAAGATGGACAGCAAATGAATGAGTACTTGATCGAGTTGTCCAGCTCACGGAGAAGACAAGATACGTTGTCAACAAAAAAGATCAAATTAACGAAGTGTAACAGCAAGGCTGCACTGTCCAAGAAGAAACGAAAGGATGAGAGAAGGTCGATGCCTCCACCACGACCCGTGATAGAGAGAATGACAGCTGCCCGAAGTCAAGGTGAAGGAGAGAGATCACAACAACAGAGACGGAGAAGTCCTAGCGTTGGCCAAAGATGTAACTACACTAAAATAACGTTATCCAGAATATTGTCAGAATAAGTAGTTAGCTATCAGCAGAATGTTGTCATGTGATGGTCTAATTTAGCTAGATAACGCTAAGTTGGGTGCTATGTCAATGGTAGGCTACCCAACTGAACCCTGTTAGAATTCTTTAAAAGTTAATTAATCCATCGTAACTTCCTGGAAGTATTCACTGATTAGAATGAAAAACCATGAATATATGTGGGTCGTTCAGTTTACCTGTCCAATCATGTCTAACCAGTGCTCATTTCAAGGAAGCTAGGAAGGAAGGAATCACTTTTAAATATTTGAAACGGGGCCGCAGCCTCGTCCCTTCCTTGTTCCTCCATGTCCAATACAGGCACTCCTCAGAGCATGATGAATGAAGACCTCTTCACCTTCTACCAGAGAGACAAGCACACATCAACCAACCAACCTGTAAATGTGATGCTGTATTACAAATATGTCTGATTTATTTGTGCGGTTGGAGTCTTTTGCCTCCATTTCCTGGCAGTCTGGCAGCTGTTGAATTGTGTTACCTGTCACAGACTTACCGTTATTAAACTACTGTACTGTCTCTAACCTACAAAGTTTTTATATGATGTTGATGTGGGCTTTGCCATGACTCTGTTACTTGTCTCTCCTCCCCAGCAGTGGGCAGCCAGACAGGCTGTGTTAAGGACCATCGGTAGGATGCTGCAGGAGAACAGGAGCATCAGAGAAAGACTGCTCTCCCTCAGCCATAGCAGTCAAGTTATACATTCAACTCAGTCTGAAGACTAGATTACAATCTGGGAATGATACATAGATTATGGAACTTCTCTTTCCCTCTCAAACTCAAGAATGGAATAGTTTTATTTGTTTCCCTTAAATGTTATGATTTTGTTTTAACCAAGTTTATGGACTACCTGGCAAATGTGCTGATTTGAGATGGAATGAAGATGAGGTTATTTATGTTACCTGAAACTAAACCTGTACTGTACATCTCCAGCAATCTGTTCCTATAGTTTCCTCTGGTTGAAGAAATCGACTATAGGTTGGTTTTGATGGGGAACGAAGAGTTCTGAATTAAAACAACTTCTTGAGGAGAAAGTGTTGTTCATTTCTGTTATGTCTGGTGAGCTATAACAGGTCAGCCAACCCTCCTGGAGTGCTACTACTGGGTATGAAGGCTGTTGCACCAGCCCTTCTTCCTCATGGAGAACCTCACCTCTTTTTCCACTAGAGGGAACTGTCTCTATTTTGTGTGTGTGTGGGTGTGTTAGATACTGTACACTCAGCCACCTAACGGTAGAATACACAGGTCAGCCACAGCTTAACTTTCTCAATCAGAGGTTCTCAGTAAAGCCTGGGCGTGTCCAAAATGGCACATTATTCCATTTATAGTGCACTACTTATGAACAGAGCCCTGTGTGTTTTGAACCCATGTGTTTCTGTTTCCTGTTCCTTATTAGTGAATTACCAACCCACAGCCAACATGTGTTTCTGTTTCCTGCTCCTTATTAGTGAATTAACAACCCACAGCCAACATGTGTTTCTATTTCCTGTTCCTTATTAGTGAATCAACAACCCACAGCCAACATGTGTTTCTGTTTCCTGCTCCTTATTAGTGAATTAACAACCCACAGCCAACATGTGTTTCTGTTTCCTGTTCCTTATTAGTGAATTAACAACCCACAGCCAACATGTGTTTCTGTTTCCTGTTCCTTATTAGTGAATTAACAACCCACAGCCAACATGTGTTTCTGTTTCCTGTTCCTTATTAGTGAATTAACAACCCACAGCCAACATGTGTTTCTGTTTCCTGTTCCTTATTAGTGAATTAACAACCCACAGCCAACATGTGTTTCTATTTCCTGTTCCTTATTAGTGAATTACCAACCCACAGCCAACATGTGGTTCTGTTTCCTGTTCCTTATTAGTGAATTAACAACCCACAGCCAACATGTGTTTCTGTTTCCTGTTCCTTATTAGTGAATTAACAACCCACAGCCAACATGTGTTTCTGTTTCCTGTTCCTTATTAGTGAATTAACAACCCACAGCCAACATGTGTTTCTGTTTCCTGTTCCTTATTAGTGAATTAACAACCCACAGCCAACATGTGGTTCTGTAGTATTAACAGGCCAGTTGTGTTGCTCTGTGTGTCACAACACACTAAAGTCTGGCCTTGTACAGTATACACATGGAACACAACATACACACAGAAAAGCATCCCCAAAAGGATCAGCTATATTGATCAACAGACACAGACATCTATCTAATCTAGAGTATTTGAAATAAGGTACAGTAAGTGTCTGATAAGACAGACTACACCTCTCCCTGTATTTCATGGGTCATTTTGTGGGACTCCCAGTTATTTTCTCAGCAGGGAAATGTTAAACAACCACATACCTCTGGTTATTACCTCTCCTGTGTTTCACCACTTCATGTAATAATTCCCCATTACCTCCTGTCTCTCCTCTACCTGTAATGATTCCACATTACCTCATGTCTCTCCTCTACCTGTAATGATTCCCCATTACCTCCTGTCTCTCCTCTACCTGTAATGATTCCACATTACCTCCTGTCTCTCCTCTACCTGTAATGATTCTCCATTACCTTCTAACTGTCTCTCCTCTACCTGTAATGATTCCCCATTACCTCCTAACTGTCTCTCCTCTACCTGTAATGATTCCACATTACCTCATGTCTCTCCTCTACCTGTAATGATTCCCCATTACCTCATGTCTCTCCTCTACCTGTAATGATTCCACATTACCTCATGTCTCTCCTCTACCTGTAATGATTCCACATTACCTCATGTCTCTCCTCTACCTGTAATGATTCCCCATTACCTCCTGTCTCTCCTCTACCTGTAATGATTCCACATTACCTCATGTCTCTCCTCTACCTGTAATGATTCCCCATTACCTCCTGTCTCTCCTCTACCTGTAATGATTCCACATTACCTCATGTCTCTCCTCTACCTGTAATGATTCCCCATTACCTCCTGTCTCTCCTCTACCTGTAATGATTCCACATTACCTCATGTCTCTCCTCTACCTGTAATGATTCCACATTACCTCCTGTCTCTCCTCTACCTGTAATGATTCCACATTACCTCATGTCTCTCCTCTACCTGTAATGATTCCCCATTACCTCATGTCTCTCCTCTACCTGTAATGATTCCACATTACCTCATGTCTCTCCTCTACCTGTAATGATTCCACATTACCTCATGTCTCTCCTCTACCTGTAATGATTCCACATTACCTCATGTCTCTCCTCTACCTGTAATGATTACCCATTACCTCATGTCTCTCCTCTACCTGTAATGATTCCACATTACCTCATGTCTCTCCTCTACCTGTAATGATTCCACATTACCTCATGTCTCTCCTCTACCTGTAATGATTCCACATTACCTCATGTCTCTCCTCTACCTGTAATGATTCCACATTACCTCATGTCTCTCCTCTACCTGTAATCAGACAAGTTTCAACTGAGCGTACATCGTTTAACACAGGCTGAATGACATGGTACCTACTCACATGAATTACATTACCCTTCTCTGTCTTGGATACCATGAAGATAGTTAAATAAATAATAAATAAAATACACTCACTGACCAGTCTATTAGGTATATCCATCTAGTACTGGGTCGGATCCCCTTTTGCCTCCAGAACAGCCTATATTCTTTGGGGAATTCTACAATGTGTCGGAAATGTTCCAAAGGGATGTTGGTCTATGTTGACGCCATGGCATCACGCAGTTGCTGCAGATTGGAAGGCGGTACATTCATGATGTGAACAGCCCGTTCCATCTCATCAAAAGCTGCTCTATAGGGTTGAGGTCTTGGGACTGCACAGGCTGCTCAAGTAAACTGAACTTGCTATCATGTTCCGGGCAATGTTTTTCCACTCCTCAACAGTCCAGTGTATGTGATGGCGTGCCCACTGGAGCCGCTTCTTCTTGTTTTTAGCTGATAGGAGTGGAACCCGATGTGGTCGTCTGCTGCAATAGCCCATCCGTGACAAGGATCATCGAGTTGTGCGTTACTAGATGCCCTTCTGCACACCACTGTTGTACTGCCCTGTTAGCTTGCACGATTCTTGTCATTCTCCTTGGACCTCTCTGATTAACAAGCTGTTTTTCCACACAGGATTGCCGTTTGTCGCACCATTTGTTTGTCGCACCATTATCGGTAAACCCAAGACCAGGGCTCTCCAATCCTGTTCCTGGAGAGCTACTGTCCTGTAGGTTTTCACTCCAACCCTAATCTAGCACACCTGATTCTAATAATGTTTGGTAAGCTGAATCAGGTTAGTTACAGCTGGGGTTGGAGTTAAAACCTACAGGATGGTAGCTCTCCAAGAACAGGGTTGGAGAGCCCTGACCTAGACACTGTTGTGCGTGAAAAGCCCAGGCGGGCATCCGTTTCTGAGATAGTGGATCCGACGCGCCTGGAACTAATGATCATACCACGCTCAAAGTCACTTAGGTCACATGTTTCGGCCATTCTAACGTTCAATCAAGCAGTACCTGAATGCCTGGACGCCCGCCTGCCTGCTTTATATAGCCAGCCACGGCTGCGTGACTCTGTCTAGGAGCTATCCATTTTGTGTGAGCGGGGTGATGTGCCTAATAAACTGGCTGGTGAGTGTACGTTAATAAACATCCACAAATATACATTTGCTTTGCTGATGCAGTTAGGCCTACATAACATCAACTTTAGAAAAGGATACCCAGGTACAGGTGATATCTTGCGCATACTAATTCTACGTAACTTAGGCTACGTGACATTGAGAGCAATGAAGAGTTGGAGAAGGATATGACACATCCCAAATGGCACCCTATTCCCTTTATAGTGCACTACTTTTGACCAGAGCCCTATGGAAAGTTGCCGTGGGAAGTAGGGTTGCTGAGGGTGCTGCACTCCTGTATGAGCGGACATAAATAGTCATCAACAGTGCAGGGAGACCATTTTTTTCAGCACTCCCACCCATAAACATCTCTTCCTGCAAGGCACCGTTCAAAAGTAGCACACTGTGTAGGGACCCGTGGAGGCTGCTGAGGGGAGGATAGTTCATAATAATGGCTGGAATGAACCAAATGGAATGGCATCAAACCATGTGTTTGATATATTTGATACCATTCCACTATTACCACGAGCCCATCCTCCCCAATTAAGGTGCCACCAACCTCCTGTGGAAGGGAATAGGTTGTAGCAGGAAGTGTTTAGTGGTACAGTATGGCAACAACAATCCCCAGTATATTTACTAAGCGTGTTAGAAGTACAGTGTTGTGGATAAAGACATTCTCAGGAGGTGATTAAGGTCTAAACAGCCCATTTCAGTGTAAGGTCTGAACAGATCTTCTAATCAAGGCTGTGGTTTGAGACAGAGACTGGTGGTAGATCATGGCGGCTCTACCTTCCAACCACACAGCCCTAGCCTCAGCATTGGTCTTGTTGTTCACTGTATTGTTGATGTGGAGAGGCCGTTTTCTCTATCACTCTATACTCTATTGTTATGATTGTTCCTGACCCCACTCTCCCCAGTGTTGTTTATATGGAGAGGCCTCTGGACACAAAAGAGGTTTCTGGGCTCTTAGGCTAGTCCTGAGAATGGAGTGTGTTGTATTAAAAAACCATTAGGCATAGCCTGAGGGCCAGTCTGTTTGTGCTATAATGCCAACTCAATAAGCAATAGAGTTGTTAAAAACACACACAGATCTGGGACCAGGCTAGGAGAGACCCACCCTGTTAGATTGCAGTAGCATGCTAAGCTGAAAGAGCTGGTGAACACTATTCAACCTGATCGACCGCCAAACTCAACTACACTGAACAAAAATATAAACAAAACATGTAAAGCGTTGATCCCATGTTTCATGAGCTGAAATAAAATATCCCAGAGGTTTTGTGCACAAATTTGTTTACATCCCTGTTAGTGAGCATTTCTCCTTCGCCAAGCTAATCCATCAACCTGACAGGTGTGGCATATCAAGAAGATGATTACCTTTGCTGGAGAATACACTGCATAGGGAATAGCATACATTCTCTGCAGATCTTCTCACACATACTGTATACATGTAGGGCACTTCTACCATACTGTATATGCTAATGACATGCTTCAAACTGGTTGATTAAGGCGATGGAGGAGGTATTGAGTTATTTTAGTCTGATGGACAATTAAATCTTGTCATGGTGTTATGTCATGAGGTGTGTGTGTGTGTGTGTGTCTGCGTGTGTGTGTGTTTTGGTTTGACTTTGCTAGTCTGACTTTGAAGATAAATTATATTTTGGATGTTACCATAGGCTATTTGACATTTAAACTGACATAATTTGCAAAAAGATCAGACGCACTCAATATTTTAAAAGCAGAGCTGTTGTCCTTTAAATGTTGTGTCTTTAGAATTGGTTAAAAACATTTTTTTTAAATAACATACCATACAAATCAGCTGTTTTCCTGAAATTGGATCTGTTTTTGTTGCTTGGTCAGGTTTTAGTCTGTTTTTGTTGCTTGGTTAGGGTTAAGTCTGTTTTTGTTGCTTGGTCAGGGTTTAGTCTGTTTTTGTTGCTTGGTCAGGGTTTAGTCTGTTTTTGTTGCTTGGTCAGGGTTTAGTCTGTTTTTGTTGCTTGGTCAGGGTTTAGTCTGTTTTTGTTGCTTGGTCAGGTTTTAGTATGTTTTTGTTGCTTGGTCGGGTTTTAGTCTGTTTTTGTTGCTTGGTCGGGTTTTAGTCTGTTTTTGTTGCTTGGTCGGGTTTTAGTCTGTTTTTGTTGCTTGGTCGGGTTTTAGTCTGTTTTTGTTGCTTGGTCGGGTTTTAGTCTGTTTTTGTTGCTCGGTCAGGTTTTAGTCTGTTTTTGTTGCTCGGTCAGGTTTTAGTCTGTTTTTGTTGCTCGGTCAGGTTTTAGTCTGTTTTTGTTGCTTGGTCAGGGTTTAGTCTGTTTTTGTTGCTTGGTCAGGGTTTAGGAGTTGAATAAAAAGTTGTTGACTGCCCTGTAAAGCTACAATACAGTAAGTCTGAGGGAGTTAGAAACAAGAAGCCAACACAAGCATGACTTTACACTGGACAACCATAATGTCCTGCATTGTCCAAACACTCTCCTTTCTCTGACATGCTTACTAGTAATCCTATTTTTACATCCTTAATGAGAAATGAGGTCTGATTTGTTGACAGTGCTGAGCCAGAGTTGTGGTTCCAGCTGTTTTAGGGCCCCTGGGGTTATATTGATGAGTTGGAGCAATAAGCAAAACAGTGGGAAAATATACCAGCAAAACTAAACCCACTATAAATTCTTCCCTGGAAAGTGGTTACAATTCAGACATTTATTGTGATTAGGAACCAGTGGTCACTGCGATTTGGTCATTTAGAATTGGGGGACCAAAGGTAAAGAACATGGATGTTTAATGCAGACATGCGTACACACACACACACACGTCTTATGTACTCGACTGTACTGTGAGAGCATTTTATACCGTGTGTTTATTCACTGTGCTCTAGAAAGAAAATTGTCTTTAGGGAGTGGTGGAGGTTATGTTATAACATTATCAAATGGCACCCTATTCCCTACATAGTGCACTACTTTTGACCAGAGCATCATGTAGGGAATAGGTTGCCATTTGAGAATGCAAGCCCTGTGTGCCCTAAATTAACCAGAAAGCACTAGCTTTCCCAGTTCATTTCTACTTAAGGAAAGAACTCTTTTCACTGTTGTTTTTATAATTAAATCATAGATCTAAACTATACTTATAATTAAATCAAAATGTGGGTTAAGTTAACTTGAAGTTTATTTTGACTTTTGTCATCAAACTCTTTTCTGTGGACGCAGTTTGACAGGTACCGAATGAAAAGTTAGGCTTAGGTTATATTGTCCATTGAAGTCTGGAAAATATCCGTCCAGACACAGTGAGAGAGACCGTGTGGGTCAGTCTGTTTAGAATAGGTTGTTCAACTCAGTGATTTGCGTGTTTTAACCTGTATCCAGACCTGTTATTACTAAGAGGTCTCTGAAACAGTCAGGACACCATGTACTTTCAGAAGAGGCTCTTCTAACTATTAACCCTCCTTAGGGTTGACAGCTGTAATAAGGGGTTGTCTTGGTGACCAGTCTGTAGAGGAGGACATCAGTCTTCCAGTAGCTTCGGCATGTAGCTACTTTCTGGTTTTCCTCAAGGATTCTAATCCATCGCTCAGACACACCGGTAGGATTGTCAAATATATGACTGCCGACAGTACTTAGCACCTCTGAACAGAGTGTCGGCAGTCAATCTCGTTTGTGTTCACACAGCAAAGACCTTGAAGTCGTCAGCCTCTCAGCCATGTTAAAAAACTCCAAACCAGAAGGTGGCAGGAGTGTTGCACTAACTCGGCAGCTGTTTCATGGAAACGAATCCATTGTGATTTACGTATAATGTCAATACTAGCAAAGGTGGTTAGCGAGCTTGGAGGAAGCATTTAGTGTTGTGTATTGCATCTGTGCACTTAGCTAGCTACCATCCCATAGCCTACAATGCAAATGTAGTGTAACTGGCTCGTGACATTTAACTGGATTTACAGAGAAAATGGCCTCTTTGTTCCTTTTTGTTGTCACTCCTGTTGGCTCCCCCACGTGGTATTCCGCGCTCTCTGATTGGCTCAAAGTCAAGTTGTTGGCCACTGACAAGCATCAATTCTACAAGTAGAATCACTAGGGTGGCAGGTAGCCTAGTGGTTAGAGCGTTGGGCCAGTAACTGGATCAAATCCCCGAACTGACAAGGTAAAAATCTGTCGTTCTGCCCCTGAACATGGCAGTTAACCTACTGTTTGTTCCCTGGTAAGCTGTTAATTGTAAATAAGAATTTGTTCCTAACTGACTTGCCTAGTTAAATATTTTATTTATTTATATAGGTTAGTCGCTACCGGGTTGCCACACAGCAGGTATCGCTTCTGTTCTAGCAGGAGAAGGAACGGCCTCCCACTGTGATAAGGGAGATTCTGGTTTCATGCTTTTTTTTATATATACACTGCTTAAAAAAATAAAGGGAACACTAAAATAACACATCCTAGATCTGAATGAATGAAATATTCGTATTAAATACTTTTTTCTTTACATAGTTAAATGTGCTGACAACAAAATCACACAAAAATTATCAATGGAAATCAAATTTATCTACCCATGGAGGTCTGGATTTGGAGTCACACTCAAAATTAAAGTGGAAAACCACACTACATGCTGATCCAACTTTGATGTAATGTCCTTAAAACAAGTCAAGAGGCTCAGTAGTGTGTGTGGCCTCCACGTGCCTGTATGACCTCCCTACAACGCCTGGGCATGCTCCTGATGAGGTGGCGGATGGTCTCCTGAGGGATCTCCTCCCAGACCTGGACTAAAGCATCCGCCAACTCCTGGACAGTCTGTGGTGCAACGTGGCGTTGGTGGATGGAGCGAGACATGATGTCCCAGATGTGCTCAATTGGATTCACGTCTGGGGAACGGGCGGGCCAGTCCATAGCATCAATGCCTTCCTCTTGCAGGAACTGCTGACACACTCCAGCCACATGAGGTCTAGCATTGTCTTGCATTAGGAGGAACCCAGGGCCAACCGCACCAGCATATGGTCTCACAAGGGGTCTGAGGATCTCATCTCGGTACCTAATGGCAGTCAGGCTACCTCTGGCGAGCACATGGAGGGCTGTGCGGCCCCCCAAAGAAATGCCACCCCACACCATGACTGACCCACCGCCAAACCGGTCACGCTGGAGGATGTTGCAGGCAGCAGAACGTTCTCCACGGCGTCTCCAGACTCTCACGTCTGTCACGTGCTCAGTGTGAACCTGCTTTCATCTGTGAAGAGCACAGGGCGCCAGTGGCGAATTTGCCAATCTTGGTGTTCTCTGGCAAATGCTAAACGTCATGCACGGTGTTGGGCTGTAAGCACAACCCCCACCTGTGGACGTCAGGCCCTCATACCACCCTCATGGAGTCTGTTTCTGACCGTTTGAGCAGACACATGCACATTTGTGGCCTGCTGGAGGTCATTTTGCAGGGCTCTGGCAGTGCTCCTCCTACTCCTCCTTGCACAAAGGCGGAGGTAGCGGTCCTGCTGCTGGGTTGTTGCCCTCCTACGGCCTCCTCCACGTCTCCTGATGTACTGGCCTGTACATGTCCTGGTAGCGCCTCCATGCTCTGGACACTACGCTGACAGACACAGCAAACCTTCTTGCCACAGCTCGCATTGATGTGCCATCCTGGATGAGCTGCACTACCTGAGCCACTTGTGTGGGTTGTAGACTCCGTCTCATGCTACCACTAGAGTGAAAGCACCGCCAGCATTCAAAAGTGACCAAAACATCAGCCAGGAAGCATAGAAACTGAGAAGTGGTCTGTGGTCACCACCTGCAGAACCACTCCTTTATTGGGGGTGTCTTGCTAATTGCCTATAATTTCCACCTTTTGTCTATTCCATTTGCACAACAGCATGTGAAATTTATTGTCAATCAGTGTTGCTTCCTAAGTGGACAGTTTGATTTCACAGAAGTGTGATTGACTTGGAGTTACATTGTGTTGTTTAAGTGTTCCCTTTATTTTTTTGAGCAGTGTATAATATTTCTATTCACAATGAATAACATATCAAATGTAAATATGTAAACTTTGTCCTAGCTACTAACACCTCAGGCTAGTTTTTGGAGTGGATTAGACCTGGGTTTTTAGTGAAGCAAGTATTGTTGTACAGAAAATAGCATTCAATAAAATGCCAATTTTCTGTACAACAATATAGACCCTTCCCCTGGTTTCTAGAATAAGATACTGCCTATTTGGGACCTCAGGCTAGCTTCTGGGGTAGATTAGACCAGGGTCTATGCTGAAGCAATTAGGATCAAATATTGTCGAGCAAAAAACACCATTCAAACAGAATTGTATTATTAAAGAAGAGACAGAGTAAAGCTGCTAGTCTACACCCCATAACTATTCCTTCCCCCTGGTCTCTACGTCTACACCCCATAACTATTCCTTCCCCCTGGTCTCTACGTCTAGGCCCCATAGCCATTCCTTCCCCCTGGTCTCTACGTCTACGCCCCATAGCCATTCCTTCCCCCTGGTCTCTAAGTCTACGCCCCATAGCCATTCCTTCCCCCTGGTCTCTCCGTCTACGCCCCATAGCCATTCCTTCCCCCTGGTCTCTACGTCTACACCCCATAGCCATTCTTTCCCCCTGGTCTCTACGTCTACGCCCCATAGCCATTCCTTCCCCCTGGTCTCTACGTCTACGCCCCATAGCCATTCCTTCCCCCTGGTCTCTACGTCTACGCCCCATAGCCATTCCTTCCCCCTGGTCTCTACGTCTACGCCCCATAGCCATTCCTTTCCCCTGGTCTCTACGTCTACGCCCCATAGCCATTCCTTTCCCCTGGTCTCTACGTCTACGCCCCATAGCCATTCCTTCCCCCTGGTCTCTACGTCTACGCCCCATAGCCATTCCTTCCCCCTGGTCTCTACGTCTATGCTTCCCCCTGGTCTCTACGTCTATGCCCCATAGCCATTCCTTCCCCCTGGTCTCTACGTCTACGCCCCATAGCCATTCCTTGCCCCTGGTCTCTACGTCTATGCCCCATAGCCATTCCTTCCGCCTGGTCTCTACGTCTAGGCCCCATAGCCATTCCTTCCCCCTGGTCTCTACGTCTAGGAAACCATGTGTTTTAGTTTCCTAATGGCTAAAGATACACCAGCTTAACTCGGAAAGGCGGAACTGACAGTGAGCTCTCTCTGTGTGTGTGTGTGTGTGTGTGTGTGTGTGGTGTGTGTGTGGCAGTGCTAATTGTATGGTATCTAATCAATGGGACTGAGGGTTGTAGTAGTCTGGAGCTCAAAGCTCACGCTGGACTCCTGGCATGCTGACCTTTAGGTGGACAACCAGAGAGACCAGAGAGATGTGAACACATTTCCTTAAGGCTGGCCGTCTGTCTATCTGTAGAATCAGGGAGGAGGGGACAGTGTCTACCCCCAATCAAGCAGACCCCTGCTGGGCTTGGTGTGGCCACTCTGCCCCCTTAACCAGGGATAGGAATCAGAGGAGAGGAGAGGAAAGAGGAGAGAAGAAGGGAAGAGAGGAGAGGAGATGACTAATGGGTGGAATCTAAGGATGTCAACATCAGTGAACTTTTCTTGTGCTCTGGTATAAACCTCACGCTCTTCTCTCTCCTTCACTGCCTTTCCAGCTAATTGCCTCTTCTCATTAAACTACTATAATTATCCTGGAGGTGTGAATACACTTCCTCTTATTCCTCCTGACCCAGCTAAACTATGACACACACACCTACACAAACACACACGTGCACAAACACAGATCACAGTGGGAAACCGTAAGGATGAAAGAGAGACCCTTAATTGATTTGCATGTGTTTCCATGAGGCTGGGGCTTGTGTTGCTGTAAACACACACACACACACACACACACACACACACACACACACACACACACACACACACACACACACACACATTATTTAAGTGCCTCCAGTGTGTCTGGGCTGTGCACTGTAAACAGTTGAGGATTAGTGTGGTGGTGTCAGCCCCTCGCCCCCCCTGCGTCATTAGGCCTTTATGAATCTGTGCGTGCGTGCTTGTGTTTGTGTGTGTGAGCGCGGCCACGCATCATTTCTAGATTTCCCGGATAATGCATTTGTTTGAATAGCATCCATGATCTCTACAGAACAGAGATGCTTTGTCTTGGAAGATTATATTCATTATTATTATTACTATTATTATTCTGTACCAGTATATCTACTGCTTCTTCATACGCGCAGCCCTACAGGTACATCTGAGCTTTATACAGTCACACACACACACACACACACACACACACACACACACACACACACACACACACACACACACACACACCCTAACCTGACAGCACTGCTCAGACCGAGTGATGATAGACTGAGGCTAATGTGAGCGGGCGCCACACACCTCAGGAAGGTAGTAATTTACCTTCATTACCCTTAAAAATCCTGTTTAAAGGAGACGGATTCCACACTCCTAATTACAATAATAACAACAATGTAACGACAGTCATTTACTAACCTGCTATCGGGCCCTGATCAAAAGTAATGCACTGCATAGGGAATACGGTGCCATTTGGGACCCTGGTTGACTGACATAATTCTTATTGATTACCATTGTGATTGACTACCAAAGTGATGTTTAAGGTCATAGCGAGTTTCAACATTAGAGAGACTTGTCAGGGCTCCATAGAGCCAGAGCGGTGTCCTTTGACTGTGTTGAAGTGGTAACACAACAATTAAGTTGTTTCTCTGATCCGCTTTCATCTTCCTGCCACCGACCGACGCCCAGAGACAAGTTGTGATGACACATAGACCTATACACATCAAGCTAATAGCAGAGAGGGAGGTACAGTAGTAGGACAGGGGCTCAACCTCTAATATATCACTACAATCAGCTCCCTATCAGCAGCACTGGACTAGTCTGCAAGTGAGATAGCACAGGGCTGACCCTGGCAAAAACACTCCCATGATTGAAATCGGGGCGTGGTCTGTGGATCTGTCTCCATCCTTGCGTTCGTACATACAAGCTGAAACGAGTCACCTTCGACTCCTCCTTATGGCAGCTTTCTGTCATTGTTTCTGACGGTTCAGAATCATAACAGCACATGCTTTCAGCCCCCCATGGATGCTGTGCATCATTTTTGTGATGTCAGCCAACCTGCTGTCTATTTACTGCACTGAAAGAGTCTTTTTTTATTTTCACTTCTAAGGCAATGGGCTATTTTTCATCGTTGATTCATGTCCTTCATTTGTTGAATGTAGCATATTTTTTATTATATTAATTTTTAAATATAAATTATGTAATTTATTCTGGGAAAATGGGGTTAGGCAGGCCTAATCTACATATTTGGAAGAATAGCCTTCATTTAGGGAATGAAGCATGAACTAGTTCCCAGATATTTTCCCTGCACATCGCCCTTCTCACGCAGTTAACGGTAAATTAGCCTCATGTTTACCCGGCCTAGTGTTTACGCGGAGTGGTAATCCCCCAAACTCACAGGCCAATCACAAGTCTACTTCCGCCTCTACAGTTTTTTCAGGGTTTTAATTGGGTGAAAGTCCCAGTACTTTAAACAAGCGTTCTCGTGAGTTTAGAGACACAGACTTCAGCAGTTGAGAAATTGTTGTTGACTCTGCGGACAACAGTTGAGATGCGCATATTGTTGTTTACTTGAAGCATGGATTCTCCAGTAGATTCGAAAAATGGATTTTCAACCTATGAAGACACTCCTCCACGGAGGCAGTTTAAGGAGCGCAAAACACCTTTATCACCTTTACCTTTCAGTGTGGAAGCGATCATGTTGGATAGGACTCATAGCGAAGGAGGGAGACGCGACAGCGGTACGATAGTCTCTCCCCTGGGGAATTACTCTATATCCGTGTCCAGACAGCCTTCTAGTCCAGAATACTTTATTCACAATGTTGACCCGTCTTCTTCGCCAGTTAAATCAGAGACGTCGGAACCAGGGGACTGTGCGTCATGGATGTCACCGCGGTGCAGGTTGTCTCCAGCGCTCAGTAAGTGCTCAACCTCATACTGTAGAAGAGTTATTGAATAGCCTACGACCTGGTATATTATTGTCCCATGCTGATCTATTGGGAAATATCCGTTATTTATGTTTTCTAATGTATTTTAAAGTTGTAGCCTATGTTGAAATAAGATAACTTTTAAATGGAATTGGAGAAGTCTTAGTGTGCAGTAGTTTTATACCATTCCATCTACAGATCAATATCATTCAATACACTGCATATCATCAGGGGAGAAGGGTTAATTAATGTATTTGTGTATATACACTAAGTATACCAAACATTAGGAACACATTCCTAATATTGAGGGACACCCCCTTTTACCAGCAGAACAGCCACAATTCGTCAGGCCATGGACTCTACAAGGTGTTGAAAGCGTTCCACAGGGATGCTGGCCAATGTTGACTCCAATGCTTTTGTGTTGGCTGGAGGTCAGTTGGGTGGTGGACCATTCTTGAGCACACAGGAAAATGTTGAGCATGAAAAACCTAGCAGCATTGCAGTTCTTGGCACAAGCCAGTGCACCTGGCATCTACTACCATACCCTGTTTAAAGACACTTAAATCTTTTGTCTCGCCCATTCACCCTCTGAATATCATACATACACAATCCATGTCCCAATTGTCTCCAGGCTTAAAAATCCTCCCCTTCATCTACACTGATTTGAAGTGGATTTAACAAGTGACATCAATAAGTGATCATAGCTTTCACCTGGTCAGTCTATGTCATGGAAAGAGCAGGTGTTCTTAATGTTTGTACACTCAGTGTATTTTGATTCATGTTCTCTTTTTGTATATTAATGACATGTTTAGGCTATTGGGTGTTGACAAATACCACAAACACTCATTACGCCTTTACGGAGACATCCCTCTCTCCCTCCCTCTTTCCCTTCCTCTTTCCCTCCCTACTTCCTTTTCTCCCTCTTTCTCTCTTTCCTTTCCTCCCTCTTTCTCTCCCTCCTTCCCTCCCTCTTCCCCTCCCCTTTTACCTCCCTCTTTCCCCTTTACCTCCCTCTTTCCCTCCTTCCCTCCCTCTTCCCCTCCCCTTTTACCTCCCTCCCTCCCTCTAGACCAGGTCAATCCCTCCTTGAGGAAACACAAGACCAACAGGAAGCCCCGGACCCCCTTCACCACCTCCCAGCTCCTGTCCCTGGAGAGGAAGTTCCATCATAAACAGTACCTGTCCATCGCTGAGCGGGCTGAGTTCTCCTCCTCCCTGTCCCTCTCAGAGACCCAGGTCAAGATCTGGTTCCAGAACCGACGGGCTAAAGCCAAGAGACTACAGGAGGCAGACGTGGAGAAACTCAAGATGGCCGCCGCAGGTGTTGGATCCAAGCCGGGGTTCTATCACCCGGGGTTCTCCTCGCTGCCGTTCCCCCTCTGTGTCAGTCTGGAGGGTCTGGGTGGGGGGGTCTCAGGGATGTGCGGACGTACCACTCTGTTAACAACAGTACCACATCTGGGGGTGTACACCTCACCTGTAGGGTACGGACTCTTCCACCTGTCTTGAGACTGGTCGGTGTGTGTGTGTGTGTCTGTGTGTCTGTGTGTTTTTGTGTGCGTATGCGATGAACCTTACAACAAGATATTAAATTGTACTCTAACTTTCAGGGGTGCTTTGAATATAGTGTGCTGGACCTACTTTGATATATTCAAGAGATGTGGAAGTGTACATTGTTATACGGTACCTTGTGTTCCCTGGTTTGTTACGGAAGTGACTAGCGCATCAGAACACCCATAGTACAAGCATCACTGCAGGGTAATTGTTCATTTATTCTATACCCCTGACCTCCTGACCTGTGCTGTATTTGCCAAAGCTAGTTGGCTCGTTCCCGAAGGATATTGATCTGTTTCTCCCGTTTGTCTGATCACTCCGTAAATGCCAGATTATCTCTATAATAGCATTAGTGATGTCTCTGTTTTTGCCCTTCCTGTCTTTGGGAAAGTTTATTTTTAGACTTTCATATTTGTGATATACATATAGGACAACATATTTATTGAATAAATGTAATATAATTAAGCAGTAAAAGTCAAGGGGGTGTGGTATATGGCCAATATACCATGGCTTAAGGTTATTCTTAGCACGACGCAATGCAGAGTGCCTGGACACAGACCTTAGCCGTGGTATATTGGCCATATATTACAAACCCCTGAGGTTCCTTATTGCTATTATAAACTGGTTACCAATGTAATTAGAGCAGTAAAAATAAATGTTTTGTCATACCCATGATATACTGTCTGATATGCCATGTCTGTCAGCCAATCAGGATTCAGGGCTCGAACCACCCAGTTTATAATATATATTTTATGAAGTGTATCTACAATTGTAAATAGTTTGTGGTCTGATGTTGAATATAAATGTCGTTATTTGCTGAGTAAAACATCTAGTCTTTTGATTTGGTGTCACCTTCTTCTTATAGTTACAGTATGTATTTTAGTCATGATTATGCTTCTACGTCTGGTAAATACAAAGAACAAATTGCTTAAATTCGACAGAATTTCATATGCAAGTGGATTGTTTAATCATGTGTCGATCTGACTGTTTTATCCGACCTTTAACTTTGTACCTGGAGCTTTAAAACGTGTAGTATAGGCTAATTCACCTTTGATTCTGAGTCCGGACACAGTGGACGGATAAGAAAAACATTTTAATACCATGTGTAGACGCTGTCTGAAAATGTGGGCACAATCAGAATATGGACAAGATCAGAACAAAGGATGCATGTTAGGGCCAGGTATAAATTAGGCTTTAGCGTTAGTGGGGGAGGTAGATTTAGCCAGTTAGGTCAACTAATAGCTATATATATTAAACCAGTTAGGTCAGCTAAAAGCAGATATATTAAACCAGTTTGGTCAACTAATAGCAGATATTAAACCAGTTTGGTCAACTAATAGCTGATATATTAAACCAGTTAGGGCAACTAATAGCAGATATATTAAACCAGTTAGGTCAACTAATAGCAGATATATTAAACCAGTTAGGTCAACTAATAGCAGATATATTAAACCAGTTAGGTCAACTAATAGCAGATATATTAAACCAGTTTGGTCAACTAATAGCAGATATTAAACCAGTTAGGTCAACTAATAGCAGATATATTAAACCAGTTAGGTCAACTAATAGCTATATATATTAAACCAGTTAGGTCAACTAATAGCAGATATATTAAACCAGTTTGGTCAACTAATAGCAGATATATTAAACCAGTTAGGTCAACTAATAGCTATATATATTATTACTGTAATAATGTTTGGAAACTTTGAAGTCGGCCGCTCCCCGTCTGAGGCTTTTCCTCAAGCTGGCGGTCTTAGAAGAAATGAGCCAATGTCATTACACGAGGAACCTTAACACATTAGACCAATCATCTATGGTATTTAACCCCTAATCCCTTTAATGTCTTTAAACTGAAGGATGTGTAGCTAAATGCTTAGGGTCTTACTGAACCGCCCTGGGTTGTATTCGTTAATGCAAACCGTAGAGAAATGCTTTGCAACAGAAAACAAACCTTTCTTATTGGAAAAGTTCAGGTAGTCCCTCCCTGTTTCAGTCTGTTTACTTCCATTTGTTGCCAAGTGAATATGACCCAGGTTATTGCTGAAGCAGTATGAATGTCTTTGTAAGCCTGTTGCCAGATCTGTATGTGCCTTAACTGCAGTCTGACTAGAGTAGTTGGTTAAAGTAAAAACAGATCTGGGGTCAGGTTGTGTGTTTGAGTCTGTGTGTGTGGGGTCAACTGGGTGGCAAGGTAAAGTGGTGCTTTTATCCTGGGACTCATATTTTCATCGCCCAATTGACTTTAAACACATAATTATATTATATACAAGAAAATTGCACATTTTCTGCAAATAACACTTCTCACATTGACTTGATTGTTGGCATGTGTTCCATATCTCCTCGCAGCACAGAGACTCAGCTCTATGCATTGAGTTTGGCTGTATCCATCCACAAACTGTAGACCTTTCATTAACTCTCTCTCTCTCGCTCTTCCTGAACCCTGTAACTGTGCTAAATGCCGAGGTCTATTTCAATCAAGCCTATTTCTAGTTGCGCTTATCCTCTGATTCTGAGTCCAATGCTGTGTGAAATGATGTGTGTGTTTAGTGATAAGGAGTTGAGGGATATTATATGAGTGGGTTGATTCTCATTTCACACACATTCCCACTGTATGGTGCTCTGACTAACTGATAGAACTGGAATATATAGTGAAATTATGTTTTGTTTGAAAAGTATTTGCTGTATTCGACACGACGTGAGAACGTACATTTCTGTCTACATTTGGTGTCCTGCAGTATTACCAACATCCACTAGATGTAGAAATGTCCTATTTTTGTAGTTTGTTCAGCACAGTAAGTCCCCAACTAGGCTCTCTCTGTATGTCTTACTGTACAAGCTCATCTCCCTTTGAAATAAAATTTTAAATTAAGACCACATTTTAGTGTGTGTGTGTGTGTGTGTGCGTGTGCGTGTGCGTGTGCGTGTGTGTGTGTGTGTGCATGCGTGATCAGAAGGATGCCAGGGGCAATGGACCATGTGATTCAGCTCAGCTAGCACAGTCACAGCTGACTGACACAGTCTGACATGTCACACACACATACACTGTCTCTGTCCTGTGCTACCGCAACCCAGTAGACCATGCCCAGACAGATCCCCTCGATAGATGAGACCAACAGCCTCTGGGTATAGGGGTGTGTACATAGGGTATAGAAGCATGTACGTAGGGTATAGGGGCATGTGCGTAGGGTATAGGGGTGTATACATTGGGAATAGGGGCGTGTACGTAGGGTACAGGGCCGTGTACGTAGGGTACAGTGGCGTGTATGTAGTGTACAGGGGCGTGTACGTAGGGTACAGGGGCGTGTACGTAGGGTATAGGGGCGTGTACATAGGGTACAGGGGCGTGTACATAGGGTACAGGGGTGTGTACATAGGGTACAGAGGCGTGTACATAGGGTACAGGGGCGTGTACGTAGGGTATAGGGGCGTGTACATAGGGTACAGGGGTGTGTACATAGGGTACAGGGGCGTGTACGTAGGGTATAGGGGCGTGTACGTAGGGTATAGGGGCGTGTACGTAGGGTATAGGGGCGTGTATGTAGTGTACAGGGGCGTGTACGTAGGGTACAGGGGCGTGTACGTAGGGTATAGGGGCGTGTACGTAGGGTATAGGGGCGTGTATGTAGTGTACAGGGGCGTGTACGTAGGGTACAGGGGCGTGTACGTAGGGTATAGGGGCGTGTACATAGGGTACAGGGGCGTGTACATAGGGTATAGGGGCGTGTACATAGGGTATAGGGGCGTGTACATAGGGTATAGGGGCGTGTACATAGGGTACAGGGGCGTGTACATAGGGTATAGGGGCGTGTACATAGGGTACAGGGGCGTGTACATAGGGTACAGGGGCGTGTACATTTTTTATTTATTTATTTATTTCACCTTTATTTAACCAGGTAGGCAAGTTGAGAACACATTCTCATTTACAATTGCGACCTGGCCAAGATAAAGCAAAGCAGTTCGACACATACAACAACACATAGTTACACATGGAGTAAAACAAACATACAGTCAATAATACAGTGAAAAATAAGTCTATATACAATGTGAGCAAGTGAGGTGAGATAAGGGAGGTGAAGGCAAACAAAATATATATATGAATAAATATAAGTATAAAGAAGGCCAGGATAGCGAAGTAAATACAATATAACAAGTAAAAACACTGGAATGGTTGGTTTGCAGTGGAAGAATGTGCAAAGTAGAGATAGAAATAATGGGGTGCAAAGGAGCAAAATAAATAAATAAATACAGTAGGTAAAGAGGTAGTTGTTTGGGCTAAATTATAGATGGGCTATGTACAGGTGCAGTAATCTATGAGCTGCTCTGACAGCTGGTGCTTAAAGCTAGTGAGGGAGATAAGTGTTTCCAGTTTCAGAGATTTTGTAGTTCGTTCCAGTCATTGGCAGCAGAGAACTGGAAGGAGAGGCGGCCAAAGGAAGAATTGGTTTTGGGGGTGACCAGAGAGATATACCTGCTGGAGCGCGTGCTACAGGTAGCTACATAGGGTACAGGGGCGTGTACATATGGTACAGGGGCGTGTACATAGGGTACAGGGGCGTGTACGTAGGGTATAGGGGCGTGTACATAGGGTACAGGGGCGTGTACATAGGGTACAGGGGCGTGTACGTAGGGTATAGGGGCGTGTACATAGGGTACAGGGGCGTGTACGTAGGGTATAGGGGCGTGTACATAGGGTACAGGGGTGTGTACATAGGGTATAGGGGCGTGTACACAGGGTATAGGGTGTCATTTGGGACACATCCTCTGCTTTCTAGTCATGCTGGAGAACACAGACTTGGTTTTCTACTACAAAATCCTCTGACTGACATCAAATCTGTTTCAAAATCCTCAAATGGAGAGTAGGACCAGGGGCCTCATTTAGAAAGCAGTGCGGAGGATTCACGTCAAAAGGTGGCGAAGGACGAAACACAGAAAGTGTTTATGTACAAAAATATTCTGATTTATAACACAGTGCGCACGTCCCACGTCGGTTTCTCTTTATAGATCACAATCAACTCAAAATTTTCTGCACGTGAGCGAACGTCTTGTCCCACCCTTTTAACGCCCATAAATAGTCAGTAAAACGCCCTCAATTAATATTTATCCTTACTGACTGCATATCCCGCCAGAAAGTCTAAAGAAATTTCACCCAGTGTGAAATGGAAGTTGTTGGGGAGGTTGGAGAAAGAAAACATGTATTGTTTGGTGGACACAGTGTGGGCATTACAAATGCCTACAAGGCGAGTGGCAGCATGTGGCGGATGCTGTGAATGCTGCTGGCTCAGAAGGTCGGACCCTCAGAAATAAGAAAGACCTGGTGACATAAGTGCAGGCTAAAAGGCGCATAACCTTACAAAGACAAAGTGTTTGTGCCACGGGCGGGGGAAAAGGGGACACCGTAGCTCAAACCCTCTTGATGAGCGACTTGTTATTATAATGGTTTCCCTCCTGTGTGGAATAGTGACGGGGGACACGGACATGCAATATGCACCGGATAATCCAGGTATGTAGTTAGTATTCCCTCGTTTGAAAAGAGTAAACCAAATGCATTCAAGTTGTTTAAACATTTACACAAACAATTGACATTTTCTATTGTTTTTAGTCACTGAGTGTTCCAGCAGGGTTGGTGGTGCTGCAGCTGAGCTGAGTGTTCCAGCAGGGTTGGTGGTGCTGCAGCTGAGCTGAGTGTTCCAGCAGGGTTGGTGGTGCTGCAGCTGAGCTGAGTGTTCCAGCAGGGTTGGTGGTGCTGCAGCTGAGCTGAGTGTTCCAGCAGGGTTGGTGGTGCTGCAGCTGAGCTGAGTGTTCCAGCAGGGTTGGTGGTGCTGCAGCTGAGCTGAGTGTTCCAGCGGGGTTGGTGGTGCTGCAGCTGAGCTGAGTGTTCCAGCAGGGTTGGTGGTGCTGCAGCTGAGCTGAGTGTTCCAGCAGGGTTGGTGGTGCTGCAGCTGAGCTGAGTGTTCCAGCAGGGTTGGTGGTGCTGCAGCTGAGCTGAGTGTTCCAGCAGGGTTGGTGGTGCTGCAGCTGAGCTGAGTGTTCCAGCAGGGTTGGTGGTGCTGCAGCTGAGCTGAGTGTTCCAGCAGGGTTGGTGGTGCTGCAGCTGAGCTGAGTGTTCCAGCGGGGTTGGTGGTGCTGCAGCTGAGCTGAGTGTTCCAGCAGGGTTGGTGGTGCTGCAGCTGAGCTGAGTGTTCCAGCAGGGTTGGTGGTGCTGCAGCTGAGCTGAGTGTTCCAGCAGGGTTGGTGGTGCTGCAGCTGAGCTGAGTGTTCCAGCAGGGTTGGTGGTGCTGCAGCTGAGCTGAGTGTTCCAGCAGGGTTGGTGGTGCTGCAGCTGAGCTGAGTGTTCCAGCAGGGTTGGTGGTGCTGCAGCTGAGCTGAGTGTTCCAGCGGGGTTGGTGGTGCTGCAGCTGAGCAGGAGCTGAGTGTTCCAGCAGGGTTGGTGGTGCTGCAGCTGAGCTGAGTGTTCCAGCGGGGTTGGTGGTGCTGCAGCTGAGCTGAGTTTTCCAGCGGGGTTGGTGGTGCTGCAGCTGAGTGCGCCGAGCCCCGGCGTCTCCACTGCACCTCGTGCATCACAACCCTCCAGTGGCCATGTTCTCACAGATGCAGTCCTGCAAACGCAAAGAGACACCATCGACCCTATTACAGTTTTTCTCAGTCGCTTTGGTGCATTTTTCACATCATCCCTAACATGTGCAAAATAATAAGTGCATTTCTCAGAACAATTTGTACAAACGGCAATATGCAATAGATATGTTTCTAAAGCTAGTCAGTCACTAAAAATCCTTAGTACATCTCTCAAAAGTAAATATTCATGCCAATGATCATGTCAGTGTCATCAGAATGATAAGTCATTGAGTCATTGTTCACGAACAAGGTCGTCAAAATGTTTAGGCATGTTGTCACTGTAACTGTGTACTTTGACAGTATTACCTGATGTAAACTTAGGCTACAGTTTGGATGACAGTTACTGTATTGAAAATGCACAAGGCTGCACTTCTATGGCATATATCAATTTCAACAGTACTATTTACATATTACTGTATGTGGGTTATTGATTGAAAGAGACTGGACAACCCAAGGGGCACAAAGGAAAAAAAACTAAATTAGAAAGAAACACAGGAAACCACCCCTAAGGCACAACTTTGCCCGCAGCACTGTTGTGCTGTCTCTACACATCCAGACGTTCCTGTCTGTCGGCCCACATATTCTCATCCACATCACACCGGATATTTTCCCTTCCAATGCAACGTGGAAAGAATCTTTTGGAATGCCTTATTCATCCTCTGCAGGCGTCTACTGTGATGTCCTCACATGCTGCATCCATTGCAGCCAGCAGGGTCATATGTGTGTGTGGCTGACGATCGTACACCTTCCACCTCCATGCTGAAAATAACTCCTCAATTGGGTTAAGGAATGGTGGATAAGGTGGGAGGAATTCTATTGCCTTATGATGTTTGATCGATGGAAACTCACATTATCACAAATGACCACATACTTTGGCAAATCCTCTCTAAACAGACCCCTCTCATCATCAGGGATGAGAGCCCTGTAGAGAGTCTCTAAAAAGTTGAGTAGATGCTGGGTGTTGTATGGCCCTATAAGGGGGATATGGGTTAGGACACCATGCTCCGAAATAGCAGCACACATGCTGATATTTCCTCCCCGCTGGCCTGGCAAATCCACAGTAGCTCTGTGACCGATGATATTCCAACCCCGCCTTCTGCATTTGGTCAGGTTGAAGCCAGCCTCATCCATGTATACAAAGTTGTGAGAGGGTTCACTTGATTCCAACTCCATTATACGCTATATCCCAGAACACACAGTTGAATTTGTTTTGGTAAGGAAGAGTGACATAAAGTGTACATGTATTGCATGTTCCTTCCACAGCAATGGAAATGTGTGCAGTTTATGCTTACTGTACTATGTATCACTATAAAATGTTGCTGTAAAGTAGTTACATAGATATATGTTTTACCTGTGCATACTGGTACCGTAGCTCCTTAACTCTGTCCTCATTCCTTTGGAATGGTACATGGTACAGCCGTTTCATACTCATCTGGTTTCTATGCAGCACCCTGTCGATGGTTGAGATGCTAACCGTATGGATGTTTTCAAAGACATCGTTGTCTTCCATAATGGTCCTTTGTATTTCCCTGAGTATCATGGCATTGTTTGCTCGGACCTTGGTGCAAATAGCCTCCTCCTGTTGAGGTGTGAAAAGGCGTCCTCTGCCACCGGTTTGAGGTAATCTTGCAGTCCTATGTGGGGAAAAATGCATCGCACACTTTCACATAGACAAAAACTATGCGAACACACATTTTACTGTAAAACATACAGGTGGATGCATGTAAGGTGCAGTATGTATCTGTATAGAGTATATTTCTGTATGCTGTGAAATACAAGTGGACTACTGTAATATGAAGCATTGTAGGAAGTATACAGTATACTGCTTAAATACAGTAACAGTGCACTGTACATTGGTGGACATACCTGTTCTCTCTTCGAAACGTTTGAACTATTGAGGACACGGTTGATCTCCCAATATTCGGCTGCACCCTTCGACCCACCTCAGCCATTGTAAGGCCATGATTGACAACATGGTCTACAATAGTGGCCCTTATGTCATCAGATATGCGCCTATGTCCTCTTCTGCCTCTTCCTCTGTTTTGCCTTCCACCACGCATCCTTGCTCCTCTTCTTCCTCCTCCTCTTGGCTGTTGACCCTGTTCGTTTCCTGGTCCATCCATTATTGGAAAATTGCAACTCTGTGTTGTGGTCTGTCTATATATTCTTGCCAATTGATTCTTCATGAGATGCACCTTTGAGCAATTTAGACAACTGGTTGATTGTTGGTTGAACTAACACTTTACATTCCTTCATGAGTGAGGGTCAATTTCACCTGCACCATTCATCAATTCACGTTTTTGTACAAAAGGTCTAATAGAAATGTGTAAAACTATGCTTGACAGTTTATGACAAATAGTTCAACAATTTTGCATGTAATGGCTTATGCAAGGAACTAATGCCTAGATGTTTTGAGGGGTAAGACTATTCAACAGAGAACCATCTACTATATTTTGATCAACATGACATGAGCAATTGATAATGTGGAAAAAAGCTGACACTTGGACATTATCAATTGCAATTTGTTCAAAGGAATAAGAAAGTGCTTTAATGATGTGCACAAGTGACTAGATGATTTGGAATTTGTACAAGTAGTATCAAGAATTGCACTTTTGATCTAAGAAATGCACCAAAGCGACTGAGAAAAACTGTAAGGAGGTTGCCAAGGAGTTGAAGTGGGACCCGCACGGCTTGGTTTCTGTGGGTGTTTCTCTGTAATGCTGGGCCCACTACAGCACAGAGATCCAAGAGAACGGCTCCGAATTATTCCATTTGTCAAATCTTCCAACAGTGCCAAAGCAGCCATTGTGCTCATTACACATTGTAATTGCATGCCTTTTTATACCCACCCATTTGATTGTCAAAGCTAACCAATTGCATAACACCTTCAGGTGTGGTAATTACCTTGATTGTAACTGACAATGACAGGGACATTACCACATTTACAGTTCTGCGCAACAAACATGTGATAACAATATATGAAACTGTGCACAGGTATCTGCCCGACTGAGGCATCGAAAACTGCATCAGTTTAACTTCTCTGCGCTATGGATCCCTTTAGCAGGATCATTTTCCTAAACAACCGCTGAATTGCAGGGCGCAAAATATTACAAAAAATATTTATAATCATGCAATCACAAGTGAAATATACCAAAACAGCTGTAGCCTGTTGTTAATCCACCTATCGTGTCAGATTTTGAAAATATGCTTTGCAGAGAAAGAAATCCAAGCTTTTGTGAGTGTATCAATCAATGCTAGAACAGCTAGCCCCAAATTGGCATGGTCACGAAAGTCAGAAAAGCAATAGATTTAATTACCTTTGATAATCTTCGGATGTTTGCACTCACGAGACTCCCAGTTACACAATAAATGTTATTTTTGTTCGATAAATATTACTTTTATAACAAAAAAACGCCATTTGGGTTGCGCGTTATGTTCAGAAAACCAAAGCCTTGTTCCGTTAGACGAAAATTCCAAAAAGTATCTGTAATGTTTGTAGAAACATGTCAAGTGTTTTTTATAAACAATCCTCAGGTTGTTTTTAACAAACATAATCGATAATATTTCAACCGGAACGTAACCTATTCAATAAAAGAGAGAAAGAAAATGGAGAGCTACCCCTCTCGTGCGCAGGAACTAATCAAAGGACACCTGACTAGTTTTGAAAAATCTCGCTCATTTTTCAAAATGAAAGCCTGAAACTATGTCTAAAGCCTGGTCACAGCCTGAGGAAGCCATTGGAAAAGGAATCTGGTTGATACCCCTTTAAATGGAAGAATGACGGGCAAGGAAACACAGATAAAAAAGAAAAATCACTTTCAGGTTTTCGCATGCAGAATCAGTTTTGTTATACTCACAGACAGTATTTTGACAGTTTTGGAAACTTTGGAGTGTTTTCTATCCTAATCTGTAAATGATATGCATATTCTACGACCTGGACCTGAGAAATAGTCCATTTACCTTGGGAAGTTAATTTAAAAAATATATATAATAATCTGACCCCTAGCGTCAAGAGGTTAAACGTAATTTGTCCTACTGTTCACCTTATTATTTATGAGAATACATTTCATAACATGCAAGTATTGTTTAATAATTACAGATCCAATTAAATTTGATTCCAGATTAAACTGTACTACATATTTGAGGGGTTCTTTTGCAAAAACATATCTCCGTTTGTATTTATTAATTTTTTGTGTGCACTCCAGGGAACTCTTCATATATAATACGTGAGAGGTAATATTTTGATTTATTTTACACCATGGTATCAATTTCAAAGCGTTTCTCGAATTTCATCCTTCTGCCATCGGAGTCGCAGTTTCTCAGTTCGCCAGGTTATGTGCGTACTTATGTGTCAAAGTGTCCATGGAGGACCGCACATTCTCCCGTCAAGTTAGTTTTTTATAACTCTAAATCCCAAAGTTTGCTTAGAAAGTGGTGTACGCCTTCTTTTGTGCCTATGCAACGTTTATAAATGAGGCCCCAGAACACTTACCTTATGTACTAAAAAGACATACACACATCCAGTTAACGACGGACACACTAAGCAGGCGAAAGAAAGGCCCAAAATCCACTTAAGGAGAGTAGGGCCGGAACACATAGATGCCAAGTATAGAGCGTCACACAAAATCCACGATTGGACAGTATATAGGATATGAAGACATAAACATCCAACATGGTTAACTGTGATGTGGTGAGATAGAACCCAGGAGCAGAGAAGAGAACCAGATTAGGAAATATGTAAATACTAAATAAATAGTATGTGACTTTTTATACCTGTTCACATTTATGATATAATATGTTAGTCTTCAACTCGTTGTCATGGTTCCCCCTGTCACCAGAGGACAGCAGAGACTGCCCTAGAGAGTATAATGACACAAGTGTTTTCAGTTACTAATCATGATTTCCTTTTTAGAGTGGTGTCTTTTCTCTTATCCTTTGCAGAAGCTTGATTTGTGTGCCGTGTGTGTTGGCGCCTGAGTGAGTTCGAGTCTGAGTGAGTTCGAGTCTGAGTGAGTTTGAGTCTGTGTGTTTGTTTTCACAGTTTTACTTAGTACCATTCTGTTGAACATTTTCCAGTAATGGAAACCCACATACTTTATGATAATCACAGTTTTATTTTATTGCATATCTGAACAATGAACTGCAGTCGATGCCTCTGTTTCTTTCTAGAATGTGCAAGACAGGGTTGTGAAGTTGTCAATCACCAGTCGATTGAGGGAATAGCATGAATGAATGTAATTTACTGTCTTTCTATTTTACAATGCAATATAGAGACTGTGTTGCACATTCACTAGTCTGGTAGAACCTGCCTGATCATTGCATTCACCACAACAAAGCACCTGAACTGGCTCTTCTAGCTGTGAAAATTCCCCAGTCTGAATTAATCCCTACCCTCTCCTAATCTGTGTGATTGATGTGCGGCTCCGTGTGAAATCAGGAGCCAAGCAGAGAGATTCCATTGAATAAAAGAAGAAATAACACATTTTAAGATCAATCTACACAAGGGAGCTCAGTATAGTTGCATGATGAAATGGGACATAAAAGGAAATGGATGAGAAGAGGCAGAGGCATAATCCCCACATGGGGCACATGTGCCCCTTCAGATCTGTACTGCTTAAAAAATATATATTTGTTGTTTCTGTTTAATACTACTAGCCACCTATAGCAATTTTATAAGGTTGGTTTTAGCTAGCCCAGATAGGTTTCTGATCTCCCAACTTCATAACTAGATACCAAGAAGCCATTTCAGACTATCAATCAAGTTAGTATCTAGCTTGTCTAACTATCTTAGCTGGCATGCCTGTTGGCAAGGCTGATAGACTATACAAAAGCAAGCAATAACTAAATGTACTGAATAAGACTCACATTCCTTTATTTTTTTTTACCCAGACTTTATCAGAGATGCAGAGAAGCATCTTTAATTTCTTTAAAAAAATAACCACCACGAGCAATGGAAAATAACCAGGAAGATACAAACAGCTCACGAGGTACGCTTAGATATGCAGATTAATATACAGTACCAGTCAAATGTTTGGACAAACCTACTCATTCAAGGGTTTTTCTTTATTTTTACTATTTTCTACATTGTAGAATAATAGTGAAGACATCAAAACTATGAAATAACACATATGGAATCATGGAGTAACCAAAAAAGTTGTTAAACAAATCAATGTTATATTTGAGATTCTTGAAAGAAGCCACCCTTTGCCTTGTTGACAGCTTTGCACACTATTGGCATGCTCTCAACCAGCTTCATGAGGTAGTCACCTGGAATGTATTTCAATTAACAGGTGTGCCTTGTTAAAAGTTCATTTGTGGAATTTCTTTCCTTCTTAATGTGTTTGAGCCAATCAGTTTTGTTGTAACAAGGTAGGGGTGGTATACAGAAGATAGTTCTATTTGGTAAAAGACCAAATCCATATTATGGCAAGAACAGCTCAATAAGTAAAGAGAAATGACAGTCCATCATTACTTTAAGACATGAAGGTCAGTCAATCCGGAACATTTCAAGAACTTTAAAGGTTTCTTCAGTGCAGTCGCAAAAACCAAGAGCTATGATGAAACTGGTTCTTATGAGGACCGCCACAGGAAAGGAAGACCCAAAGTGACCTCTGCTGCAAAGGATGAGTTTATTACAGTTAACTGCAGCTCAGATTGCAACACAAATAACTACTTCACAGAGTTCAAGTAACAGACACATCAACATCAACTGTTCAGAGGAGACTGCGTGAATCAGGCCTTCATGGTCGAATTGCTGCAAAGAAACCACTACTAAAGGACACAAATAAGAAGAAGACACTTGCTTGGACCAAGAAACACGAGCAATGAACATTAGACCGGTGGAAATCTGTCCTTTGGTTTGATGAGTCCAAATTTGAGATTTTGGGTTCCAACCACCATGTCTTTATCTCCGCATTATCTCCGCATGTGTGGTTCCCACCGTGAAGCATGGAGGAGGAGGTGTGATTGTGTGGCGGTGATTTGCTGGTGACACATAGGGATTTATTTAGAATTCAAGGCACACTTAACCAGCATGGCAACTACAGCAATCTGCAGCGATATACCGTCCCATCTGGTTTGCGCTTAGTTTGTTTTTCAACAGGACCAAAAACATCTCCAGGCTGTGTAGGGGCTATTTGACCAAGAAAGAGGGTGATGGAGTGCTGTATCAGATGACCTGGCCTCCACAATCACCCGACCTCAACCCAATTGAGATGGTTTGGGATTAGTTGGACTGTAAAGTGAAGGAAAAGCAACCAATAAGTGCTCAGCATATGTGGGAACTCCTTCAAGACTGTTAGAAAAGCAATCCTCATGAAGCTGGTTGAGAGAATGCCAAGAGTGTGCAAAGCTGTCATTCAGGTGGCAACTTTGAAAAATCTAAAATCTCAAATATATTTTGATTTGTAAAATTTGGGGGGGTTACTACATGATTCCATATGTGTTATTTAATAGTTTTGATGTCTTCACTATTATTCTACGATGTGGAAAATAGTAAAACATAAAGAAAAACCCTTGAAGGAGTAGGTGTGTCAACTTTTGACTGGTACTGTACATATTATTTTATTAGAATTAAGCATAATGATTATGGCTCAGGATTGCATGAAAAAAACTGTTTCAGGTATTTGAAAAATGACCAATTTTTCCAACTTAAGAGTTGAGGAGAGACTGACTGCATCACTTCTTATTTTTTATAAGAAACATAGTCAACATACATACAGCTCTGACAAACACACACTTACCCCACCAGACATGCCACCAGGGGTCTTTTCACAGTCCCCAAATCCAGAACAGATTCAAGAAAGCATACAGTATTATGTAGAGCCATTATTGCATGGAACTCTGTTCCATCTCATATTGCGCAATCGGACAGCAAACCTGGTTTAAAAAAACAGATAAAGCAACACCTCACGGCACAACGCCTCTCCCCTATTTGACCTGGATAGTTTCTGTATTGATATGTAGGCTACGTGTGCCTTTTGTAAAAAATAAAATAATTTATGTAGAGCTGTTGTCTATTAATGTTCTGTATTATGTCATGTTTCATGTTTTGTGCGGACCCCAGGAAGAGTATCTACTGCTTTTGCAACAGCTCATGGGGATCCTAATAAAATACCAAAAAATCTTGACAATATCAGATTTTCTTTTACTTACTGTAAAGGAAAATCATAAGTCATCACAGTAGTAGATTCAAGTTTATATCATCACTTTTGTTTCTACTTTACAGACATACATTTTCTTTATGCAGTTCACAAATGTAGTAGACAAACCAGTTTAAATGTCAAATCTATAGGTTAACCAAACATTTACGTGATCATCAATTAATAAGAGCAATTTTTTTAATGACAAAGAAGATAATATAAAAAGTAATGTGAGCATTGCATTGTGAAAGGCAATTACTTTATATGAACATGTATTTCAATGTGAAACATATTTCTAGATTAAACACTGATTAGGTTTGGTGAAAAAGTGACTGTATGATTTTGTGTGTTGTTTTTAGCCAATTTGAAAATGTACTTTGCCTTTTTAATGATCTGTTTTAAGTGTTGTACAAAGAGTTGTGAAAATGTACCACATACTTTTCATCAAAGAGATGAATGACACATGACACAACTGGGACTATGACAGATATTGTCAAATTATTTTCTTTTTTGAGAAGCAGACAATTTATTAGTTGATGAATCGCAGTAGCAGGGGCTAAAACCAAGGTGCTTTTTGGTTGCACAAGAAAAGCACTTTATTCTGATCAAGAGAAACTGGGCATGTATCCCAAATGGCACCCTATTCCCTACATAGTGCGGGACGTACTCGGGAGCTTGATGTGTAGGCTAATGTGCTGACTAGACATTATTAAATGATCTTTCACAGGTCATCATTCACTAATTATTCTGATTGATTGACTGTCCTCATCTACCCACAGGTCAAATCCTTCACAGATGGATTTATAGACATCCCTTCATCCATCAGTATTCTTCTCTCTCTCCATTAGGTTGCCTCAGTGACCTGCATCTGTCCAAGTGCATCTGGAAATAATCTGAGTTATCTCCCTAAATAACACTGAATACTCATTTTCTAAAAGGTTGAATACATCTTTACTCATCAATGAGGTTTGTAAAATATTCTGGAAGAGTGCCTAATTCACATTTTATATGAGTAGAAACAGGTGAAGATTGAGTAAAGATTACCGGATTTGCTCCCATTTTCCGGACCGGACCGGATTCCAATAACATAATTAAATGCGCGTGCAGGGGGGATTAACCAAACGACAATCGTCTCATGTGGCGTCATCTTGTAATGGTCATTGTGACGTCACAGCACTGGTGAGAAACCTCTTGGTGCCTTTAGTGTTGCGATGACGGGGAGAGAGAATAGACGGGACTCCGTTGAGGGCAGCGCTGCGCAGACTAGGTGATTTTTGGGTGCAACATCCCAAATGGGTCACGGAGGTTAGGCCTAATCAACTGTCAAATCAAATGATCATTATGCGCTTTCAACCGTCGTTATTTATCTGATGGTCTGAAGTTAAGACCTAGGTCGGAGTTCGCCTACAATTACCCTTTTTTTGTTTTCTTTTTCCTTTCACATGGATCGCGCTGTAGCATAGGTTATTTCCCACAGCTTTACAGAGAGTGAACATAACTCAATCCTGGACAAACAAGTTCTCATTAAAATGGATTAATGATATATTTTCCCAAAGGAATGTACTTTTGGAGAAGCGATGCTGCTCTTGGAAATCTCGAGGTTTGCTTTGTCCTGATTAGATTGGTGAGTAACTGCATATTTGGAGCTGGCTGGATGTTAGATAATTGATCTAGTTGTAACCCACATTCATTTCACAAAGCATCCTAGGTATGTAAAAACATACACTGGGAAACTAGAATAGAATTGAAACAAATTGAAAATGATTCTATAGACTAGAATACAATAGAATTTAAAAGAAGAGCAATCAGAGAAATCTGATGCCACAGCACCTGCCTGTACATTCTATGGTGTTAAAGCAACAGGGTACCCTGGATAAGCATGTGAAAACGCCATGAGAAGCAATTTAACCTCTATCAGGGAACCCTGGAAAGGTATTTAAAAGAGGCAGAGTAACACAAGTAACACCACATGATTGTTATTCAAAATACTGTAACTATTAAACAGACTAACTATTAGAGAGAAATAGACAATCTGGTTCTATTTTGAGAACCACTATGTGTATGCTCACACTGTTCATGATTTGATACTGATGAGGCTACGTTGTCTCCTCTTTTCCTCTCCAGTGCTGATGGTAGGGAGAGTCACCTCAGTCGGCCTGAGACCAGTGCTGATGGTAGGGAGAGTCACCTCAGTCGGCCTGAGACCAGTGCTGATGGTAGGGAGAGTCACCTCTGTCAGCCTGAGACCAGTGCTGATGGTAGGGAGAGTCACCTCGGTCAGCCTGAGACCAGTGCTGATGGTAGGGAGAGTCACCTCAGTCGGCCTGAGACCAGTGCTGATGGTAGGGAGAGTCACCTCAGTCGGCCTGAGACCAGTGCTGATGGTAGGGAGAGTCACCTCAGTCGGCCTGAGACCGGTGCTGATGGTAGGGAGAGTCACCTCTGTCAGACTGAGACCAGTGCTGATGGTAGGGAGAGTCATCTCTGTCAGCCTGAGACCAGTGCTGATGGTAGGGAGAGTCACCTCAGTCGGCCTGAGACCAGTGCTGATGGTAGGGAGAGTCACCTCAGTCGGCCTGAGACCAGTGCTGATGGTAGGGAGAGTCACCTCTGTCAGACTGAGACCAGTGCTGATGGTAGGGAGAGTCATCTCTGTCAGCCTGAGACCAGTGCTGATGGTAGGGAGAGTCACCTCGGTCAGCCTGAGACCAGTGCTGATGGTAGGGAGAGTCACCTCGGTCATCCTGAGACCAGTGCTGATAGTAGGGAGAGTCACCTCGGTCGGCCTGAGACCAGTGCTGATGGTAGGGAGAGTCACCTCTGTCAGCCTGTGACCAGTGCTGATGGTAGGGAGAGTCATCTCTGTCAGCCTGAGACCAGTGCTGATGGTAGGGAGAGTCACCTCGGTCAGCCTGAGACCAGTGCTGATGGTAGGGAGAGTCACCTCTGTCGGCCTGAGACCAGTGCTGATGGTAGGGAGAGTCACCTCTGTCGGCCTGAGACCAGTGCTGATGGTAGGGAGAGTCACCTCGGTCAGCCTGAGACCAGTGCTGATGGTAGGGAGAGTCACCTCGGTCAGCCTGTGACCAGTGCTGATGGTAGGGAGAGTCACCTCTGTTAGCCTGAGACCAGTGCTGATGGTAGGGAGAGTCACCTCTGTCAGCCTGAGACCAGTGCTGATGGTAGGGAGAGTCACCTCAGTCAGCCTGAGACCAGTGCTGATGGTAGGGAGAGTCACCTCGGTCAGCCTGAGACCAGTGCTGATAGTAGGGAGAGTCACCTCTGTCAGCCTGAGATCAGTGCTGATGGTAGGGAGAGTCACCTCGGTCAGCCTGAGACCAGTGCTGATGGTAGGGAGAGTCACCTCGGTCGGCCTGAGACCAGTGCTGATGGTAGGGAGAGTCACCTCGGTCAGCCTGAGATCAGTGCTGATGGTAGGGAGAGTTACCTCGGTCAGCCTGAGACCAGTGCTGATGGTAGGGAGAGTCACCTCAGTCAGCCTGAGACCAGTGCTGATGGTAGGGAGAGTCACCTCGGTCAGCCTGAGACCAGTGCTGATGGTAGGGAGAGTCACCTCGGTCAGCCTGTGACCCATCTACCTGTCTATCTGTCCACAGATCACATGGGATACAGAAGACAGAAGGACTCCTCTCACCCTGTACCGAGATCTAAAACCTCTCCTATCCCTGTGGGAATATGTACAACCATCCACCTCTCCAGGACAAAGGATGTCAGAAGTGATACAGAGTCTGGAACAATGCCAACCCCAGAGAGAGGCTGCCTGGAATGTCTTTTACCTTGTTGTTTTTTATTATCACGGGACACAAACAAACAAACAAACAAGAAGATGTTATCAGAGATGTTTGTTTGGATGAAAGGGAGAAACCCAGTGGTCTTTCCTTCTGACCAGGCTCTTCTCTACACTATGAGCTGATTGACCCCTCTCTGCCCCCCCTCCACCCCCCCACACACACAAATCGTCCCTCCCCTCCACCTGTCCTTCCAACCGACGATGGATCTGATGAATGAAACCACGGTCATCACAGACAGCGACTTATTGGATGACTCCTCAACCCGCGTCCTGACTGGCTGTTTCCTCTCGCTGCTCATCCTCTCCACGTTGCTCGGCAACATCCTTGTGTGTGCCGCCGTCACCAAGTGCCGTCACCTGCGTTCCAAAGTCACCAACTTCTTTGTGATCTCGTTGGCCGTCTCCGACCTCCTGGTCGCTGTACTGGTGATGCCGTGGAAGGCCGTGACGGAGGTCGCAGGGTTCTGGCCGTTTGGCTCGTTCTGCGACACTTGGGTGGCGTTCGACATCATGTGCTCCACGGCATCCATCTTGAACCTGTGTGTGATCAGCGTGGACCGTTACTGGGCAATATCCAGCCCGTTCCGCTATGAGAGGAATATGACTCCTAAAGCTGCGTTTGTGATGATCAGCGTGGCCTGGACGCTCTCCGTCCTCATCTCCTTCATCCCCGTCCAGCTCAACTGGCACAAAGCCCAGGCCTTTACCTCTACCTCCATCACTACCTCCACAACCACCCCCTACGGCCTCCAGGCCCCCCCAGACTCCTCTAACCCTGTTGGGGATAACAACACACATCAGGCCCCCCGGGACTGGGGCAACTGTCACTTCAGCCTGAACCGGACCTACGCCATCTCTACCTCTCTTATCAGCTTCTATATCCCAGTGATTATCATGGTGGTCACCTACACACAGATCTACCGCATCGCCCACCGTCAGATCAGATGCATCGCCACCCTAGAACGAGCCGCAGAGAGCGCCAAGAACCGACACAACAGCATGGGAGGATCCAGCATCTCCGAATCGGAGAGCTCATTCAAGATGACGTTCAAACGGGAGACAAAGGTCCTGAAGACGCTGACTCTGATCGTGGGCGTGTTCGTGTGCTGCTGGCTGCCCTTCTTCATCCTGAACTGCATGGTCCCGTTCTGTGAGCTGTCACCCCCCGGTGGCGCGGCCTCCTTCACCTGTATCAGTCCCACTACGTTTGATGTGTTTGTGTGGTTCGGGTGGGCCAACTCTTCCATCAACCCCATCATATATGCCTTCAACCCAGACTTCCGCAAGGCATTCTCTATCCTCTTGGGCTGCCACAGATTCTGTCCCGGAGATCACGGCATGGGCACGTTTAGTCTCAATAAGAAGTGAGCTCAGAGCTTCAGAATTCCCAGTGGTAGTAATAAAAAACATACATGGACAACATCTGCTGAGACACTGGTCTCAGAAGAGGACCTACAGTACCAGCTGTCATGAACATCAGAGAACTATAGCATGCCATCGTCTGCTGCATTGTATTGCCATAAGCAAGCAGAGTAAGCACTACAACCTTGGTGTAAAAGGTTTGTTGTTGTCATTGAGGGTGCCGCCACTTTGTGCAGTGTCACTGGGCATAACATACAGTGTGATCTGAAATGGCACTGCAATAAGAGTCGAGTGACCCTTTGCAGTGTCTCTGACTGTGCAGTGAATGCAGTACATTTAGTGACACATTGTCTCTGTGGAGTAGATACTACAGTGAGTCAGGGCCCCAGACTCTGACCCAGTGATCCAGTGACTGCAGACTATAGTGAGTCAGGGCCCCAGACTCTGACGCAGTGATCCAGTGACTGCAGACTATAGTGAGTCAGGGCCCCAGACTCTGACCCAGTGATCCAGTCATCCAGTGATTGCAGCCTATAGTGAGTCAGGACCCCAGACTCTGACGCAGTGATCCAGTGAGACCAGTGACTGCAGACTATAATGAGTCAGGGCCCCAGACTCTGACCCAGTGATCCAGTGACTGCAGACTATAGTGAGTCAGGGCCCCAGACTCTGACGCAGTGATCCAGTGACTGCAGACTATAGTGAGTCAGGGCCCCAGACTCTGACCCAGTGATCCAGTCATCCAGTGATTGCAGCCTATAGTGAGTCAGGACCCCAGACTCTGACCCAGTGATCCAGTGACTGCAGACTATAGTGAGTCAGGGCCCCAGACTCTGACCCAGTGATCCAGTGACTGCAGACTATAGTGAGTCAGGGCCCCAGACTCTGACGCAGTGATCCAGTGAGACCAGTGACTGCAGACTATAATGAGTCAGGGCCCCAGACTCTGACCCAGTGATCCAGTGACTGCAGACTATAGTGAGTCAGGGCCCCAGACTCTGACGCAGTGATCCAGTGACTGCAGACTATGTTGAGTCAGGGCCCCAGACTCTGACCCAGTGATCCAGTCATCCAGTGATTGCAGCCTATAGTGAGTCAGGACCCCAGACTCTGACCCAGTGATCCAGTGACTGCAGACTATAGTGAGTCAGGGCCCCAGACTCTGACCCAGTGATCCAGTGACTGCAGACTATAGTGAGTCAGGGCCCCAGACTCTGACCCAGTGATCCAGTGACTGCAGACTATAGTGAGTCAGGGCCCCAGACTCTGACGCAGTGATCCAGTGACTGCAGACTATAGTGAGTCAGGGCCCCAGACTCTGACGCAGTGATCCAGTGAGACCAGTGACTGCAGACTATAATGAGTCAGGGCCCCAGACTCTGACGCAGTGATCCAGTGACTGCAGACTATAGTGAGTCAGGGCCCCAGACTCTGACCCAGTGATCCAGGGACTGCAGATTATAGTGAGTCAAGACCCCAGACTCTGACCCAGTGATCCAGGGACTGCAGATTATAGTGAGTCAAGACCCCAGACTCTGACCCAGTGATCCAGGGACTGCAGATTATAGTGAGTCAGGGCCCCAGACTCTGACCCAGTGACTGCAAACTGTGGTGCCCTTGGCCCCAGTAGAGATTAAAAAGGGTGAAGTATTTGATATTAAGACTGTGTGTGACAGAGTACAGGAAGAGAGAGAGTGCTGCTAACGATACTCTGAGACGGATATTCCACAGACTGGGCAGGCAACACACGCACACACACACACACGAACACGTACGCTCACACACACACATACACACACGTGCACACACATTTTGACCACTACAGATCTCAAATGTCATAGGGGTTTAAGACTACGAACCAAATAATATTTACGTATGAACATAAACATGTGAATCAATCCAGAAGTGACTTAGAAACTGCTCTACTGAAGCAGCTAGAACGATTTCAGACTGTCCAATAGAGATTGATATTGTGTGCTTTACTGTGGATTTAACAGAATGTTAGAAAGAGGTCACTTTATTACAAAAGTTAAGAGCTGTAATACAGTACTTCAAGAAAATATATTATTCTTTGCAAACAGTAACTTTGTGTCTTTGTTAAAGTCCATACCAATACTGCCATTGTTTTTAATTGATGGGGAACACCAAATGACGGTCAACTGAATAATCTTTCTAATGATGGTAATGAAATTCAGAAAGCTTAAGGCTATTTCATAGCCTTAATTTCACACCAGATGCGACCAGGACTCACAGGTTGAAATATCAAAACTAACTCTGAATCAAATATATTAATTTGGGGACAGGTCGAAAAGCAAGCAAAATGTATCTCAATTTAGCTAGCTAGCTTGCTGTTGCTAGTGAATTTGTCCTGGTATATAATCATTGGGGATGGGTATCGTTAAGATTTGAACGGTATTACTACTCTTACCGATACTGCTTATCGATCCAAACAAATTAAGAACAGAATTGACATTGCTTTATTTTCTGAAATGTAAAAGAAATATAATAAACAATTATTTACAGCAAAAGAAACAGCAATGTTTGAACAAATCACTATTATAGACTCTAATGTTGTGTTGATGGAAATGTAAAACAAATGAAATAAATAATATTTTCCTGCAAAAGAAAAGACAGTGTTATAGAACAACACGGATGGCGCCTGCAGGTAGGCTGCAAAGGGACTAACAGTTCTTAGCAGTTCTTCTGGAGAAAGATCAACATATGTGCCTTCTCTGGCAGAAGTCGGGACCTCTCCTGGCTTATTGTGTTCCCTGCAGTCGAAAATACCCTCTCGCTAGGGGTGGAGGAGGCTTGAGCACAGAGGTAGCTTGTTGCAATGTTTGTGAGGGGCAGAGTAGCTATCTTCTCCCACCCCCATATCACAGGATCTTCAGCCACGGGGATGGGAGGCAGGCCTTTGTAGAGCTCGACCTCTAGGTCAACACGCTGGCTGAGGGTGAGGGACGAGGTGTCTTGTTGGATCGTCAACCTCAACTCCCTGTCCACCTCTGAGAAAAAGCTCCTCCAAGGCACTCCTTGTTTTGTACAATAGAGGGACTGTCTCCTCCATTTCCTCTCCTTCTCCTTCAGACTCCTCCTCTTGTTGCTGGTGCTCTGTGTCTGTCTGCTCCGGCTCCTCTGACAGCCCTGGTGTTGCTCCTGTCACATTGGCCTCAACAGTTGTCTTCCTCAGCCTGTCCCAGATGGCGTCACTCAACGGCCTCCCTTAGAATCTGGGGTCCATTGCTGTGGCCTCATGCAGGAAGGGTTGAATGTCCTCATCCTGATAGCGCTCGGAGAGGTTCTCCCACAACTTCTCTTTGGTTGCCACAAACGTATCTTCATGTTCACAGTGAAGTGCTCTTCCAGTTTCTGGAGGATGGGTTTGATCTGTCCACAGGGGGTATTCTTTTCACATGACACACACTGTGTGTATGTATAGAGGATTCTCATGAGCTGGACAAACTCCCCAGCCTTATGGAAGGCCTCGTCCTTCAGACGGTCCAGGTTGTCCTTGGTCAGAGCAAGTTCCATCTGGTCTTGAAATCAAGGATGAGTGAGTGTTGCGTAATACCTGAAACAACAAAAAGCAAAATACATTTAATTACCGCAAACATGAATATTAAATTAAATTGTTAAATGCGGGAATTTCTAAATAATATTTTAATAGATTGAACTGGCTTCTTACCAAGGAGCTCCTGCTTTTCCTTCAAGACTGTTTTGGACATCGAGGATCTCTTGAACCACACGACCAGCTCTGATTCGGCTGGACATCGAGGATCTCTTGAACCACACGACCAGCTCTGATTGGGGCTGGACATCGAGGATCTCTTGAACCACACGACCAGCTCTGATTGGGGCTGGACATCGAGGATCTCTTGAACCACACGACCAGCTCTGATTTGGGCTGCCCATTTATCAATGGAAGTCATTCAGTAGATTTTCTGTGCTGCCAGATTCAATGTGTGTGCTAAGCATCCTATTTTTAAGATGTGTGGCCTCTTGATGGCAACATCCATATTGTCAGCATTATCAACAGTCACAGCTACAATCTTGCTCGGCTCCATCTCAAACTCTTCCAGAATGTCTGAGATCTCCTCTGCCACGACTTCACCGGTTTGTGATTTGTACACTGCCCTGGTGTGGAGGACCTTCTGTTTTACACTGCCCTGGTGTGGAGGACCTTCTGTTTTACACTGCCCTGGTGTGGAGGACCTTCTGTTTTACACTGCCCTGGTGTGGAGGACCTTCTGTTTTACACTGCCCTGGTGTGGAGGACCTTCTGTTTTACACTGCCCTGGTGTGGAGGACCTTCTGTTTTACACTGCCCTGGTGTGGAGGACCTTCTGTTTTACACTGACCTGGTGTAGAGGACCTTCTGTTTTACACAGCCCTGGTGTGGAGGACCTTCTGTTTTACACTGCCCTGGTGTGGAGGACCTTCTGTTTTACACTGCCCTGGTGTGGAGGACCTTCTGTTTTACACTGCCCTGGTGTGGAGGACCTTCTGTTGTTCACTTCCCTGGTGTGGAGGACCTTCTGTTTTACACTGCCCTGGTGTGGAGGACCTTCTGTTTTACACTGCCCTGGTGTGGAGGACCTTCTGTTTTACACTGCCCTGGTGTGGAGGACCTTCTGTTTTACACTGCCCTGGTGTGGAGGACCTTCTGTTTTACACTGCCCTGGTGTGGAGGACCTTCTGTTTTACACTGCCCTGGTGTGGAGGACCTTCTGTTTTACACTGCCCTGGTGTGGAGGACCTTCTGTTTTACACTGCCCTGGTGTGGAGGACCTTCTGTTTTACACTGCCCTGGTGTGGAGGACCTTCTGTTTTACACAGCCCTGGTGGGGAGGACCTTCTGTTTTACACGGCCCTGGTGTGGAGGACCTTCTGTTTTACACTGCCCTGGTGTGGAGGACCTTCTGTTTTACACTGCCCTGGTGTGGAGGACCTTCTGTTTTACACTGCCCTGGTGTGGAGGACCTTCTGTTTTACACTGCCCTGGAGTGGAGGACCTTCTGTTTTACACTGCCCTGGTGTGGAGGACCTTCTGTTTTACACTGCCCTGGTGTGGAGGACCTTCTGTTTTACACTGCCCTGGAGGACCTTCTGTTTTACACTGCCCTGGTTTGGAGGACCTTCTGTTTTACACTGCCCTGGTGTGGAGGACCTTCTGTTTTACACTGCCCTGGTGTGGAGGACCTCCTGTTTTACACTGCCCTGGTGTGGAGGACCTTCTGTTTTACACTGCCCTGGTGTGGAGGACCTTCTGTTTTACACTGCCCTGGAGGACCTTCTGTTTTACACTGCCCTGGAGGACCTTCTGTTTTACACTGCCCTGGAGGACCTTCTGTTTTACACTGCCCTGGTGTGGAGGACCTTCTGTTTTACACTGCCCTGGTGTGGAGGACCTTCTGTTTTACACTGCCCTGGAGTGGAGGACCTTCTGTTTTACACTGCCCTGGTGTGGAGGACCTTCTGTTTTACACTGCCCTGGAGGACCTTCTGTTTTACACTGCCCTGGTTTGGAGGACCTTCTGTTTTACACTGCCCTGGTGTGGAGGACCTTCTGTTTTACACTGCCCTGGTGTGGAGGACCTTCTGTTTTACACTGCCCTGGTGTGGAGGACCTTCTGTTTTACACTGCCCTGGTTGGAGGACCTTCTGTTTTACACTGCCCTGGTGTGGAAGACCTTCTGTTTTACACTGCCCTGGTTGGAGGACCTTCTGTTTTACACTGCCCTGGTTGGAGGACCTTCTGTTTTACACTGCCCTGGTGTGGAGGACCTTCTGTTTTACACTGCCCTGGTGTGGAGGACCTTCTGTTTTACACTGCCCTGGTGTGGAGGACCTTCTGTTTTGCACTGCCCTGGAGGACCTTCTGTTTTACACTGCCCTGGTGTGGAGGACCTTCTGTTTTACACTGCCCTGGTGTGGAGGACCTTCTGTTTTACACTGCCCTGGTGTGGAGGACCTTCTGTTTTACACTGCCCTGGTGTGGAGGACCTTCTGTTTTACACAGCCCTGGTGGGGAGGACCTTCTGTTTTACACTGCCCTGGTGTGGAGGACCTTCTGTTTTACACTGCCCTGGTGTGGAGGACCTTCTGTTTTACACTGCCCTGGTGTGGAGGATCTTCTGTTTTACACTGCCCTGGAGTGGAGGACCTCCTGTTTTACACTGCCCTGGTGTGGAGGACCTTCTGTTTTACACTGCCCTGGAGGACCTTCTGTTTTACACTGCCCTGGTTTGGAGGACCTTCTGTTTTACACTGCCCTGGTGTGGAGGACCTTCTGTTTTACACTGCCCTGGTGTGGAGGACCTCCTGTTTTACACTGCCCTGGTGTGGAGGACCTTCTGTTTTACACTGCCCTGGTGTGGAGGACCTTCTGTTTTACACTGCCCTGGAGGACCTTCTGTTTTACACTGCCCTGGAGGACCTTCTGTTTTACACTGCCCTGGTGTGGAGGACCTTCTGTTTTACACTGCCCTGGTGTGGAGGACCTTCTGTTTTACACTGCCCTGGTGTGGAGGACCTTCTGTTTTACACTGCCCTGGAGGACCTTCTGTTTTACACTGCCCTGGTTTGGAGGACCTTCTGTTTTACACTGCCCTGGTGTGGAGGACCTTCTGTTTTACACTGCCCTGGTGTGGAGGACCTTCTGTTTTACACTGCCCTGGTGTGGAGGACCTTCTGTTTTACACTGCCCTGGTGTGGAGGACCTTCTGTTTTACACTGCCCTGGTGTGGAGGACCTTCTTTTTTTCACTGCCCTGGTGTGGAGGACCTTCTGTTTTACACTGCCCTGGTGTGGAGGACCTTCTGTTGTACACTTCCCTGGTGTGGAGGACCTTCTGTTTTACACTGCCCTGGTGTGGAGGACCTTCTGTTTTACACTGCCCTGGTGTGGAGGATCTTCTGTTTTACACTGCCCTGGAGGACCTTCTGTTTTACACTGCCCTGGAGGACCTTCTGTTTTACACTGCCCTGGAGGACCTTCTGTTTTACACTGCCCTGGTGTGGAGGACCTTCTGTTTTACACTGCCCTGGTGTGGAGGACCTTCTGTTTTACACTGCCCTGGTGTGGAGGACCTTCTGTTTTACACTGCCCTGGTTTGGAGGATCTTCTGTTTTACACTGCCCTGGTGTGGAGGACCTTCTGTTTTACACTGCCCTGGTGTGGAGGACCTTCTGTTTTACACTGCCCTGGTTGGAGGACCTTCTGTTTTACACTGCCCTGGTGTGGAAGACCTTCTGTTTTACACTGCCCTGGTTGGAGGACCTTCTGTTTTACACTGCCCTGGTTGGAGGACCTTCTGTTTTACACTGCCCTGGTGTGGAGGACCTTCTGTTTTACACTGCCCTGGTGTGGAGGACCTTCTGTTTTACACTGCCCTGGAGGACCTTCTGTTTTACACTGCCCTGGTGTGGAGGACCTTCTGTTTTACACTGCCCTGGAGGACCTTCTGTTTTACACTGCCCTGGTGATCACTATTTGCTCAGTGATCACTATTTGTGGTTGAGGGCATTGCTCATCTCCCTACATTAAAAAGAGTTTGTGTTGAATTATCATTATTGAATTATTGTGTTGTTGTGTATTGTGGAGTGATGGGACTAACATACAACTCTTTTATACTACTATATCCTAAACATGAATACAACTCAATATATACTGACAGACTGTTACCTAAAGCCCTTGGACTCCACTGTTGCAAAGGGGTGTAGGCCTTTCACTATGAACTTGGTCACGGCTAGGTGGCACTCATTCACCCTCTCCTCAGTCATCCTCCCACTAGCTGCCAGCGTGAAGGGGCTTTGGGCTTGTCTTTGGCTTGGACCAGCGGTATTAGAGGGAGGAGTGGGTTGGTTCATTGTAGCTGCAACTTTAACTTCTTATGGCTGCAGGGGCAGTATTGAGTAGCTTGAATGAAAGGTGCACAGAGGTGCCCATATTAAACGGCCTGCTCCTCAGTCCCAGTTGCTAATATATGCATATTATTATTCATATTGGATGGAAAACACTCTGAAGTTTCTAAAACTGTTTGAATTATTTCTGTGAGTATAACAGAACTCATATGGCAGGCAAAAACCTGAGAAGTTCCACTTCCTGTTTGAATTGTTTATGAGGTGGCAGAATTTCAACCGAGCTCTCAATAAAAATACAGCGAGATATGGATGAGTTTTCACTTCCTACGGCTTCCAATAGATGACAACAGTCAACAGAACTTTGTCTGATGACTCTAATGTGAAGGGGGGCCGAAGGAGACAGGAATGAGTAATCACTACCACGAGCTGATCACGCATTCACCATGCGCCTTCACATGAGGAGGACGCCCGTTCCACCGCTCTTCTGAAGTCAATCTAATTCTCCGGTTGGAACGTTATTCAAGATGTATGTTAACAACATTCTAAAGATTGATTCAGTACATTGTTGACATGTTTCTACTGACTATTAAGGAACTTTTGGACATTTCGTCACGTTATAGTGGACGTGCTTTGTGACTTTGGAATTGTTTACCAAAGGCGCTAACCAAAGTAGCTAATTTGACATAAATAACAGACATTATCGAACAAATCAAGCATTTATTGTGGACCTGGGATTCCTAGGACTGCATTCTGATGAAGTTCATCAAAGGTAAGGAAACATTTATCATGTGTTTTCTGGTTTCTGTTGAGTCCAACATGGAGGCTAATTTGGCTATTGTTCTGAGCTCCGTCTCAGATTATTGCATGGTTTATTTTTCCGTAAGTTTAAAAAAAAATCTGACACAGCGGTTGCATTAAGGAGAGGTATATCTATAATTCCATGTGTATAACTTGTATTATCATCTACATTTATGATGAGTATTTCTGTTGAAACGATGTGGCTATGCAAAATCACTTGATGTTTTTGGAACTAGTGAATGTAACGCGCCAATGTAAACTCAGATTTTTTGTTATAAATATGAGCTTTATCAAACAAAACAAGCATGTATTGTGTAACATGAAGTCCTATGAGTGTCATCTGATGAAGATAATCAAAGATTAGTGATTAATTTTATCTCTATTTCTGCTTTTTCTGACTTCTATCTTTCGCTGGAAAAATGGCTGTGCTTATTGTGGTTTGGTGTGACCTAACATAATCGTTTGTAGCGCTTTCGCTGAAAAGCATATTTGAAATCGGACACTTTGGTGGGATTAACAACAGGAATACCTTTAAAATGATATAAAACACATGTATGTTTGAGGAATTTTAATTGTGAGATTTCTTCTGTTTGAATTTGGCGCCCTGCACTTTATCTGGCTGCTGTCATATCGATCCCGGTAGCGGGATGCAGCCATAAGAATACACAAAAAAGTTGCAAGATCTTTAAATGAGTGATTGAATTTCTGAACGCACCCAAAGCTAAACAATCAGCTGGCTAATGGTTCCTTTTGATCATGAACTCATGTTCTCATAATCTAGTTAACTCAGTGTGTGAGATCTAGGCTGCTAGCATACATACCTAACGTAGATCGGACAACGAGAGATGAACTACAAGCTAGGCAGTCAAACTGTGCATTTCTCTGCCTGTACATGATGCACTTTCCATAGATGTTTGGACAGATTGCTCGTGTTTACGCCCTTACAAGAAAAAGTCTTGTTGCACTTGAGGTAACAAGCGTTGTCAGCATCGCCTCTGGTGAAGTGTAACAAATACTTTTAAACATTTTGTTCTCTCTGCCATCGTCACTAATTGAGAGCAGGGTCTTTCTTGTGTGTGTGTGTGTGTGTGTGTGTGTGTGTGTGTGTGTGTGTGTGTGTAAGTGTGTGTGTGTGTGTGCTGTGGCCTGAGAGATCTCACTTCTGGATTGGGAATACAAAAAATGCATCATAGATGAATGTCTTCATTTTATTGCAAATTATAAACGGTTGGTGAGAAAATGTACAAGATAACGTATATGTAGCAATAATAAATAGGAAATGTAATTTCTCAATTTCTCCAGTACCGAAAGCAGAACCGATAACGTCGGAGCTTATCGATACTACGTTCTTTCATAATTTAGCCGCAGGGCCCGTTTAATGCCAGGTTTTGGTACCCATCCCTAATAATCATTGGGTTGTTAATTGATCTAAAATGCACAAGGTCCTCTACTCCGACAATTAATCCAACGATAAAAGGGTAAACCGAGAGTTTCTAGTAATCTCTCCTACTTCAGGCTTCTTCTTCTTTGGACTTTATATGGAGGTTGGCAACCAACTTTAAGGTGCATTACCACCACCAACTGGATGGGAGTGTGGACCTCAGTTGATCTTTCAATCTCCAACGTAGGTATACGGTCCTAAAAACCAATGAGGGGATGGCACATGGGTATATGCTCCTAAAAACCAATGAGGAGATGGGAGAGGCGGGATTTGCAGTGTATCAAGCGTCACAAATAGAATCAAGTTCTATTTTAGCGCCTGGCTACGGAGACGCTCATTGACACACACTGCTTGTGCGCGTCAATTGACTCATTGACGCGCACAAGCACTTACAATCTCTTTCCACCAGGTGTAGCACTTCTCTCATCATTTAAAAACAAAAAATGGACAGTGACGGGTAAGGGGGGGATACCTAGTCATTTTTTGCATCGTCACTGCAAGCGATCACGACTCTCAAAAAAACTGTTTACTTCTGAAGATCACTTTAGCACCGTCCTAAAAACCTGATTCAAATTCGACACAAACCTTCAAATAGGTATGTAATCACACATTATAGGAACTCTTTATAGTGTTTTATTTACATTTTAGAGGCGATAAGGTGATAAGTTGGACAGATCGAGTGAAAAAAAGCAATTTTCCCACACAACATCTCTCCTTCTCACTATCACGCATTAGTTTTGCTTCCCCACCCGCCATTTTTAAAAAGACCCGACGGGGCTCATTGCAGTCTTGAATCATGCAGAAATGAGCAGCATTTAGGTAATGTAATTGATTCTGTTTGAAAGGGGAGAAAGTGTGCTTTACAATGGTATTGACATTACAGTTGATCTGGAAGTATGACGTTTTTGGGGCGCTAAAATACGGTCAATTGTACGGACCAAGGCGATGTACAAAAGTGAGTGAGTTTACGTTACCGTGTGATTGTCATGAAACCGACATGGAGCCGAGAGTTGGAGGCTGCGTCCCAAATGACACCCTATTCCCTATACTGTATAGTGCAATACTTTTGACCACGGCCCATGGGGCTCTTGTCGAAAGTAGGTCACTATAATAGGGAATCAGATGCCATTTGTTTATTGCCTCACTAAAACCAATAGTTGTTATCTGGACTGGAAGCATCTCATTGTAGATCCTATAACAGCTATGTGTCTGTGTACCAGTAGACAACTATTCTTTCTGAATAAATATTATAGATGGGTTTTCATTTTCATCATATGGCCTCTATCTGCGGTATATGCATTATTGCTAAGGGCTATCCCTGATCCACACTGAATAGAAGTTCAGTGAAGTAGCTTTGTCCATAAGGCAGGAGCCTGTCTCCTGTTTCTGTAGCGTGAGGCAGCTTGACGTACCACCCCCTGGACTGGGCCGCTAGCCTATCTCCTGTTTCTGTAGCGTGAGGCAGCTTGATGTACCACCCCCTGGACAGGGCGCTAGTCTTTTGCAGGGCTTTACCCCCAATCCGTCATCTCCAGAAACAGTGAATAGTGTGGATCACTGAATTAGAGTTCAAAGCAATAGTCACCGGAACGACATTCACTCTGGATTACAGGTTAGTCACTCTGAAGTTAATGTCATACCTCCAATGTTATTTAATCTGACGAGAGGAGCTCTCTGTTTCACGGCCAAAGCTTCACTCATACTGTACTGTAGACCGTACACACACATACACACACACACACACAGCCACACACACAACACACATGCAGACACACACAGCGGAGCACAGTTCAGCAGTGGGATGACAGAGCTGTCCAGTGTTCTGATGTAGGCTCAGTACTGCCCTTGCCTCAGTGTCAGCAGAATGTCCTGAAGCGTGCTGGGGGCAGTATTAGAGGGACACAGCAAGGGGACAGCAATTAATGTGATTGACATCATTCAGAGTGATGGCTGGTGCCCTGAACTGAACTAGTGAGAGAGGGATGGAGGAAGGGAGGGAGGAAGGAAGGAGGGGGGAGGAAGGCAGGCAGGGTGGGAGAGATACATTGATGATCTGTTTCTGTCTGTTTCTCTGGGTCCATCTCAAGTAGAACCCTGTTCCCTATAAAGTCTGTCTGTTTCTCTGGGTCCATCTCAAGTAGAACCCTGTTCCCTATAAAGTCTGTCTGTTTCTCTGGGTCCATCTCAAATAGAACCCTGTTCCCTATAAAGTCTGTCTTGTCTCTCTGTGTGCATTCCAAGTTGCACCATGTTCCCCATAAAGTGCACCACCTTTGACCAGGAGGTGCAATTTGGGATGTAGACTCTGTCTCTGTCACAGCCTCTCGCTCTCTCGCTCTCTGGCAAAGTCAGTCCTTTCAATATCCTGACCCAGAACCCTATAACACTTTTGTTAAGTGAGTCTTTAGCCCCGTTAATACCTTTGTTCTTTGGCACAATCAGAATGTGGACAAGATCAGGATGCATGTTCGAAGCAGGAATAAACAAGGACGACAGGTGAACCTGAGTTCATGAGGCATCTATAAGTTATATTCTTTAAGAATCAATGGTTATATACAATTAATTTAAACGTTTTTAAAAAATGAATTAAGTAACTGCAGATTGTCCCTTTAAAGGAAGTGGATTTTCTATTACAATCATTCACCCCAGTAACTCACACCTCTCCACTTCCTCCCTCTTATGTCAAAGCTCTACCGTGTGATCCCAAGGGGTGAGTGCCAATTCGCACCCTATTCCCTGTATAGTGCCGTGCTTTTGACCTATGGGTATACCATATACAGTGCCTCCTCATCAATCTATGCACAATACCCCATAATTAAAAATCGGAAAACAGTTTTATAGAAATCTTTGCAAATTTATTTTAAAAAATCAAAAACAAATACCTTATAAGCATTCAGACCCTTTGCTATGAGACTCGAAATTGAGATCAAGTGTTTCCATTGATTATCCTTGAGATGTTTCTAGAACTTAATTGGACTCTACCTGTGGTAAATTCAATTGTTTGGACATGATTTGGAAAGTCACGTACCTGTCTATATAAGGTCCCACAGTTGTCAGAGCAAAGACCAAGCCATGAGGTTGAAGGAATTGTCCGGAGAGCGCCGAGACAGAATTGTGTCAAGGCACAGATCTGGGGAAGGGTACCAAAACATTTCTGCAGCATTGAAGGTCCCCAAGAACACAGAACACTTCATCATTCTGTCATACCTTGTCTAGTTAAATAAAGGTTAATTAAAAAATATATAAAATAATGACTGTCCTGGTGTGATCCAAATGGGCAGGTCAGGTTTGCAATGAATAAACTTCTACCAGACCCCTCTCACCCGCAGAGGAGAGGGGTCTGGCACCTCACGCCCTGTCGTAAATTTAAGTAGAAGAGGATTCTCTTTTCCCCTCCAGTATTGGCGAAAGGAATGTACTTTGTTAACAGACTGTTTCCTGTCAGAAAACTAATGTCATATTGGTTTTTATTTTGTGATGTCATTAAAAATGGTATAAAGCAAATACTGTAACTTAGAAAGTATATCCCTTTTATCTATCATGTTTCCATCCAATACATTGTGCATATAATATAAAACATGTAGAAGTATTTTTGTTACGATAGGAATGTGATTTTAGGAGGTATAAGAGAATATATCCCTATAAACTGTTCGTAGTAAGTAGCGACGCTCCGAGTGAGGTGTGTCAGACTGACGGAACCATCCCCTTCGGACAGAGTGCTTAAAAGGCTTGGTAACGAAATTAACATTAGACCAGGAAACGTGAGGCGGGAGCTACACGTTTGAAATGGTTGGAACTTTGAACCTCAACACGAGGTGAAGAAATAAACTCACCTTCCTTCAGACCAGAAAGACGGCGAGCTGCAGCTCATGTCCAAAGCGATCCGAATCCTGAATACCGACACGAGGGGGTTTAACAATCTCCCCTCGAAGACAATCACTGGTACAGCTGAATAGCTGTCTTGAGTCAAATATCTAGAAAAGCGATCTAAGTGAGACTATCCTACTACGCTCATCACCAATGGGAACCGTCGACATGGCTGGCTAGAGTGAACAACAGTAGAAGATGGGAAAGGGGAGACCCCTGTCGGACAATCAGAGCCATACAAGCTTGCCGCTGAAAGGCCAATAACCTTCCTAAGGAGGGCTGGTTCCGACAGAGATAAACACGGTGAACAAAGGCATTCACACGTGTATACATTCATGGTTTCTTATTCCAATCGGGCAGTGGTTTGTGTGCAAAGTATATGATTACCGTGAGAATAGCTGTAAAATGTATCCACGATAAGTGTCCCTTTCTCTCCCCCCCCCCTCTTCAGGTTCTGTGTATCAAGCTTCCATATGAAACCCGATGGTCACTCTGATAGAGCTCCAGAGTTCCTCTGTGGGGATGGGATAACCTTCCAGAAGGACAACCATCTCTGCAGCACTCCACCAATTAAGCCTTTATGGTAGAGTGGCCAGACAGAAGCCATTCCTCAGTAAAAGGCACATGACAGCTCGCTTGGAGTTTGCCAAAATGCATCTTAAGACTCTCAGACAATGAGAAACAAGTTTCTCTGGTCAGATGAAACCAAGATTGAACTATTTGGCCTGAATGCCAAGTGTCACGTCTGGAGGAAACATGGCACCATCCCTACGGTGAAGCATGGTGGTGGCAGCATCCCTACGATGAAGCATGGTGGTGGCAGCATCCCTACGATGAAGCATGGTGGTGGCAGCATCATGGTGGTGGCAGCATCCCTACGATGAAGCATGGTGGTGGCAGCATCATGGTGGTGGCAGCATCATGGTGGTGGCACCATCCCTACGGTGAAGCATGGTGGTGGCAGCATCATGCTGTGGGGAAGTTTTTCAGCGGCAGGGACTGGGAGACTAGTCAGGTGGAGGGAAAGATGAATGGAGAAAAGTACAGAGAGGTGAAAACCTGCTCCAAAGCGCTCTGGACCTCAGACTGGGGTGACGGTTCACCTTCCAACAGTACAACGACCCTAAGCACACAGCCAAGACAACGCAAGAATGGCTTCGGGACAAGTCTCTGAATGTCCCTGAGTGGCCCAGCCAGAGCCCGGACTTGAACCCAATCAAACATCTCTGGAGAGACCTGCAAATAGCTGTGCAGCAACGCTCCCCATCCAACCTGACAGAGCTTGAAAGGATCTGCAGAGGAGAATGGGAGAAGGTCCCGAAATACAGGTTTGACAATATTATAGCGTCATACCCAAGAAGACTTGAAGCTGTAACTACTGCCAAAGGTGCTGCAACAAAGTACTGAGTAAAGGGTCTGAATACTTATGGAAAGTTTTTTATTTCAGTTTTTTATAAATCAGCAATGTCTAAAAACCTGTTTTGCTTTGTCATTATGGGTATTGTGTGTAAATTGATGAGGGGAAAAAAATATTTAATCCATTTTGTAATGTAATAAAATATGGAAAAAGTCAAGGTGTCTGAATATTGTAAGGATTTCACTGAGTTCGAGTACATATGAGGAAATCAGTCACTTGAAATAAATGTATTCGGCCCTAATAATGGATTTCACATGAATGAGCAAGGGCGCAGTCATGGGTGGGATGTGGGCCCACCCACTGGGGAGCCAGGCCCAGCCAATCGGAATTATTTTTTTCCCACAAAAGGGCTTTTTTTTACAGACAGAAATAGTCCTCCGTTTCATCAGTTGTCCAGGTGGCTGGTGTTGGGGATGAATCAGAATAAGTTGGGTAACATCGATAAATAAGATGTTTTATTTATCTTCATAATATGCTTATGTGAGATACTTGTCATTAGAATTTCTCCTTTTGGACTATACTGTTGGCAGATGCATTTTCCTTTCTCCTCTAGGGAAAAGTCACTTGGGGCCTAGAGAGGGGAGAGGTCAGGCTTGTCTATTACATGTCTGGTAATATGCAGAATATCAGAAAGGAGGAGGACAGAATGGAACATTGTCTTCTTATGGGAATGTGTCTGTAACTATTCCTAAAACATGTGAAGGGATGGCGTGATTAATGGGGAACCAGTTAGTTGTCTCCACAATGTCTGTATGCCATTCACTCCCTCCTTTTCTCATTGGGGGGAGGAGTATGGCAGTGTCTGGAACCATTGTATGTCCCCTCTGATGTTGCCCTGAGATCTGTGGTTCGTCAAGTGAGTTGAGAGGGGTGTAACTTGGCTATAGAAGATACTAGAATTCTTTTGTAAGCACTCTCAGAATTCATTCATAGACACTGAATTGATCTGACAGTCAAAGGGCTATGGTGAAGCTCATATAATTAAAGATGAAGATGAAGTATAACTCTGACTTGTGTGTGGTTTATAACTCTCATCATTTAGTAATACAGGAAATTACCACGACACTGGTGTCAGACGATCCCGCAGATGAAGACGACGGATGTTGAGGTCCTGGGCTGGCGTAGTTACACATGGTCCGCGGGTGTGAGGCTGGTTGGTCGTACTGCCAAAGGCTGTAAAATGACGTTGGAGGCAGCTTATATTCTCCTACATTATTTGAACATTTCTACAAACATCAAAGTGTTTTCTTTCCAATGTTACCAATTATACGCATCAGGCTTCAGGGCCTGAGCTACAGTCAATTTATTTTGGGCACGTCATTCAGACAGGAAGTGGAGAAAAAAGGGGCCTAGCCCTAAGAAGTTTCAAAGAAGGATTTTTTAAGCCTTGAGAAATTGAGACATGGATTGTGTATGTGTGCCATTCAGAGGGTGAATGGGCAAGACAAAAGATGTATGCCTTTGAACGGGGTTTGGTAGTAGTTACCAGGTGCACCGGTTTGTGTCAAGAACTGCAAACTTGCTGGGTTTTTCATGCACAACAGTTTCCCGTGTGTATCAAGAATGGTCCACCACCCAAAGGACACAACTTGACACATCTGCATTGGATTCAACATGTTCCAGCATCCCTGTTGATGGAGGAGGAGTCAAAATGCAATTAAAGAGTTATCATTAGTCAGTGTTCCTCTCGATTAAATATGTATTATTCACCATGGAGCCAAAGCCATTAGAACTGCCTAGGAACTAAAGCATTTTTAATGGCTACAGGGACAATAAGATAGCGGTAATGGAGAGGCAGAGATGAAGTGGAGAGGAATGTTCACAAACACACACACACACATTGAAATCTGAAATGTGCACACACACACACACACACTGAAATATGCATGCACACACGCACTCACACACACACATACACACACTGAAATATGCACGCACACACACACACACACACATAAGAAACATTTATTTTTAGCCCTATCGATATAGGACAATTCCAACAAATGTAAAGGGTTAAGGAGAGTGTTGGAAGCAGTAGGACTTAAAGAGCATGGATCCTAGACTCCAGCCTTGCAGCTGCTCTGGACTCGGTTGAAGGAGTCGACCCTCACAGGATCTTTTGAAGTTAGCATTAGCATTTTCCCCACAGATTCCCAGCGAAAATCTGCCTCAGAGAAGCACACTGCACGCACGCACGCACGCACGCACGCACGCACGCACGCACACACACACACACACACACACACACACACACACACACACACACACACGAAAGACCCTGCTCTCAATTAGTGAAGATGGCGGCGAGAATGCCAAATGTTTATATCAGGATCTGATTTCCAAGGGAAAGACTTTTGAGTTGATTATTTATTTTTAGATTAATTTACCCTTTTTCTTTTCGCTCTGGAGGGAGGGAGGGAGGGAGGGAGGGACTCACAGTATGGACACAGAAAAAAGTAAGAGACATGGAGGAGAGAGAGAGAGAGGCAGAGGAACGGAGAGAGAGAGAGAAAGAGGGAAAGAGAGAGATAGAAAGAGAGAGAGAGGCAGAGGAACAGAGAGAGAGAGAGAGAGAGAGAGAGAGAGAGAGAGAGAGAGAGAGAGAGACAGACAGACAGACAGACAGACAGACAGACAGACAGACAGACAGACAGAGTGAGAGAGAAAGAGAGGCAGAGGAACAGACAGAGAGAGGGAGAGAGGTGGAAGAAGACAGAGAGATGGAGAGACATAAACAAAAGATAATTACTTGACATATTGCAAAGAACTAACCACAAAACTGAGCAAACTGGAATGCTATTTGGCCCTAAACAGAGAGTACACAGTGGCAGAATACCTGACCACTGTGACTGACCCAAACTTAAGGAAAGCTTTGACTATGTACAGACTCAGTGAGCATAGTCTTGCTATTGAGAGAGGCCACAGTAGGCAGACCTTCAAGAGAAGAAAGGCTATGTGCACACTGCCCACAAAATGAGGTGGACACTTCCTAACCTCCTGCCTAATGTATGACCATATTAGAGACACATATTTCCCTCAGATTACACAGACCCACAAAGAATTCTAAAACAAATCCAATTTTGATAAACTCCTATTAGTATGCCACTACAGCAGCATGATTTGTGACCTGTTACCACAAGAAAAGGGCAACCATTGAAGAACAAACACCATTGTACAACCCATATGTATCTGTCTATTTCATACTTCAACTATTTGCACATTGTCACAGCACTGTACATAGCCAGTATTATAAACTGTGTGGTTTGAGCCCTGAATGCTGATTGGCTGAAAGCCATGCTATATCAGACCGTGTACTACGGGTATTACAAAACATGTATTTTTACTTCTCTAATTACGTTGGTAACCAGTTTATAACATCAATAAGGCACATCGGGGGTTTGTGGTATATGGCCAATATACCACGGCTAAGGGCTGTATCCAGGCACTCCGAGTGCCTCCACACCACCTTGTGCCTTATTGCTTAAGTGTAACATTTGAAAAGTCAAAATAATTTTTTACTTGTTAGTGTAATGTTTACTCTTCATTTCTGATTGTTTATTTTACTTTTGTTTATTATCTATTCCACTTGCCAATAACGCCCTTTGATTTTAAATAAATTGAAATTGAGAGAAGTGGGAGAGGTGGAAGCAGAGAGGGGGACAGAGGTAGAGGTGGAAGCAGAGAGGGGGACAGGGGTAGAGGTGGAAGCAGAGAGGTGGACAGAGGTAGAGGTGGAAGCAGAGAGGGGGACAGAGGTAGAGGTGGAAGCAGAGAGGGGAACAGAGGTCGAGGTGGAAGCAGAGAGGGGGACAGGGGTAGAGGTGGAAGCAGAGAGGTGGACAGAGGTAGAGGTGGAAGCAGAGAGGGGGACAGAGGTAGAGGTGGAAGCAGAGAGGTGGACAGAGGTAGAGGTGGAAGCAGAGAGGTGGACAGAGGTAGAGGTGGAAGCAGAGAGGGGGACAGAGGTAGAGGTGGAAGCAGAGAGGGGGACAGAGGTAGAGGTGGAAGCAGAGAGGGGGACAGAGTTGGAGATGGAAGCAGAGAGGTGGACAGAGGTAGAGATGGAAGCAGAGAGGGGAACAGAGAGAGAGAGAGAGAGAGAGAGAAAGAGAGAGAGAGAGAGAGAGAGAGAGAGAGAGAGAGAGAGAGAGAGAGAGAGAGAGAGAGAGAGAGAGAGAGAGAGAGAGAGAGAGAGAGAGAGAGAGAGAGAGAGAGAGAGAGAGAGAGAGAGAGAGAGAGAGAGAGAGAGAGAGAGAGAGAGAGAGAGAGAGATCCTACCAATAGCTCTTTACGGAAGTGAGGTTTGGGGGCCACTCAATAAACTGGACTTTAAAATGTGGGACAAACATCCAATTGAAGCCCTACATGCAGAATTCTGTTGGAAAATCCTACAAGTCCAGAGAAATACACCAACTAATGCATGTAGGGCAGAATTGGGCCGCTTTCCAGTAATAATGAAAATACAGAAAAGATCATTAACATTTTTGCTACATCTAAATTCAAGTCCAAATTCGAGTCTGCAATTTAAAGCACTTCAAACCCAAGAGCTGAGCCCAGAAACGAGCCCTTTCAGTCAGCTGGTGTTGGACCTCACTTTATTGTTTTGAAACTTCTGTATGTGTAATGCTTACTGTTAATTTGTATTGTTTGTTTCACTTTGTGTATTGTCTACCTCACTTGCTTTGGCAATGTTAACACATGTTTCCCATGCCAATAAAGCCCCTTGAATTGAATTGAATTGAATTGAGAGAGAGACAGAGAGAGAGAGAGAGAGAGAGAGAGAGAGAGAGAGAGAGAGAGAGAGAGAGAGAGAGAGAGAGAGAGAGAGAGAGAGAGAGAGAGAGAGAGAGAGAGAGAGAGAGAGAGAGAGAGAGAGAGAGAGAGAGAGAGAGAGAGAGAGAGAGAGAGAGAGAGAGAGAGAGACAGAGAGAGAGAGAGAGAGAGACAGAGAGAGAGAGAGAGGGAGACAGAGACAGAGAGAGAGACAGAGAGAGACAGAGAGAGAGAGATACAGACAGAGAGAGAGAGAGAGAGAGAGAGAGAGAGAGAGAGAGAGAGAGAGAGAGACAGAGAGACAGAGAGAGAGATACAGACAGAGAGAGACAGAGCGACAGAGAGAGAGAGACAGAGAGAGAGTGAGATACAGACAGAGAGAGAGACAGAGAGACAGAGACAGAGAGAGAGAGACAGAGACAGAGAGAGAAAGAGAGAGAGAGAGACAGAGAGACAGAGAGAGAGAGAGATACAGACAGACAGACAGACAGAGAGAGAGAGAGTGCAGTGTAGATCATTATGTTATGTTTGGTGCTGTTATGAAACATGCAGAATAACACAACGGATTTAGAAAACTGACCTCTGTTTTCAAAGGACTCGGACATGCAAATGAGCTGACCTGTCTTTTTCCTTTCTCTCCTCTCAACCTCTCTATCAGCCTCTATATCAGCCTCTCTATTAGCCTCTCTATCAGCCTCTATATCAGCCTCTCTATCAGCCTCTCTACCAGCCTCTCTATCAGCCTCTCTACCAGCCTCTCTATCAGCCTCTCTATCAGTCCCTATATCAGCCTCTATATCAGCCTCTCTATCAGCCTCTCTATCAGCCTCTCTATCAGCCCCTCTATCAGCCTCTATATCAGCCTCTCTATTAGCCTCTCTATTAGCCTCTCTACCAGCCTCTCTATCAGCCTCTCTATCAGCCTCTCTATCAGCCTCTCCATCAGCCTCTCTATCAGCCTCTCCACCAGCCTCTCCATCAGCCTATCTATCACTGTCTCTATCAGCCTCTCTACCAGCCTCTCTACCAGCCTCTCTACCAGCCTCTCTATCAGCGTCTATATCACTGTCTCTATCACTGTCTCTATCACTGTCTCTATCAGCCTCTCTACCAGCCCCTCTATCAGCGTCTCTATCAGCCTCTCTATCAGCCTCTCTATCGGCCTCTCTATCAGCCTCTCTATCAGCCTCTCCACCAGCCTCTCCATCAGTATCAGTCCCTCTATCACTGTCTCTATCACTGTCTCTATCACCGTCTCTATCACTGTCTCTATCAGTCCCTATATCACTGTCTCTATCAGTCCCTCTATCAGTCCCTCTATCAGACTCTCTATCACTGTCTCTATCACTGTCTCTATCAGACTCTCTATCACTGTCTCTATCAGTCCCTCTATCACTGTCTCTATCACTGTCTCTATCAGTCCCTCTATCACTGTCTCTATCACTGTCTCTATCACTCTCTCTATCAGTCCCTCTATCAGACTCTCTATCACTGTCTCTATCAGTCCCTCTATCAGACTCTCTATCACTGTCTGTAGTGCTGAATTGGCAGTTTATTAAACAGACACGGTCATGTGTCAGACCACCTGAAGGACAGATTAGGGAGAGAGGGCAGTCTGGACGGCGGCGGGGTCTGAATGGCGATAAGGCTGATGATGCTAAACACTAATCCGCTGCCATTGTGGGTGAATGGAGATAATGCTAATGCTAATTGGCTATGGCTTAAAGCGGGGGTTAACTGCCTTGCTCGGGGGCAGAACGACAGATTTATTACCTTGTCAGCTCAGGGATTCAATCCAGCAACCTTCCGGTTACTGGCCCAACGCTCTAACCACAAGGATGCCCACACACCCTGGGTATCCTAGCTAGTTTGTGAGGATGCTCTCCGAGGAACTTAAAACGTTGCACCTCCTCCTCTACTGTCCCGTCGATGTGGATAGGGGTGTGTGCTCTACTGTCCCGTCGATGTGGACGGGGGACGGGGGGGGGTGCTCTCTCTACTGTCCCGTCGATGTGGATAGGGGGGGTGTGCTCTCTCTACTGTCCCGTCGATGTGGATAGGGGGGTGCTCCCTCTACTGTCCCGTCGATGTGGATAGGGGGGGGGTGCTCCCTCTACTGTTTCCTGAAGTTCACGATCATCTCCCTTGTTTTGTAGACATTGAGTGAGAGGTTATTTTCCTGACACCACACTCCGAGGGTCCTCACCTCCTCCCTGTAGGCTGTCTCGTCATTGTTGGTAATCAGGCCTACCACTGTAGTGTTGTCTGCAAGCTTGATGATTGAGTTGGAGGTGTGCATGGCCATGCAGTCATGGGTGTACAGGGAGTACAGGAGAGGGCTGAGAACACACCCTTGTGGGGCCCCAGTGTTGAGGATCAGCGAGGTGGAGATGTTGTTTCCTATCCTCACCACATGGGGGCGGCCCGTCAGAAAGTCCAGGACCCAGTTGCACAGGGCGGGGTTCAGACCGAGGGTCTCGAGCTTAATGATGAGTTTAGAGGGTACTGTGGTGTTGAATGCTGAGCTGTAGTCAATGAACAGCATTCTTACATAGGCATTCCTCTTGTCCAGATGAGATAGGGCAGTGTGGAGTGTGATGGCGATTGCATCGTCTGTGGGCCTATTGGGGCGGTAAGCAAATTGAAGTGGGTCTAGGGTGTCAGGTAGGGTGGAGGTGATATGATCCTTGACTAGTCTCTCAAAGCACTTCATGATGACGGAAGTGAATGCTTCAGTTACCTTAGCTTTCTTGGGAATAGGAACAATGGTGGCCATCTTGAAGCATGTGGGAACAGCAGACTGGGATAGGGATTGATTGAATATGCCCGTAAACACACCAGCCAGCTGGTCTGAGCATGCTCTAAGGACGCGGCTAGGAATGCCGTCTGGACCGGTAGCCTTGCGAGGGTTAGCCTCTTCCTCTAACTCTCTACCCAAAGTCTATCAACATGTATAGCCTCTTCCTCTCGCCCTCTACCCAGTCTATCAACATGTATAGCCTCTTCCTCTAGCCCTCTACCCAGTCTATCAACATGTATAGCCTCTTCCTCTAGCCCTCTACCCAAAGTCTATCAACATGTATAGCCTCTTCCTCTAGCCCTCTACCCAGTCTATCAACATGTATAGCCTCTTCCTCTAGCCCTCTACCCAGTCTATCAACATGTATAGCCTCTTCCTCTAGCCCTCTACCCAAAGTCTATCAACATGTATAGCCTCTTCCTCTAGCCCTCTACCCAGTCTATCAACATGTATAGCCTCTTCCTCTAGCCCTCTACCCAGTCTATCAACATGTATAGCCTCTTCCTCTAGCCCTCTACCCAAAGTCTATAAACATGTATAGCCTCTTCCTCTAGCCCTCTACCCAGTCTATCAACATGTATAGCCTCTTCCTCTAGCCCTCTACCCAAAGTCTATCAACATGTATAGCCTCTTCCTCTAGCCCTCTACCCAGTCTATCAACATGTATAGCCTCTTCCTCTCGCCCTCTACCCAAAGTCTATCAACATGTATAGCCTCTTCCTCTCGCCCTCTACCCAAAGTCTATCAACATGTATAGCCTCTTCCTCTAGCTCTCTACCCAAAGTCTATCAACATGTATAGCCTCTTCCTCTAGCCCTCTACCCAAAGTCTATCAACATGTATAGCCTCTTCCTCTAGCCCTCTACCCAGTCTATCAACATGTATAGCCTCTTCCTCTAGCCCTCTACCCAAAGCCTATCAACATGTATAGCCTCTTCCTCTAGCTCTCTACCCAAAGTCTATCAACATGTATAGCCTCTTCCTCTAGCCCTCTACCCAGTCTATCAACATGTATAGCCTCTTCCTCTAGCCCTCTACCCAAAGTCTATCAACATGTATAGCCTCTTCCTCTAGCCCTCTACCCAGTCTATCAACATGTATAGCCTCTTCCTCTAACTCTCTACCCAAAGTCTATCAACATGTATAGCCTCTTCCTCTCGCCCTCTACCCAGTCTATCAACATGTATAGCCTCTTCCTCTAGCCCTCTACCCAGTCTATCAACATGTATAGCCTCTTCCTCTAGCCCTCTACCCAAAGTCTATCAACATGTATAGCCTCTTCCTCTAGCCCTCTACCCAGTCTATCAACATGTATAGCCTCTTCCTCTAGCCCTCTACCCAGTCTATCAACATGTATAGCCTCTTCCTCTAGCCCTCTACCCAAAGTCTATCAACATGTATAGCCTCTTCCTCTAGCCCTCTACCCAGTCTATCAACATGTATAGCCTCTTCCTCTAGCCCTCTACCCAGTCTATCAACATGTATAGCCTCTTCCTCTAGCCCTCTACCCAAAGTCTATAAACATGTATAGCCTCTTCCTCTAGCCCTCTACCCAGTCTATCAACATGTATAGCCTCTTCCTCTAGCCCTCTACCCAAAGTCTATCAACATGTATAGCCTCTTCCTCTAGCCCTCTACCCAGTCTATCAACATGTATAGCCTCTTCCTCTCGCCCTCTACCCAAAGTCTATCAACATGTATAGCCTCTTCCTCTCGCCCTCTACCCAAAGTCTATCAACATGTATAGCCTCTTCCTCTAGCTCTCTACCCAAAGTCTATCAACATGTATAGCCTCTTCCTCTAGCCCTCTACCCAAAGTCTATCAACATGTATAGCCTCTTCCTCTAGCCCTCTACCCAGTCTATCAACATGTATAGCCTCTTCCTCTAGCCCTCTACCCAAAGCCTATCAACATGTATAGCCTCTTCCTCTAGCTCTCTACCCAAAGTCTATCAACATGTATAGCCTCTTCCTCTAGCCCTCTACCCAGTCTATCAACATGTATAGCCTCTTCCTCTAGCCCTCTACCCAAAGTCTATAAACATGTATAGCCTCTTCCTCTAGCCCTCTACCCAAAGTCTATCAACATGTATAGCCTCTTCCTCTAGCTCTCTACCCAAAGTCTATCAACATGTATAGCCTCTTCCTCTAGCCCTCTACCCAAAGTCTATCAACATGTATAGCCTCTTCCTCTAGCCCTCTACCCAGTCTATCAACATGTATTGACTCTTCCTCTAGCCCTCTACCCAAAGTCTATCAACATGTATTGACTCTTCCTCTAGCCCTCTACCCAAAGTCTATCAACATGTATAGCCTCTTCCTCTAGCCCTCTACCCAGTCTATCAACATGTATAGCCTCTTCCTCTAGCCCTCTACCCAAAGTCTATCAACATGTATAGCCTCTTACTCTAGCCCTCTACCCAAAGTCTATCAACATGTATAGCCTCTTCCTCTAGCCCTCTACCCAGTCTATCAACATGTATAGCCTCTTACTCTAGCCCTCTACCCAAAGTCTATCAACATGTATAGCCTCTTCCTCTAGCTCTCTACCCAAAGTCTATCAACATGTATAGCCTCTTCCTCTCGCCCTCTACCCAAAGTCTATCAACATGTATAGCCTCTTCCTCTAGCTCTCTACCCAAAGTCTATCAACATGTATAGCCTCTTCCTCTCGCCCTCTACCCAAAGTCTATCAACATGTATAGCCTCTTCCTCTAGCTCTCTACCAAAAGTCTATCAACATGTATAGCCTCTTCCTCTCGCCCTCTACCCAAAGTCTATCAACATGTATAGCCTCTTCCTCTAGCTCTCTACCAAAAGTCTATCAACATGTATAGCCTCTTCCTCTCGCCCTCTACCCAAAGTCTATCAACATGTATAGCCTCTTCCTCTAGCCCTCCATCCGAGTTCCATCAAAACCAATCAAGACTGTCTATCTTTGTGCATTCTAGAACCACAGGAAGAGTATCTGTTTCTAAGTTTATTGTCTTATTTAATCTTATTTAATCTCTTAAATGTTAATTAGTTTTACACTGAATCTCTAACTCAGTATTCAGTCTGTAATTAAAATGTATAATTATATTTTTATCTAGTTTTGTTTGAATCGTGTCAGGAAATAGAAGAAGCATCCAGTCTATACACTCAGTAAATCCATCCCAGTCCCAGTGTCCTCTCCTCCTCTTATCCTCCTCTCCTCCTCCTCTCCTCCTCTCCTCCACTCCTCCTCTCCTCCTCCTCTCCTCCTCTCCTCCTCTCCTCCTCTTATCCTCCTCTCCTCCTCCTCTCCTCCTCTCCTCCACTCCTCCTCTCCTCCTCTTATCCTCCTCTCCTCCTCTCCTCCTCTCCTCCTCTCCTCCTCCTCCTCTCCTCCTCCTCTCTGCTCCTCCTCTCCTTTCCTC
>NC_074670.1:73479340-73694340 GCF_029448725.1 Salvelinus fontinalis
CCTACAGTTAGCTTCGCCCACGACTGGCTCATGTGAACTACAATTTCAATCCTGGTTTTTAATGTTTAGAAACCTCAACAAAAATTGCTTACAATACGACCTCAGAAACAAACGGCCCTTATCTTTCATCAGCGAGAAAGAAAATTAAAAAGATACACTGACTGTAGCAGTTACAGATCCATACAGCTATGGAGCCTCCATCCTACTAAACTACACTGTAGCAGTTACAGATCCATACAGCTATGGAGCCTCCATCCTACTAAACTACACTGTAGCAGTTACAGATCCATACAGCTATGGAGCCTCCATCCTACTAAACTACACTGTAGCAGTTACAGATCCATACAGCTATGGAGCCTCCATCCTACTAAACTACAATGTAGCAGTTACAGATCCATACAGCTATTGAGCCTCCATCCTACTAAACTACACTGTAGCAGTTACAGATCCATACAGCTATGAGCCTCCATCTGACTAAACTACACTGTAGCAGTTACAGATCCATACAGCTATGGAGCCTCCATCCTACTAAACTACACTGTAGCTGTTACAGATCCATACAGCTATGGAGCCTCCATCCTACTAAACTACACTGTAGCAGTTACATATCCATACAGCTATGGAGCCTCCATCCTACTAAACTACACTGTAGCAGTTACAGATCCATACAGCTATGGACCTCCATCCTACTAAACTACACTGTAGCAGTTACAGATCCATACAGCTATGGAGCCTCCATCCTACTACACTACACTGTAGCAGTTACAGATCCATACAGCTATGGAGCCTCCATCCTACTAAACTACACTGTAGCAGTTACAGATTCATACAGCTATGGAGCCTCCTTCCGACTAAACTACACTGTAGCAGTTACAGATCCATACAGCTATGGAGCCTCCATCCGACCAAACTACACTGTAGCAGTTACAGATCCATACAGCTATGAGCCTCCTTCCGACTAAACTACACTGTAGCAGTTACAGATCCATACAGCTATGGAGCCTCCATCCTACTAAACTACACTGTAGCAGTTACAGATCCATACAGCTATGGCCCTCCATCCTACTAAACTACACTGTAGCAGTTACAGATCCATACAGCTATGAGCCTCCATCCTACTAAACTACACTGTAGCAGTTACAGATCCATACAGCTATGGAGCCTCCATCCTACTAAACTACACTGTAGCAGTTACAGATCCATACAGCTATGGAGCCTCCATCCTACTAAACTACAATGTAGCAGTTACAGATCCGTACAGCTATGGAGCCTCCATCCTACTAAACTACACTGTAGCAGTTACAGATCCATACAGCTATGGAGCCTCCATCCTACTAAACTACACTGTAGCAGTTACAGATCCATACAGCTATGGACCTCCATCCTACTAAACTACACTGTAGCAGTTACAGATCCATACAGCTATGGAGCCTCCTTCCTACTAAACTACACTGTAGCAGTTACAGATCCATACAGCTATGGGCCTCCATCCTACTAAACTACACTGTAGCAGTTACAGATCCATACAGCTATGGGCCTCCATCCTACTAAACTACACTGTAGCAGTTACAGATCCATACAGCTATGAGCCTCCATCCTACTAAACTACACTGTAGCAGTTACAGATCCATACAGCTATGGAACCTCCATCCTACTAAACTACACTGTAGCAGTTACAGATCCAGACAGCTATGAGCCTCCATCTGACTAAACTACACTGTAGCAGTTACAGATCCATACAGCTATGGAGCCTCCATCCTACTAAACTACACTGTAGCAGTTACAGATCCATACAGCTATGGAGCCTCCATCCTACTAAACTACACTGTAGCAGTTACAGATCCATACAGCTATGGAGCCTCCATCCTACTAAACTACACTGTAGCAGTTACAGATCCATACAGCTATGGAGCCTCCATCCTACTAAACTACACTGTAGCAGTTACAGATCCATACAGCTATGGAGCCTCCATCCTACTAAACTACACTGTAGCAGTTACAGATCCATACAGCTATGGAGCCTCCATCCTACTAAACTACACTGTAGCAGTTACAGATCCATACAGCTATGGAGCCTCCATCCTACTAAACTACACTGTAGCAGTTACAGATCCATACAGCTATGGAGCCTCCATCCTACTAAACTACACTGTAGCAGTTACAGATCCATACAGCTATGGAGCCTCCATCCTACTAAACTACACTGTGTCAGTTACAGATCCATACAGCTATGGAGCCTGCATCCTACTAAACTACACTGTAGCAGTTACAGATCCATACAGCTATGGTGCCTCCATCCTACTAAACTACACTGTAGCAGTTACAGATCCGTACAGCTATGGAGCCTCCATCCTACTAAACTACACTGTAGCAGTTACATATCCATACAGCTATGGAGCCTCCATCCGACCAAACTACACTGTAGCAGTTACAGATCCATACAGCTATGGAGCCTCCTTCCGACTAAACTACACTGTAGCAGTTACAGATCCATACAGCTATGGAGCCTCCATCCTACTAAACTACACTGTAGCAGTTACAGATCCATACAGCTATGGCCCTCCATCCTACTAAACTACACTGTAGCAGTTACAGATCCATACAGCTATGGAGCCTCCATCCTACTAAACTACACTGTAGCAGTTACAGATCCATACAGCTATGGAGCCTCCATCCTACTAAACTACAATGTAGCAGTTACAGATCCGTACAGCTATGGAGCCTCCATCCTACTAAACTACACTGTAGCAGTTACAGATCCATACAGCTATGGAGCCTCCATCCTACTAAACTACAATGTAGCAGTTACAGATCCGTACAGCTGTGGAGCCTCCATCCTACTAAACTACACTGTAGCAGTTACAGATCCATACAGCTATGGAGCCTCCATCCTACTAAACTACACTGTAGCAGTTACAGATCCATACAGCTATGGAGCCTCCATCCTACTAAACTACAATGTAGCAGTTACAGATCCGTACAGCTATGGAGCCTCCATCCTACTAAACTACACTGTAGCAGTTACAGATCCATACAGCTATGGAGCCTCCATCCTACTAAACTACACTGTAGCAGTTACAGATCCATACAGCTATGAGCCTCCTTCCGACTAAACTACACTGTAGCAGTTACAGATCCATACAGCTATGGACCTCCATCCTACTAAACTACACTGTAGCAGTTATAGATCCATACAGCTATGGAGCCTCCATCCTACTAAACTACACTGTAGCAGTTACAGATCCATACAGCTATGGAGCCTCCATCCTACTAAACTACACTGTAGCTGTTACAGATCCATACAGCTATGGAGCCTCCATCCTACTAAACTACACTGTAGCAGTTACAGATCCATACAGCTATGGAGCCTCCATCCTACTAAACTACACTGTAGCAGTTACAGATCCATACAGCTATGGAGCCTCCATCCTACTAAAATACACTGTAGCAGTTACAGATCCATACAGCTATGGAGCCTCCATCCTACTAAACTACACTGTAGCAGTTACAGATCCATACAGCTATGGAGCCTCCATCCGACCAAACTACACTGTAGCAGTTACAGATCCATACAGCTATGAGCCTCCTTCCGACTAAACTACACTGTAGCAGTTACAGATCCATACAGCTATGGAGCCTCCATCCTACTAAACTACACTGTAGCAGTTACAGATCCATACAGCTATGGCCCTCCATCCTTCTAAACTACACTGTAGCAGTTACAGATCCATACAGCTATGAGCCTCCATCCTACTAAACTACACTGTAGCAGTTACAGATCCATACAGCTATGGAGCCTCCATCCTACTAAACTACATTGTAGCAGTTACAGATCCATACAGCTATGAGCCTCCTTCCTACTAAACTACACTGTAGCAGTTACAGATCCATACAGCTATGGAGCCTCCATCCTACTAAACTACACTGTAGCAGTTACAGATCCATACAGCTATGGAGCCTCCATCCTACTAAACTACACTGTAGCAGTTACAGATCCATACAGCTATGGAGCCTCCATCCTACTAAACCACAATGTAGCAGTTACAGATCCGTACAGCTATGGAGCCTCCATCCTACTAAACTACACTGTAGCAGTTACGGATCCATACAGCTATGGAGCCTCCATCCTACTAAACTACACTGTAGCAGTTACAGATCCATACAGCTATGGAGCCTCCATCCTACTAAACTACAATGTAGCAGTTACAGATCCGTACAGCTATGGAGCCTCCATCCTACTAAACTACACTGTAGCAGTTACAGATCCATACAGCTATGGAGCATCCATCCTACTAAACTACACTGTAGCAGTTACAGATCCATACAGCCATGGAGCCTCCATCCTACTAAACTACACTGTAGCAGTTACAGATCCATACAGCTATGGAGCCTCCATCCTACTAAACTACAATGTAGCAGTTACAGATCCGTACAGCTATGGAGCCTCCATCCTACTAAACTACACTGTAGCAGTTACAGATCCATACAGCTATGGAGCCTCCATCCTACTAAACTACACTGTAGCAGTTACAGATCCATACAGCTATGAGCATCCTTCCGACTAAACTACACTGTAGCAGTTACAGATCCATACAGCTATGGAGCCTCCTTCCGACTAAACTACACTGTAGCAGTTACAGATCCATACAGCTATGAGCCTCCTTCCTACTAAACTACACTGTAGCAGTTACAGATCCATACAGCTATGAGCCTCCTTCCGACTAAACTACACTGTAGCAGTTACAGATCCATACAGCTATGGACCTCCATCCGACTAAACTACACTGTAGCAGTTACAGATCCATACAGCTATGGCGCTTCCATCCTACTAAACTACACTGTAGCAGTTATAGATCCATACAGCTATGGAGCCTCCATCCTACTAAACTACACTGTAGCAGTTACAGATCCATACAGCCATGGAGCCTCCATCCTACTAAACTACACTGTAGCAGTTACAGATCCATACAGCTATGGAGCCTCCATCCTACTAAACTACAATGTAGCAGTTACAGATCCGTACAGCTATGGAGCCTCCATCCTACTAAACTACACTGTAGCAGTTACAGATCCATACAGCTATGGAGCCTCCATCCTACTAAACTACACTGTAGCAGTTACAGATCCATACAGCTATGAGCATCCTTCCGACTAAACTACACTGTAGCAGTTACAGATCCATACAGCTATGGAGCCTCCTTCCGACTAAACTACACTGTAGCAGTTACAGATCCATACAGCTATGAGCCTCCTTCCTACTAAACTACACTGTAGCAGTTACAGATCCATACAGCTATGAGCCTCCTTCCGACTAAACTACACTGTAGCAGTTACAGATCCATACAGCTATGGACCTCCATCCGACTAAACTACACTGTAGCAGTTACAGATCCATACAGCTATGGCGCTTCCATCCTACTAAACTACACTGTAGCAGTTATAGATCCATACAGCTATGGAGCCTCCATCCTACTAAACTACACTGTAGCAGTTACAGATCCATACAGCCATGGAGCCTCCATCCTACTAAACTACACTGTAGCAGTTACAGATCCATACAGCTATGGAGCCTCCATCCTACTAAACTACAATGTAGCAGTTACAGATCCATACAGCTATGGAGCCTCCATCCTACTAAACTACAATGTAGCAGTTACAGATCCGTACAGCTATGGAGCCTCCATCCTACTAAACTACACTGTAGCAGTTACAGATCCATACAGCTATGGAGCCTCCATCCTACTAAACTACAATGTAGCAGTTACAGATCCGTACAGCTATGGAGCCTCCATCCTACTAAACTACACTGTAGCAGTTACAGATCCATACAGCTATGGAGCCTCCATCCTACTAAACTACAATGTAGCAGTTACAGATCCGTACAGCTATGGAGCCTCCATCCTACTAAACTACACTGTAGCAGTTACAGATCCATACAGCTATGGAGCCTCCATCCTACTAAACTACACTGTAGCAGTTACAGATCCATACAGCTATGAGCCTCCTTCCGACTAAACTACACTGTAGCAGTTATAGATCCATACAGCTATGGACCTCCATCCTACTAAACTACACTGTAGCAGTTACAGATCCATACAGCTATGGAGCCTCCATCCTACTAAACCACACTGTAGCAGTTACAGATCCATACAGCTATGGAGCCTCCATCCTACTAAACTACACTGTAGCTGTTACAGATCCATACAGCTATGGAGCCTCCATCCTACTAAACTACACTGTAGCAGTTACAGATCCATACAGCTATGGAGCCTCCATCCTACTAAACTACACTGTAGCAGTTACAGATCCATACAGCTATGGAGCCTCCATCCTACTAAACTACACTGTAGCAGTTACAGATCCATACAGCTATGGAGCCTCCATCCTACTAAACTACACTGTAGCAGTTACAGATCCATACAGCTATGGAGCCTCCATCCGACCAAACTACACTGTAGCAGTTACAGATCCATACAGCTATGAGCCTCCTTCCGACTAAACTACACTGTAGCAGTTACAGATCCATACAGCTATGGAGCCTGCATCCTACTAAACTACACTGTAGCAGTTACAGATCCATACAGCTATGGAGCCTCCATCCTACTAAACTACACTGTAGCTGTTACAGATCCATACAGCTATGGAGCCTCCATCCTACTAAACTACACTGTAGCAGGTACAGATCCATACAGCTATGGAGCCTCCATCCTACTAAACTACACTGTAGCAGTTACAGATCCATACAGCTATGGAGCCTCCATCCTACTAAACTACACTGTAGCAGTTACAGATCCATACAGCTATGGAGCCTCCATCCTACTAAACTACACTGTAGCAGTTACAGATCCATACAGCTATGGAGCCTCCATCCGACCAAACTACACTGTAGCAGTTACAGATCCATACAGCTATGAGCCTCCTTCCGACTAAACTACACTGTAGCAGTTACAGATCCATACAGCTATGGAGCCTCCATCCTACTAAACTACACTGTAGCAGTTACAGATCCATACAGCTATGGCCCTCCATCCTACTAAACTACAATGTAGCAGTTACAGATCCATACAGCTATGAGCCTCCATCCTACTAAACTACACTGTAGCAGTTACAGATCCATACAGCTATGGAGCCTGCATCCTACTAAACTACACTGTAGCTGTTACAGATCCATACAGCTATGGAGCCTCCATCCTACTAAACTACACTGTAGCAGTTACATATCCATACAGCTATGGAGCCTCCATCCGACCAAACTACACTGTAGCAGTTACAGATCCATACAGCTATGAGCCTCCTTCCGACTAAACTACACTGTAGCAGTTACAGATCCATACAGCTATGGAGCCTCCATCCTACTAAACTACACTGTAGCAGTTACAGATCCATACAGCTATGGCCCTCCATCCTACTAAACTACACTGTAGCAGTTACAGATCCATACAGCTATGAGCCTCCATCCTACTAAACTACACTGTAGCAGTTACAGATCCATACAGCTATGGAGCCTCCATCCTACTAAACTACAATGTAGCAGTTATAGATCCATACAGCTATGGAGCCTCCATCCTACTAAACTACACTGTAGCAGTTACAGATCCATACAGCTATGAGCCTCCATCCTACTAAACTACACTGTAGCAGTTACAGATCCATACAGCTATGGAGCCTCCATCCTACTAAACTACAATGTAGCTGTTACAGATCCATACAGCTATGAGCCTCCATCTGACTAAACTACACTGTAGCAGTTACAGATCCATACAGCTATGGAGCCTCCATCCTACTAAACTACACTGTAGCAGTTACAGATCCATACAGCTATGGAGCCTCCATCCTACTAAACTACACTGTAGCAGTTACAGATCCATACAGCTATGGAGCCTCCATCCTACTAAACTACACTGTAGCAGTTACAGATCCATACAGCTATGGAGCCTCCATCCTACTAAACTACACTGTAGCAGTTACAGATCCATACAGCTATGGAGCCTCCATCCTACTAAACTACACTGTAGCAGTTACAAACCATACCGCTATGGAGCCTCCATCCTACTAAACTACACTGTAGCAGTTACAGATCCATACAGCTATGGAGCCTCCATCCTACTAAACTACACTGTAGCAGTTACAGATCCATACAGCTATGGAGCCTCCATCCTACTAAACTACACTGTAGCAGTTACAGATCCATACAGCTATGGAGCCTCCATCCTACTAAACTACACTGTAGCAGTTACAGATCCATACAGCTATGGAGCCTCCATCCTACTAAACTACACTGTAGCAGTTACAGATCCATACAGCTATGGAGCCTGCATCCTACTAAACTACACTGTAGCAGTTACAGATCCATACAGCTATGGCCCTCCATCCTACTAAACTACACTGTAGCAGTTACAGATCCATACAGCTATGGAGCCTCCATCCTACTAAACTACAATGTAGCAGTTACAGATCCGTACAGCTATGGAGCCTCCATCCTACTAAACTACACTGTAGCAGTTACAGATCCATACAGCTATGGAGCCTCCATCCTACTAAACTACACTGTAGCAGTTACAGATCCATACAGCTATGAGCCTCCTTCCGACTAAACTACACTGTAGCAGTTACAGATCCATACAGCTATGGAGCCTCCATCCTACTAAACTACACTGTAGCAGTTACAGATCCATACAGCTATGGAGCCTCCATCCTACTAAACTACACTGTAGCAGTTACAGATCCATACAGCTATGGAGCCTCCATCCTACTAAACTACACTGTAGCAGTTATAGATCCATACAGCTATGGAGCCTCCATCCTACTAAACTACACTGTAGCAGTTACAGATCCATACAGCTATGAGCCTCCTTCCGACTAAACTACACTGTAGCAGTTACAGATCCATACAGCTATGGACCTCCATCCTACTAAACTACACTGTAGCAGTTACAGATCCATACAGCTATGGAGCCTCCATCCTACTAAACTACACTGTAGCAGTTATAGATCCATACAGCTATGGAGCCTCCATCCTACTAAACTACACTGTAGCAGTTATAGATCCATACAGCTATGGAGCCTCCATCCTACTAAACTACACTGTAGCAGTTACAGATCCATACAGCTATGGAGCCTCCATCCTACTAAACTACAATGTAGCAGTTATAGATCCATACAGCTATGGAGCCTCCATCCTACTAAACTACACTGTAGCAGTTACAGATCCATACAGCTATGGAGCCTCCATCCTACTAAACTACACTGTAGCAGTTACAGATCCATACAGCTATGGAGCCTCCATCCTACTAAACTACACTGTAGCAGTTACAGATCCATACAGCTATGGAGCCTCCATCCTACTAAACTAAACTGTAGCAGTTACAGATCCATACAGCTATGGAGCCTCCATCCTACTAAACTACACTGTAGCAGTTACAGATCCATACAGCTATGGAGCCTCCATCCTACTAAACTACAATGTAGCAGTTACAGATCCATACAGCTATGGAGCCTCCATCCTACTAAACTACACTGTAGCAGTTACAGATCCATACAGCTATGGAGCCTGCATCCTACTAAACTACACTGTAGCAGTTACAGATCCATACAGCTATGGAGCCTCCATCCTACTAAACTACAATGTAGCAGTTACAGATCCATACAGCTATGGAGCCTCCATCCTACTAAACTACACTGTAGCAGTTACAGATCCATACAGCTATGGAGCCTCCATCCTACTAAACTACACTGCCCGAGTTCTGATTACACACAGGTGTTTGGAGCATGCTGGATAGTTAATTAGCTGCCCTCTTGTTTTCCGTCTGTTTTCTATAAACAAGTGATGATCAAGGGCTACGTTTATACTGCCTTTAAGTGTTCAATCAGGTGACAGTTAGACTGGAGTGTCACCTTAAGTACATGTGTTCCTCCTCCCCAGTCACTGTAAGTTTCTCCATTCATCCCATTGTCATTCTATGAACAATGACATTCAGGACAAATCAGCTACACACTCTGAAAAGCAAAGGTTCCTGGAGAACCCTTTAGGGGTTCTTCAAATTGAAACTGTGCGGGAACCCCTATAAGTTCTTCGAAGAACCATTTAAAAGGGTTCTCTCAAGGAACCTCTTTTAACTACCCCCCTCCTATTATTATTATTAATAATAATACGCAGAACAATGACAACAATAACACAATATCTTAGTTGTCAGTGTTGATTATGATTTTAGTGGCAAAGCAGAATAAAAAAGATGAGGTAAACCGAGCACCAAGTCCAATGGGTATAACCTCTGGCGTGTTGATGTTAATGTGTTCATGTTCTCCGTATCCACAGCCAGAATGATTTTGCAGTGCATTGTGGTCGAACAGGTTTCCATTTATATTCATCAGAGCTGTAGGGAGGGTGGAGTCTATGAATCTAAAAATAGTAATTATACAGATTTTTTAATAAAACATGCACACGACAGTATTCATACCTTTGTTTTTGTGATGAATGTGAATGGGGAAAAAATGTTGATAATGGTTTCCATACACATCCCTTGTCCATAATGTAGAGGCCTTTGGGATTTTCATTGAAGAGGTAAGAGAGGAGGAAGATGGCTGCTGTGACTGAGTCCTATAAGAGTTTAGAGAAACCAAAATCAACTGTAGATGATGCAAGTGATCTGCACAACATACCAATACCATACATACCTTTGTGTGCCTCCTGGTCAGTATACCTGCAGACTCAGACACACAGCAGTGAACAGTCATCTGCACCCAATGCAGCTATTGCCTTTAACACATTCTTACCTCTTTGTCTACTGATATCCATTGAATTGTGTACATTTTCTGTTTTATAAACCATTTTCAAATGGAGAAAGTGTCAAACAACACTGCCATTTGTACAAATATGGAAAGATAGATGGTATCATCATAAAACAACATATATTTAAATCATTCAAGGGAGAAACCTTATCTTAAATTGAGGAGATCTTTACATTTTTCAGTTAAGTGCCTACAAATGCTGTCATCTCAAATTCAAATCTACATGTTTCTGTTGGGCAGTTAGGTTCCTGCAAGAACCCCCACCAGCTAACAGGGTTCCTCGATGAAGCCCACCTCCAGTGGGGGTTTTGGAAAAACCTTTTGGGGGCATTTTTCAGTGCCAATAACACTAAGGTTCTTCAATGAACTTTTAGGATCTTAGAAGAACCCTTGTTGAATCCCTAATTTTTAGAGTGGGGTCAATATGAGTCAATGAGGGTCAAAGATTATACTGTAGACGTGTGGACAAGCCTGTCTCTGGGACAAATTAGTTAACAGCCAGTCAAATATATCAGCCATTTTTTCCCCCTTTATTATGGTCATATAATGTATAGTATCGGGGATATTGAATTACAATCCTGGGTAGTAAGGTCAAAACATTTGTTTTCATTCTCTCCTTCTGATCAGGGGCTGAGCACGCCTGGGGGACCAGGTGAGCTGATGTCACCTGGTGAAGAAGAGCTTTCCTTTTTCTTCTCATGTTTGCTGTGTTTCCATTTTTCTCAATATGTTTGCTGTGTCAACCTATCACGAGTGCTGTGTGATCAATTATTCAAGTGTGGGAAAAACGCAGGCAGCAAGGCAGCCCGGCAGGCCGAGGCAATTAGTGTTAGTTTAATTTTAGGGCTGTGATTTGTTTAAAAGTGGTTGCAACCTCTCGGCCAGGACCTCTCAACCTTGTTCTCAGCAGAGAGAAAGACGGAGAGAAACTTAACAATAGTTCCATCTGTGACATTTGAGTAACAAACACCATAATGGTATTCTCTGGATGACCCGGCCAGAGAAGGAACCTCTCTCGCTCTCTCATTATCTTGAGTACAAATCAGGCTCTTTCTCAGCAAGGGGTCCGTTGAGTCAAGGTCAAACTCCCTAATCAGACCGTTCCAGATCTGATAGTGTGGTTTCATAATGTTCTTTCTCTTTCTCCCCCCTCTCCCTTTCTCTCTCTCTCTACACCCCCCTCTCCCTTTCTCTCTCTCTCTACACCCCCCCTCCCTTTCTCTCTCTCTCTACACCCCCCCTCTCCCTTTCTCTCTCTCTCTCTACATCCCCCCTCTCCCTTTCTCTCTCTCTCTCTACACCCCCTCTCCCTTTCTCTCTCTCTCTACACCCCCCCTCTCCCTTTCTCTCTCTCTCTCTACACCCCCCCTCTCCCTTTCTCTCTCTCTCTCTACACCCCCCCTCCCTTTCTCTCTCTCTTTACACCCCCCCTTTCCCTTTCTCTCTCTCTCTACACCCCCCCTCCCTTTCTCTCTCTCTCTACACCCCCCCTCTCCCTTTCTCTCTCTCTCTCTACATCCCCCCTCTCCCTTTCTCTCTCTCTCTCTACACCCCCTCTCCCTTTCTCTCTCTCTCTCTCTACACCCCCCCTCTCCCTTTCTCTCTCTCTCTACACCCCCCTCTCCCTTTCTCTCTCTCTCTCTCTCTCTACACCCCCTCCCCCTTTCTCTCTCTCTCTCTACACCCCCCCTCTCCCTTTCTCTCTCTCTCTACACCCCCCTCTCCCTTTCTCTCTCTCTCTACACCCCCCTCCTCTTACTCTCTCTCTCTACACCCCCCCTCTCCCTTACTCTCTCTCTCTCTCTACACCCCCCCTCTCCCTTTCTCTCTCTCTCTCTACACCCCCCCTCCTCTTACTCTCTCTGTTTCATAATCTCTCTCGAAGAGACCCAAAATATTATTAACTAGGTCTTTCCTTGCAGCACTTGACCACACGACTGGACAATAATCAAGATAAGACAAAACTAGAGCCTGCAGGACTTGCTTTTTGGAGTGTGGTGTCAAAAGAGCAGAGCATCTTTTTATTATGGACCGACCTGTCCCCGTCTTTACATCCATTGAAACTATATGTTTTGACCATGACAGTTCTCATTCTAAGGTAACGGAAAGTAATTTAGTCTCCTCAACTTGTTCAACACCCACACCATTCATTACCAGATTGAGCTGAGGTCTAGAACTTAGGGATGATTTGTACCAAATACAATGCTCTTAGTTTTAGAGACGTTCAGGACCAGTTTATTACTGGCCACCCATTCCAAAACAGACTGGCCACCCATTCCAAAACAGACTGGCCACCCATTCCAAAACTTTTTGTTAAGGGTTTCAGTGACGTCATTAGCTGTGGTTGCTGATGTGTATATGGTTGAAGCATCAGCATACATGGACACAAATGCTTTGTTTAATGCCAGTGGCAGGTCATTCTTAAAAATAGAAAAGAGTAGAGTGCCTAGAGAGGTGCCCTGCGGTACACCACACACTACATGTTTGACATTAGAGAAGTTTCTATTAAAGAAAACCTTTTGAGTTCTATTAGACAGATAGCTCTGAATCCACAATATGGCAGATGTTGAAAAGCCATAACACATAAATGTTTTCAACAACAGGTTATGGTCAATAATTTCAAAGGCTGCACTGAAATCTAACAGTACAGCTCCCACAATCTTCTTATTATCAATTTATTTCAACCAATTATCAGTCATTTGTGTCAGTGCAGTACATGTTGAGTGCCCTTCTCTATAAGCATGCTGAAAGTCTGTTGTTCATTTGTTTACAGAGAAATAGCATTGAATTTTAAACGCAACAGTTTGCTTAGAGCTGGCAGCCAGTTTATAGGTCTGCTGTTAGAACCAGTAAAGGCCGCTTTATCACTCTTGGGTATCGAATTACTTTCCTCCAGGCCTGAGGACAAAGACTTTCCTCTAGGCTCAGATTAAAGATATGACAGATATGAGTGGTTATAGAGTCAGCTACCATCCTCAGTAGCTTTCCACCAATAACAATAATTTTTCCACCTCTCCCACGCTAACTTTACAAAATTCAAACTTGCAACGCTTTTCTTTCATTATTTGTGCATGAATGCAGGAATACGATGGCTCACTGTTCGTTGTTGGCATTTCCTGCCTAAGTTTGCCCACTTTGTCATAGAAGTAATCATTAAAATATTTGGCAACATCAAATGGTTTTGTGATGAATAAGCCATCTGATTCAATGTAAGATGGAGTTTGATTAGTCTTTCTGCCCCTAATTTGATTTAAAGTACTCCAAAATGGTTTTCCATCATTCTTTATGTCATTGATCTTGGCTTCATAGTACAGTTTCTTCTTCTTTTTGTTGAGTTTAGTCACATAATTTCTGCAGTAAGTCAGCCAGTCAGATGTGTAGCCAGACTTATTAGCCACTCCTTTTGCCCCATCTCTTTCAACCATACAGTTTTTCAATTCCTCATCAGTCCATGGAGCCTTAACAGTTCTAACAGTCAGTTTTTTAACAGGTGCATGTTTATCAATAATTGGAAGAAGCAAATTCATAAATTCATCAAGTGCAGCGTCTGGATAGTCCTTATTAATCACATCAGACCAACAAATATTTTTAACATCATCCACATAAGAGTCTCAGCGAAATCTTTTGTGTGATCTCTTATACACTATTTTAGGCCTAGCTGTTGGAACTTTGGCTTTCCTGGATATAGCCACTATACTGTGATCACTGCATCTAATGGGTACGAATACAGCTTTTGTCACGCCCTGGCCTTAGTATTATTTGTTTTATTTATTATTTTAGTTAGGCCAGGGTGTGACATGGGGTATGTGTGTATTTTGGGGTATTATATGGTAGAGGGGGTGTTGGTTGTAGTTTATGGTTTTGTGTTGAGTGTATGTGTCTAGCTGTGTCTATGTTGGGTGTAGTTGTCTAGGGAAGTCTATGGTGGCCGGAATGGGTTCTCAATTAGAGACAGCTGATTTCGGTTGTCTCTAATTGGGAGCCATATTTAAGCCTGCCATAGGCTTTAGCTGTTTGTGGGTCATTGTTTGTGTATATGTATATGTCGACGTAAGTAGTTTGTGTGTGCACTTACGTTTGAAGTTTTCACGATCGTTTGTTGTTTTCGTTAGTGTTGTATAAGTATGTCGTGTTCATCTTCGTCGTTGTTATTAAAGAAGATGTATTCAAATCATGTTGCGCCTTGGTCCTCTCGTTCATGTCAACGCGATCGTGACAGCTTTAGAACAAAGTTCTACAGTATTAGTAAAAATGTGATCAATACATGCGGATGATCTTGTTCCTGTAGTGTTTGTAAACACCCTGCTAGGTTGATTAATAACCTGAACCAGATTGCAGGCACTGGTTACAGTGAGAAGCTTCCTCTCTTGATGAAAACCAGTCAATATTCAGGTCCCCAAGAAAGTAGACCTCTCTGTTACATCACATACACTATCAAGCATTTCACACATATTATTTAGATACTGACTGTTAGCAGTTGGTGGTCTATAGCAACACTACAAAAGAAGAGGCTTTAGATGTACCAAGTCAACCTGCAACCACAACGCTTCAATAACACTTGACATAAGATCTTCTCTAAGCATTACAGGCATATGGCTCTGAATATATATACAGCAACACCTCCCCAATAAGCATTTATGTCTCTTCTATAGATGTTATATCCTTGTATTGCTACTGCTGTATCATCAAATTAATTATCTAAGTGAGTCTCAGTAATGGTTAATATATGAATGTTATCTAATGTTATTTATTTATTTTTACCTTTATTTAACTGATAGCAAAACAGTCCTGTGGTTTAGCATCTGCTTCATCTGATCACTTTTTTATAGACAGTCACTGGTGCTTCCTGTTTTCATTTTTTCTTGTAAGCAGGAATCAGGAGGATAGAGTTGTGGTCAGATTTGCCAAATGGAGGGCGAGGGAGAGTTTTATACGCTTCTCTGTGTGTGGAGTAAAGGTGGTCTAGAATTTTTCCCCCCTCTGGTTGCACATTTAACATGCTGATAGAAATTTGGTAAAACTGATTTAAGTTTCCCTGCATTAAAGTCCCCGTCCTCCAGGAGCGCCGCCTCTGGGTGAGCATTTTCCTGTTTGCTTATGGAGGAATACAGCTCATTGAGTGCGGTTTCAGTGCCAACTTTGCTCTGTGGTGGTATGTAGACAGCTACGAAAAATACAGTTGAAAAGTCTCTGGGTAGATAGTGTGGTCTACAGCGTATCATGAGAAAACCCTGAGACTTCCTTAGATATCGTGCACCAGCAGTTGTTTACATAAATGCATAGGCCCCCGCCCCGTGTCTTACCAGAGGCTGCTGTTCTACCCTGCCTATAGTGTATAACCCGCCAGCTGTATGTTCTTAATGTCGTCGTTCAGCCACGACTCGGTGAAACATAAGATATTTGTCACGTTCCTGACCTGTTTTCTCTTGTTTTATATGTCTTTATTGGTCAGGGCGTGAGTGTTGGGTGGGCAGTCTATGTTTTCTATTTCTATGTGGGGTTTTGTGTTCGGCCTGGTATGATTCTCAATTAGAGACAGGTGTGTATCGTTTGTCTCTGATTGAGAGTCATACTAAGGCAGCCAGGGTTTCACTGGTGTTTTGTGGGTGTTTGTTTCCTGTGTTAGCGTTTGGGCCACACAGGACTGTTGCAGGTTAGTCACGTTTGTTGTTTTTGTTAATTTGTAGTGTTTGTTGGTTTGCCATTAAAATCATGAATACCTCCTACTCCGCATCTTGGTCCGATCCATGCTCCTCCTCGTCTGAGGAGGAGAACGACATTGACAACCTTTACAGAAACACCCACCAAACCAGGACCAAGCGGATTGGAGAAGGACGGCAAGAACCAAAGCAATGGAGAGAAGAGGAATGGACTTGGGAGGAGATCCTAGACGGTAAAGGACCCTGGGCAGAGCCAGTGGAGTGTCGCCGCTCCAAAGCGGAGCTGGAGGCAGCGAAAGCGGAGAGGCGGCATTATGAGGCGCTGGCAAGGCAGAGTGGCTGGAAACCCGAGAGGCTCACCCAAAAAATTATTGGGGGGGGGGGCTAAAGGGGAGTGTGGCGAAGCCGGGTTGGATACCTGAGCCAACTCCCCGGGCTTACCGTGGAGTGAGAGGGCGTCGTACTGGTCAGACACCGTGTTATGCGGTAAAGCGCACGGTGTCCCCAGTACGCGTGCTTAGCCCAGTGCAGGCTATTCCACCTTGCCGCACTGGGAGGGCTAGGTTGGGCATCGAGCCGGATGTCATGAAGCCGGCCCAACGTATCTGGCCTCCAGTACGTCTCCTCGGGCCGGCGTACATGGCACCAGCCTTACAGGTGGTGTCCCCGGTTCGCCTGCATAGCCCAGTGCGGGCTATTCCACCTCGCCGCACTGGCAGGGCTACGGGGACCATTCAACCTGGTAAGGTTGGAGAGGCTCGGTGCTCAAGAGCGCGTGTCCTTCTTCACGGTCCGGTATATCTGGCGCCACCTTCCCGCCCCAGCCCAGTACCACCAGTGCCTACACCACGCACCAGGCTTCCAGTGCATCACCAGAGCCCTGTTCCTCCTCCCCGCACTCGCCCTGAGGTGCGTGCCCTCAGCCCGGTACCTCCAGTTCCGGCACCACGCATCAGGCCTATAGTGCGTCTCAGCCGGCCAGAGTCTGCCGTCTGCCCAGCGGTGCCTGAACTGCCCGTCTGCCCAGCGGCGCCTGAACTGCCCATCTGCCCAGCGCCGTCTGAGCCATCCGTCTGCCCAGCGCCATCTGAGCCATCCGTCTGCCCAGCGCCATCTGAGCCATCCGTCTGCCCAGCGCCGTCTGAGCCATCCGTCTGCCCAGCGCCGTCTGAGTCATCCGTATGCCACGAGCCATTAGAGCCGCCCGTCTGCCACGAGTCATTAGAGCCGCCCGTCTGTCAGGAGCCGCTAGAGCCGTCCGTCAGTCAGGAGCCGCCAGAGACGCCCGCCAGTCAGGAGCTGCCTGAGACGCCCGCCAGTCAGGAGCTGCCTGAGACGCCCGCCAGTTAGGAGCTGCCAGAGACGCCCGCCAGTCAGGAGCTGCCAGAGACGCCCGCCAGTCAGGAGCTGCCAGAGACGCCCGCCAGTCAGGAGCTGCCAGAGACGCCCGCCAGTCAGGAGCAGCCAGAGACGCCCGCCAGTCAGGAGCTGCCAGAGACGCCCGCCAGTCAGGAGCTGCCAGAGACGCCCGCCAGTCAGGAGCTGCCCTCCAGTCATGAGCTGCCCTCCAGTCATGAGCTGCCCTCCAGTCATGAGCTGCCCTCCAGTCATGAGCTGCCCTCCAGTCATGAGCTGCCCTCCAGTCATGAGCTGCCACTCAGTCCGGAGCTGCCACTCAGTCCGGAGCTGCCACTCAGTCCGGAGCTGCCACTCATCCCGGAGCTGCTGCCCCTTATCCCGGAGCAGCTGCCCCTTATCCCGGAGCTGCTGCCCCTTCTGCCGGAGCTGCTGCCCCTTCTGCCGGAGCTGCTGCCCCTTCTCCCGGAGCTGCTGCCCCTTATCCCGGAGCTGCTGCCCCTTATCCCGGAGCTGCTGCCCCTTATCCCGGAGCTGCTGCCCCTTATCCCGGTGCTGGCCCTTATCCCCATGCTGCCCCTTCATTTAGGTGGGTTGAGTTGGAGGGTGGCCATTGGGAGGGGGATACGGAAGCGGGGAGTGACTATGGTGGGGTGGGGACCTCGCCCAGAGCCTGAGCCACCACCGTGGTCAGATGCCCACCCAGACCCTCCCCTAGACTTTGTGCTGGTGCGCCCGGAGTTCGCACCTTAAGGGGGGGGTTATGTCACGTTCCTGACCTGTTTTCTCTTGTTTTATATGTCTTTATTGGTCAGGGCGTGAGTGTTGGGTGGGCAGTCTATGTTTTCTATTTCTATGTGGGTTTTGTGTTCGGCCTGGTATGATTCTCAATTAGAGACAGGTGTGTATCGTTTGTCTCTGATTGAGAGTCATACTAAGGCAGCCGGGGTTTCACTGGCGTTTTGTGGGTGTTTGTTTCCTGTGTTAGCGTTTGGGCCACACAGGACTGTTGCAGGTTAGTCACGTTTGTTGTTTTTGTTAATTTGTAGTGTTTGTTGGTTTGCCATTAAAATCATGAATACCTCCTACTCCGCATCTTGGTCCGATCCATGCTCCTCCTCGTCTGAGGAGGAGAACGACATTGACCACATTTACAATATTACAGATTTTAATGTCCCGTTGGTAGTATATACGTGCTTTCAGATCGTTTCATTTCTTTTTCAGCGATTGAATGTTAGCAAGCAGAATGGAAGGCAAGGGAAGATTAGCCACTCGTTGCCTGATCCTCGCAAGGCACCCGGATTTTGCCTCAAAATCTCTGTGTCCTTCTCCAGCGAATCACAGGGATCGGGACTGGTCGGGTGTCTGCAGTATGTCCCTCGCGTCCAACTCATTGAAGAAGAACTCCTCGTCCAATTTGAGGTAAGTAATCAAATTTCCTATGTCCAGAAGCTGTTTTCGGTCAGAAGAGACAGTGCTGTTTTCGGTCAGAAGAGACAGTAGCAGCAACATTATTATGAACAATGCAAAAAAAACAAAAAAAAATAGCATGATTGTTTGAGAGCCGATAAGACGCAGCCCTACCCTCCGGCGCCATTGTCAGCTCAGGCTGACTTAGTAATTAAGCAATTAAATGTACACAATATCTTATCACAGCACTGGCAAACCATGGTTGACCAACTCCCTGACAAAAATGGCTGACCTTAATCCCATCATAACAAGGTTCGTGTACATTCTAGTATTATAATTCCTAATTCTATGAGGTTACGTGCCTTTCTCAAGGGCACATTGACAGATTTTTCACCTAGTTGGCTCAGGGATTCAACCCAGTGTCACGTTCCTGACCTGTTTTCTGTTGTTTTGTATGTGTTTAGTTGGTCAGGACGTGAGCTGGACAGAAACACCCACCAAACCCGGACCAAGCAGCGTGGCAACGGGCAGCAGCAACAGCAGCAGCGGTACCAGGAGGAATGGACATGGGAGGAGATTCTGGACGGAGAGGGACCCTGGGCAGAGCCAGAGGAGTGTCGCCGTCCCAAAGCGGAGCTGGAGGCATCAAAAGCGGAGAGGCGGCATTATGAGGCGCTTGCAAGGCAGAGTGGCTGGAAACCCGAGAGGCTCACCCAAAAATTTCTTGGGGGGGCTCTTAAGGGGAGTGTGGCGAAGCCGGGTTGGATACCTGAGCCAACTCCCCGGGCTTACCGTAGAGTGAGAGGGCGTCGTACCGGTCAGACACCGTGTTATGCGGTAAAGCGCACGGTGTCCCCAGTACGCGTGCTTAGCCCAGTGCGGGGTATTCCACCTTGCCGCACTGGGAGGGCTAGGTTGGGCATCGAGCTGGATGTCATGAAGCCGGCCCCTGAGCCATCCGTCTGCCCAGCGCCGTCTGAGCCATCCGTCTGCCCAGCGCCATCTGAGTCATCCGTCTGCCACGAGCCATTAGAGCCGCCCGTCTGCCACGAGCCATTAGAGCCGCCCGTCTGCCACGAGCCATTAGAGCCGCCCGTCTGTCCCGAGCCATTAGAGCCGTCCGTCAGTCAGAAGCCGCTAGAGCCGTCCGTCAGTCAGAAGCCGCTAGAGCCGTCCGTCAGTCAGGAGCCGCTAGAGCCGTCCGTCAGTCAGGAGCTGCCAGAGACGCCAGCCAGTCAGGAGCTGCCAGAGACGCCAGCCAGTCAGGAGCTGCCAGAGACGCCAGCCAGTCAGGAGCTGCCAGAGACGCCAGCCAGTCAGGAGCTGCCAGAGACGCCAGCCAGTCAGGAGCTGCCAGAGACGCCAGCCAGTCAGGAGCTGCCAGAGACGCCAGCCAGTCAGGAGCTGCCAGAGACGCCAGCCAGTCAGGAGCTGCCAGAGACGCCAGCCAGTCAGGAGCTGCCAGAGACGCCAGCCAGTCAGGAGCTGCCAGAGACGCCAGCCAGTCAGGAGCTGCCAGAGACGCCAGCCAGTCAGGAGCTGCCAGAGACGCCAGCCAGTCAGGAGCTGCCAGAGACGCCAGCCAGTCAGGAGCTGCCAGCGACGCCAGCCAGTCAGGAGCTGCCAGAGCTGCCCTACATTCATGAGCTGCCCTACAGTCATGAGCTGCCCTACAGTCATGAGCTGCCCTTCAGTCATGAGCTGCCCTACAGTCATGAGCTGCCCTCCAGTCATGAGCTGCCCTCCAGTCATGAGCTGCCCTCCAGTCATGAGCTGCCCTCCAGTCATGAGCTGCCACTCAGTCCGGAGCTGCCCTCCAGTCATGAGCTGCCACTCAGTCCGGAGTTGTCCCTCTGTCCTGAGCTACCCCTCTGTCCTGAGCTACCTCTCTGTCCTGGGCTACCTCTCTGTCCTGGGCTACCTCTCTGTCCTGAGCTACCTCTTTGTCCTGAACTACCTCTTTGTCCTGAACTACCTCTCTGTCCTGAGTTGTCTCCTCTATTGTAGAGGGGAGTTGGTGAAGGTTCCTGGACCATGGTCGGGGGCGAGGGTCGCCACTCAAGGGACGCTAAGGAGGTGGACAAAGACAATGGTGGAGTGGTGCCCTCGTCCACCGCCGGAGCCGCCACCGCGGACAGATGCCCACCCAGACCCTCCCCTTGAGTTTTAGGGGTGCGCCCGGAGTTCGCACCTTGAGGGGGGGGGGGGGGGGGGTTCTGTCACGTTCCTGACCTGTTTTCTGTTGTTTTGTATGTGTTTAGTTGGTCAGGACGTGAGCTGGGTGGGAATTCTATGTTGTGTGTCTAGTTTGTCTGTTTCTATGTCAGCCTAGTGTGGGTTCTCAATCAGAGACAGATGGTAGTCGTTGTCTCTGATTGAGACTCATATATAGGAGGCTTGTTTTGTGTTGGGATTTTGTGGGTGTTTGTTACCTGTCTCTGTGTTTGTGTTCTGCACCAGATAGGTCTGTATCGGTTTTGCACATTTGTTATTTTGTATGTTGTTTGTAGTGTTTCACTTGTTCTGGTATTAAACATGTTTAACACTAGCCGCGCTGCACTTTGGTCCTCTCCTTCACCCCTGGAAGAAAACCTTTACACCCAGGGACCGTTGTCTTAAAAGAACGAGGCTCCATGGAAATGAATCTCTTAGAGGACGTCTTAGCTGTCTTTTATTCATGTTCCATGTGAAATTGTTCACGATTTCTTATTGAACACCAAGGCTCAGGCTGACTTAACGATTAAGCAATTGTCTTTCATCAGCATTGATCCTTCATTTCTAAGCTTTACTAGCAATCAATATCAATACTATTACACTATTACTACCTTACCTCAAAATATGAGTGAATAAATACACTACATGATCAAAAGCTCCAGAGTCCTATGGCTGAGCGCTTTACACCACTCCAGCTGACGCTTACCATTGGGCATGGTGATCTTAGGCTTGTGTGAAGCTGCTCGGCCATGGAAACCCATTTCATGAAGCTCCAGACGAACAGTTATTGTCCTGACGTTGCTGCCAGAGGCAGTTAGGAACTCGGTAGTGAGTGTTGCAACCGACGACAGATGATTTTTACTCATTACGTGCTTCAGCACTCGGCGGTTCCGTTCTGAGAGCTTGTGTGGCCTACCACTTTGCTGCTGAGCCGATTTTGCTCCTAGATGTTTCAACTTCACAATAACAGCACTTACAGTTGAGCGGGGAAGCTCTAGCAGGGCAGAAGTTTGACGAAATTACTTGTTGGAAAGGTGGCATCCTATGACGGTGCCACGTTGAAAGTCACTGAGCTCTTGAGTACGGGCCAATCTAAGGTCAATGTTTGTCTATGGAGATTGCATGGCTGTGTGCTCGATTTTATACACCTGTCAGCAACGGGTGTGGCTGAAATAGACAAATCAACTAACTTGAAGGGGTGTCCACATACTATTGTAGATATAGTGTACATTGACATCCAAATGTTCCACTCCAGTAATTGCTGTGGGAGGTGGGGAGGAATTAAAATGTTCTATGGTTCCATTTTCAATGACACACCACTTCTATCTAGAGGATAGTAGACCTGGCTGAGTGCTGCTATATAGACTTTATTTTAAGAATGTGAAATGTCAGAATAATAGTAGAGAGAATTATTTATTTCAGCTTTTATTTCTCTCATCACATTCCCAGTGGGTCAGAAGTTAACATACACTCAATTTGTATTTGGTAGCATTGCCTTTAAATTGTTTAACTTGGGTCAAACGTTTCTGGTAGCCTTCCACAAGCTTCCCACGATAAGTTGGGTGAATTTTGGCCCATTCCTCCTGACAGAGCTGGTGTAACTGAGTCAGGTTTGTAGGCCTTCTTGCTCGCAAAGCTTTTTCAATTCTGCCCACAAATCTTCTATGGGATTGAGGTTAGGGCTTTGTGATGGCCACTCCAATACTGTCACGATCGTTGAAAAGAGTAGACCAAGGCGCAGAGTGCTTAGAGTTCCACATCATTTTAATAAACTGAAACTCACTGAACAAAACAACAAACAACCAATCAAACAAACCATGAAGCTATACAACTAGCGCTGACAGGCAACTTAACATAGACATACAAAAACCGCCGCAAACCTGAACCTATAGGGGAGGGTTCGGGTGGGCATCTACCCTTGGTGGCGGCTCCGGTTCTGGACGCAGCCCCCCCTCCTTATGCTGATCCCTTCGCTTTTGTGGACCCGGACCGTGGATCATCGCCGGAGGCTCTGGACCGCAGCTCGTTGCTGAAGACTCTACTCGTCGCTGGGGGCAACTGATGACACGCACCTCAGGGCGAGTGCGGAGAGGAGGCACAGGACGTACTGGACTGTGGAGGCGCACTGGAGGTCTGGAGCGTGGGACCGGTACAGGTGGCACCGGGCTGATGACACGCACCTCAGGGCCAGTGCGGAGAGGAGGCACAGGACGTACTGGACTGTGGAGGCGCACTGGAGGTCTGGAGCGTGGGACCGGTACAGGTGGCACCGGGCTGATGACACGCACCTCAGGGCGAGTGCGGAGAAGAGGCACAGGACATACTGGACTGTGGATGCGCACCGGAGACCTGATGCGTGGGACCGGTACCGGTGGCACCGGGCTGATGACACGCACCTCAGGGCGAGTGCGGAGAGGAGGCACAGGACGTACTGGACTGTGGATGCGCACCGGAGACCTGATGCGTGGGACCGGTACCGGTGGCACCGGGCTGATGACACGCACCTCAGGGCGAGTGCGGAGAAGAGGCACAGGACATACTGGACTGTGGATGCGCACCGGAGACCTGATGCGTGGGACCGGTACCGGTGGCACCGGGCTGATGACACGCACCTCAGGGCGAGTGCGGAGAGGAGGCACAGGACGTACTGGACTGTGGATGCGCACCGGAGACCTGATGCGTGGGACCGGTACCGGTGGCACCGGGCTGATGACACGCACCTCAGGGCGAGTGCGGAGAGGAGGCACAGGACGTACTGGACTGTGGATGCGCACCGGAGACCTGATGCGTGGGACCGGTACCGGTGGCACCGGGCTGATGACACGCACCTCAGGGCGAGTGCGGAGAAGAGGCACAGGACATACTGGACTGTGGATGCGCACCGGAGACCTGATGCGTGGGACCGGTACCGGTGGCACCGGGCTGATGACACGCACCTCAGGGCGAGTGCGGAGAGGAGGCACAGGACGTACTGGACTGTGGATGCGCACCGGAGACCTGATGCGTGGGACCGGTACCGGTGGCACCGGGCTGATGACACGCACCTCAGGGCGAGTGCGGAGAGGAGGCACAGGACGTACTGGACTGTGGATGCGCACCGGAGACCTGATGCGTGGGACCGGTACCGGTGGCACCGGGCTGATGACACGCACCTCAGGGCGAGTGCGGAGAGGAGGCACAGGACGTACTGGACTGTGGATGCGCACCGGAGACCTGATGCGTGGGACCGGTACAGGTGGCACCGGGCTGATGACACGCACCTCAGGGCGAGTGCGGAGAATAGGCACAGGACGTACTGGACTGTGGAGGCGCACTGGAGGTCTGGAGCGTAGAGCTGGCACAATGCGTCCTGGCTGGATGCTCACTTTAGCTCCATAAGTGCGGGGCGCTGGCACAGGACACATGGGCTGTGAAGGCGTACTGGCGATACAGTACGTAGAGACGGCGCATGATATCCTGGTCCGAAGAGGAAGATACTGGAGACCAGGAGCGCTGAGCCCGGCACAACCTGTCCTGGCTGGATGCCCATTCTAGCGCGGCAAATGCGGGGAGCTGGAATAGAGCGCACCGGGCTATGAATGCACACTGGAGAGAGGATAGTAGACCTGGCTGAGTGATTCTATAGAGAGGATATTAGACCTGGCTGTGCTGCTATTGAGAGGATAGTAGACCTGGCTGAGTGATTCTATAGAGAGGATAGTAGACCTGGCTGTGCTGCCTAGAGAGGATAGTAGACCTGGCTGAGTGCTTCTATAGAGAGGATAGTAGACCTGGCTGAGTGCTGCTATATAGATGATAGTAGACCTGGCTGTGCTGCTATAGAGAGGTCCCGTGTGGCTCAGTTGGTAGAGCATGGCGCTTGCAACGCCAGGGTTGTGGGTTCAATTCCCATGGGGGGACCAGGGTTCAATTCTCACGGGGGGACCAGGATGAATATGTATGAACTTTCCAATTTGTAAGTCGCTCTGGATAAGAGCGTCTGCTAAATGACTTAAATGTAAATGAGAGGATAGTAGACCTGGCTGAGTGCTGCTATATAGATGATAGTAGACCTGACCGTGCTTCTATAGAGAGGATAGTAGACCTGGCTGTGCTGCTATAGAGAGGATAGTAGACCTGGATGAGTGCTGCTATATAGATGATAGTAGACCTGACTGTGCTTCTATAGAGAGGATAGTAGACCTGGCTGTGCTTCTATAGAGAGGATAGTAGACCTGGCTGTGCTGCTATAGAGAGGATAGTAGACCTGGCTGTGCTGCTATAGAGAGGATAGTAGACCTGGCTGTGCTGCTATAGAGAGGATAGTAGACCTGGCTGAGTGCTGCTATAGAGAGGATAGTAGACCTGACTGTGCTTCTATAGAGAGGATAGTAGACCTGGCTGTGCTGCTATAGAGAAAGAAAATGATGCTTCTAAAGAGCATCAAAACAGTGGTCTGATTCAGTGGTGAAAGGTTATAGAAGAGGTGGTGGAGATTTTTAAATTTAATTTCAACTTTATTTAACCAGGTAGGCCAGTTGAGAACAAGTTGTCATTTACAACTGCGACCTGGCCAAGATAAAGCAAAGCAGTGCGACATAAACAACAACACAGAGTTACACATAAACAACAACACAGAGTTACACATGGAGTAAAACAAACATGCAGTCAATAATACCAAAATAGAGAGTCTATATACAATGTGTACAAATGAGGTAGGATAAGGGAGGTAAGGCAATAAATAGGCCATAGTGGAGAAATAATTACAATATAGCAATTAAACACTGGGGTGATAGATACAGTACAGAAAATAAGTAAATCAGAGTGAGACACACACACACACACACACACACAGCATATAAACACAACACACACACACAGCACACACACAACATATAAACACAACACACACACAGCACACACACAACAGAAGTTTAAAGACTGTCAAACAAACTCAGCTGCAACCACAGACTGATCTGACAGAGGAATGTTGTAAAAGCAAACATGATAAACCTGCTCTGAACCCGTACCATATTCCCTATGGGCCCTTGTCAAAAGTAGTCCACTAAATAGGGAACATTTTCTATTAGAGACGCAACCCACATGTTGGTCTTCCTGTACTCCTCTACAGACTTAAAATATTCAAGATTGTTGGTGGAATTATTCAAAGCATGACAACACGGTTGACAAACAAGTTATGTTTGGGATATCTTATTGCATGTGTGTGCGTGCGTTTGTGCGAACTGTGAATCGTCGCCCTCTTCAGATAGTGAGACTAAACAAATGAGATAAGATCTCTCCTTTCTTTGGATGTGGGTAGAAGTCTGTAAGGCCAGGCGCCACAGGCTGAAATGACATGCTACCTGTTCCTGTAGACTGGCAAACTGCAGAAACATAAACATGGATCTATCTGATATCTCTCCAGATAGAGACTTGACATATGAACCCTGGACACCTGGGTCGTGTTTGTAGGAACAAACTCCTGTCCTCCGTACAGATATCTTTAGTTTGCTATTACTCATGAGGCGAAGTTTTGAAAAATATTTATTTATTTTCTATAAGAAAAATACAGTTGATCGCACATCGCTGATGTAAGTTCTTTACAGTATAAAATGTAGGATTCATTCACATTCAACCAGCATAGAATAAATACATAATCAATACGTATAAAATTAGTACATTCATGTGAAACATTCTGTATTTCAATATAAAATTATCTTATTTGAGACCAATTATGCTTTTCATGATGGAAGTACATAGTACCGTATATCAAACAAACGTTGTTATTCTGACTACAAACAGCCATGGGAAGAACACCGACTGTTATCTTTAAGACATAACTCAAAAGTAATAATTTAACAAATAAATATGTTTGTTTAAATACATTTAAAAAATTACTCAACTTTTGAATACATTTCAATAAAAACAGAGTAATCCAATCAATAAGTAGTACATCAAAAAATACATGAACAGCCTAAACCTGAGAATGGTCTATAAATAAATCATTACTTCTGTCACAAAGAGAGATGCAGCATATTTATGGGCCATATTACCCGAAGAGATCATTCTATAATATATAGAGATAATCTAATTATCTCTACGGTAGTATCTCTCTACATTCCTTTTCGTTCAGGTCCTTGAGGAAACGTATGTAAGCCATTAGAACAATAGTCTTCGGTGGACGGGATAGCAGCGGCTTGTTCTTCATGGGGCAGATACTGGCATTCTTAAAAATATTAATAATTGAGGCATTAGTACGCAGCAGTCGGTGCCCTGAACCAACTTCTACCTGCACAAGTAGAGTGAGCAGAACTGTGCCGTAGCTGGACCTGAACTGAATGCTACCGTCTGCCAAACAGTGACAGAGTCCCAAATGGCACCTTATTCCTATGGGCCCTGGTCAAAAGTAGTGCACTATATAGGGAATAGGGTGCCATTTAGGATGCATACAGAGAGTGTGTATTATACAGAGGCAAATGGCACCCTGTTCCCTATATAGTGCACTACTTTTGATCAGGGCCCATAAGGACTGACCTGTCCAAAACACTTCACTAAACTGTGTGTAAAACAGCCACTGTTCAGAAACTCACCTCAGGGGTAGAGCTCTGAGGCAGAGCCTGGATGTTCTTTTGCAGTCTGTTCAGAAGTGGTTTGTGTTCCTCGGTCCGGGCCTTCACCTTGTTGACCACATGCTTCAGCCCAGTGGCAAACATCTCCTGGCACTCACACTGCAAGTAACACATGAGGAGACTTGATCAGACCACCGTTCAGACAACAGTTGCAAGTTATGCATACACCACAGACGTGTGTGTGTGTGCGTGTGCATGTGTGTGTGTGTGCGTGTGCATGTGTGTGTGTGTGCGTGTGCATGTGTGTGTGTGTGTGTGCGTGTGCATGTGTGTGTGTGTGTGTGTATGTGTGTGTGTGTGTGTGTGCATGTGTGTGTGTGTGTGCATGTGTGTGTGTGTGTGCATGTGTGTGTGTGTGTGTGTGTGCGTGTGCATGTGTGTGTGTGTGTGTGTATGTGTGTGTGTGTGTGTGTGCATGTGTGTGTGTGTGTGCATGTGTGTGTGTGTGTGCATGTGTGTGTGTGTGTGTGTGTGCGTGTGCATGTGTGTGTGTGTGCAGATTGATGAAGGATAGATGACTTACTGGTTTCGCCCCCATTTGTGATGTTGGTACTCGGTACTGCTTTGGCTGTATGATGGAAGAAAAACAGTATAAGTGTTCGTTGGATTTATCTGTTAATTGAATGATTAGAATATTCCGCCCTGAAACATATAATTGTATGGAATTGATTAGAATGTATAAAATCATAATCAATAAATGTGTAGTCCTAGTCAGAATTAGGGTAAAACTATGTCTTTCTGGTATTTTAAACACAGACTGTCTGAGCTCGGTGCCGACCTGACTAGAGATTGGGAGAGAATGGGGAGTATGTCTCATTCTGGTTTGCAGACTGAGTAGTATAATTCAATTGGGTTATGTACCTTGAGAACATAATTCTCTTATCAATAAGATAGACACAGGCTACATTCAGAATGGCAGTATGTTACGACTCCACCAATCATCTCAAGGTCTCTGTGTATTTATTGACTTTCGATAACATCTCTCGTTGAACCAAAGCCCTGCGGTTTGTGACTAGCCACGATGATGCACATAGTATTGTCATGACGTTGGCCTGTGGGTAAGGTTTATGACCCCCCACAAATGTCTTTCTCCCTTTCCTCTTGACTCTACTGAAGGACTCTTGAAAAGCCTTTGTTAAACATAGAGAGTTGGGGAACATCAAAAGTTGGGGTGAAAGGAAGCATATTTCGGTAATCCAACCAGTTGAAAATATGCGTTGGTACTTAATGAATATGATGTCAGTTCGGTTGTCATCTGAGACATTCTTATTAATGATAGGATGACAAACTGTATCGTGGAAAGTTTACACATTATAGTTATCAGATTCACATGGAATTGTTGTGCAATTTAAATGTTTAAATATGAAACTATTTGTGAAAAGATTAAATGGAATTTTAGCTTCCAAATGAGAGAATTGGGTTTTCATAAGGTTTTAAGCTCTGCTCACTCAGTGGCCTGCCCCTGTGAAGAGACATTGGTTATAAACTATGAAACACGCCCTTCTCTCCCTCCACTATATAAGCCCTTTACAAAAATATAACTTCCTGTTCCAAGTACTCGAGGCATGCAGCCTCTGCGTTAAAAGGGCGAATAACTTGCTGTTCCGGGTACATTAGGGCGACGGTCCGATGTCAGAAAGATTCAGATAATAAGCTGTTCTGGGTACATTAGGGCGACAGTCCGATGTCAGAAGGATTCAGATAATAACTACAGAACTAAGCCAACCTCAGCGTGAGCTTTGGTTGCGAATGGTATGAACTTTGAACTCTTATTCACTACAGAAGTGATACCTCCTAGCCGTTGAGTTAGCAGCGGCCGCTGTATACGTGGGCTAGGAAAGGACGGACAAATGGTATCTTCTAACAAACAACACGACACTGCCAAGTATTCAGTTTACCAACAGAGACACTCTTAAGTTCTTTGGGGTAGGGGACAGTATTTTCACGTCCAGAGTAAACGGCCTGCTACTCAGCCATAAAAGCTAGAATATGCATATTATTACTAGATTTGGATAGAAAACACTCTGAAGTTTCTAAAACTGTTTGAATGATGTCTGTGAGTATAACAGAACTCATATGGCAGGCAAAAACCTGAGAAGAAATCCAACCAGGAAGTGGGAAATCTGAGGTTGGTCGATTTTCAACTCAGCTCCTATTGAGGATACAGTGGGATACTGGTAATGTTGCACTTCCTAAGGCTTCCACTAGATGTCAACAGTCTTTAGAACCTTATCTGATGCTTCTACTGTGAAGTGGGGCCAAATGAGAGGGGATTGAGTAAGGTCTACATGACCTGAACATGCGCTGACCAGGCGCGTTCATGTGAGAGCGAGCTCTGTCCATCGCACTTCTGAAGACAAAGGAATTCTCCGGTTGGAACATTATTGAAGAATTATGTTAAAAACATCCTAAAGATGGATTCAATACTTTGTTTGTCATGTTTTTACGGACTGTAATATAACTTTTTTAACTTTTTGTCCGTACTTTCCGCTGGACTTGCCTGCGTGTCGTGAGTTTGGAAAGTGTACTGAACGCTAGAACAACAAGGAGGAATTTGGACATAAATGATGGACATTATCGAACAAAGCAAACATTTATTGTGGAACTGGCATTCCTGGGAGTGCATTCTGATGAAGATCATCAAAGGTAAGTGAATGTTTATAATGTTATTTCTGACTTCTGTTGACTGCACAATATGGTGGATATATTTGTGTCTTGATTGGGCTCTGAGCGCCGACCTCAGATTATTGCATGGTTTGCTTTTTCCATAAAGCTTTTTTGAAATCTGACACAGCGGTTGCATTAAGGAGAAGAGCATCTAAAATTCCATGCATAACGCTTGTATTTTCATCAACATTTATAATGAGTATTTCTTTAAATTGATGTGGCTCTCTGCAAAATCACCGGATGTTTAAGAACTTCTGAACGTAACGCGCCAATGTAAACCTAGATTTTTGGATATAAATATGAACTTTACCGAACAAAACATACATGTATTGTGTAACATGAAGTCCTATGAGTGTCATCTGATGAAGATCATCAAAGGTTAGTGATTCCTTTTATCTATATTTCTGCTTTTTTGTGAATCCTCTCTTTGGCTGGAAAAATGGCTGTGTTATTCTATGAATGGGCACTCACCTAACATAATCGTTTGGTTTGCTTTCGTCATAAAGCCTTTTTGAAATCGGACACTGTGGCTGGATTTACAACAAGTGTATCTTTAAAATGGTGTAAAATACATGTATGTTTGAGGAATTTTAATTATGGGATTTCTGTTGTTGAATTTGGCGCCCTGCAGTTTCACTGGCTGTTGAAGAGGTGGACGCTACCGTCCCACGTACCCTAGAGAGGTTAAAGGGACAAGTAAGATCTCTGTTGGGCAACACAGCCAGCATCTACGACCAACCTACCGAAGCGCAGCTCAGAGTAAATATTTATTGCATTTTCCTTTTCCAAATGGGGGGTTATTTAGAATGCATAAGATTCTGTATTTACGATAACATAGCTTCTCCCTTTGTTCTTCAGTCCTCCCGTGCTTTCATTCAAGCCCAACCCCCTCTCTTTGTGTAACCAGCCGTCATTCAGGTTCCGTCCACCAGGGACGTTTTCTTGTAGGACATAATTAGTAATCAATGTATGATCCATTCTGTGTATATGTAATTCTGTGTGATTAGTTAGGTATTCAGTAAATAAATAATTAAACCCAATTTTGTATTGCTGATTCAACTTGTTAGCCAGGGTTTGTGAAGACCAAGAATTTACAACTTTCATATGAGACTGAAATAAGGTGACGATTAATATTGACTGCTATTGATGTAAAATATTACTAGGTCTTTAACAGTTTATTCAGAAGATAACAGCTCTATAAACACTCTTTCGTGGTGCCCCGACTTTCTAGTAAATTACATTTACATGATTAGCTTAATCAGGTAATATTAATTACAGAGAAAGGATTTTATAGAATAGCATGTCATATCACTTAATCCGGCATAGCCAACGACACAACAGTATAGAACTCACTACCCAACTCTTTACATGGACAACTACTGTCAGTGAGCTTAACTTTGAGCTCAACTCCAAATGTGTGTCCCAAATGGGACCCTTTTACCCATATAGTGCACTACTTTGGTCAAAAGTATATAGAGAATAGGGTACTATTTGTGGCACAACTATCTACCAGTGATAAGAACATTACTAAGCCTATTAATACATACTTACATAAGTGAAGTTCTCCGGAGTGAGGTTACTCAAGTCATTCAGGATCTCTGTGCGTAAGTTGTTGCTCAGACAGCGATGCAGCATGTTGAGAAACACAACGACAACAACAGATGACTTAATTATTTTCATACTGTGATCTCTGGCTCTCTGTCTATTACTCTGTTTCTCTCTCGGTCTGTCGGTCCCTTTAGAATGTGTGAAGTGAGAATGGCAGAGATCAGCAACATTAATGCTTTTATTGGCAATCAAACAGGAAGTTGTTGTGAGAGGACGTACAGAAACCGTGATGTCACTGAAACAGCCCAGACACCAGGCTCTGATTCGGAGAGATCAAGGAAAACACAGTATCATCATCATCATCACCACAGGTCAGGGATGATATTTGTTCAAATGTTTATTTATTTTACCTTTACTTAACTAGGAAAATCAGGTTAACAAATTCTTATTTTCAATGACGGCCTAGGAGTAGTGGGTTAACTGCCTTGTTCAGAGGCAGAACGACAGATTTTTACCTTGTCAGCTCGGGGATTCGATCTTGCAACCTTTCGGTTACTAGTCCAACGCTCTAAGGTTACCTACCTCCCCAAGATAAGATGATACTGTATTTATCTGGTTGCACAGACAGACTTTTGCTGTGGCTCTCAAGCCTGCTTGAAGCACTCTGACCATGCTTGAAACCATATTGCACATCTGCCAAATAGACAAATCTACCATGAAATGACTCTAGGCATCCTCCAACCACCATCAGCACTTCACAGATCAGGCAAGTTGCACACTGGGACTGTGTCTGAAATGGCACCCTATGGTCCCTGGTCAAAAGTAGTGGACAATATAGGGAATAGGGTGCTATTTGGGACGCACACAAGCTGTCAGTCTTGCAGGTGTAAAATTCACCTTCCAGTGAAAAACTATGGGGTTTCTCAGTCTTCTCTAGTGTGCGAGGAGAAGCGTACTAATAATACCCTATGTGAAGTAGAGTTTCTGAGGTCTCTCTCCATGACACCTTATCAGAGACTACCATCTCAGCCACACTTCTGATGCTATGTGGAGATGGTGACAGCTCTCGTGGGTTAGATTTACTTTCTTTGTTGAATTTTCTGTTGGGCCTAGATTTGAAAAACGAACCCTAACCTTAACCTAATTCCAATTGCATCATTTGAATGATAAAGAAATCCGAGCAGCTGCCGCCTATATAATCTTTGATGGTCAGGACACATGGCAGCGTTCCAATGGTACACTATTCCTTTTACGGGGCACTACTTCTACCAGGGCCCATATAGGGAATAGGGTGCCATTTGGGAAGCAGACTATGAGATGGTTATCTCTGCTGTTTAAATCAGGTTTACTGTCAGAACTTAAGAGATGCTTTCATTTGCACTAGACTCACACATCTCCTCCATGAGTCTGACTGTATCTCATATGAAGAGTACACACTCAAGTTGATACTACATCTGCATTTCCTGTACTTTAATATGCATGTACTCTATGTATCCATTAGTATGCTCTAATAAATTAATTGTTTTATTCATAATTTTTTCAATTACAAATTCTGATGATTATATTCTCCCCTCCCCCAGCCTTCCGTCTCTAGCTGTTACCAGCCAGTCGTTCTGTGTTTCTTTTGTGATGTGTTTCCGTGTTTGTGCCAATTTAATTTGCCCTCAGAGTTGCTATATAATTGCTCATCAGTCATGCATGCCCATAACCAAGTCTAGAATGATTACATGAATTCACTAATCTGTCCGTGTAGTGGGTTCAAATATTATTCTAAATAACTAAAATAGTTTGAGCGTTTGCCCTGGCCCGCCTGGAATGCCAGATGGGCGGGGTTTAGGGAAGCGTTGCAGTATTTGGGCTACTCTATCAGTCCACTGAGCCAGGCAAGATCAATCAAGCACAGATCAAATATATTAAATTATACTAATACTATTTAAACCCGGGTCTGCCTTCTATGGAGGCATGAAGTAGGCCTACAGTAACTATATAGCCTGGCTCTAACTCCAGAGGTGGGGTTGCGTCCCAAATGGGTGTTGGTCAAATGTAGTGCACTATATAGGGAATAGGGTGCAATTTCTGACGCATCACTGTGCCACCATGTTCATTTTCACAGCACAGCAGAAATAGCACAGCCGCTCTTCTCAATTGAGGATGTCTGGCATTGGCTAAAGGTGACATCATAGTTTCGTTGGTATTGTCAATCCACAGATATCATCATCATCAGTGAAGTAGGAGATAACACAGCAGAGTAGAAAGGCCCATAGAGCTGTCAGTAGCTGTGATTAGGCTAGCTGTGGTGACTATCTTTTCTCTGGGTGAAATAACGAGCACGGTGGCTGACTAAAAAGTATTTAGTCAGCCACCAATTGTGCAAGTTCTCCCACTTAAAAAGATGAGAGAGGCCTGTAATTTTCATCATAGGTACACTTCAACTATGACAGACAAAACGAGAAAATAAATCCAGAAAATCACATTGTAGGATTTTTTATGAAATTTATTTGCAAACTATGGTGAAAAATAACTATTTGGTCAATAACAAACAAGCAAGATTTCTGGCTCTCACAGACCTCTTCTTTAAGAGGCTCCTCTGTCCTCCACTCGTTACCTGTATTAATGGCACCTGTTTGAACTTGTTATCAGTATAAAAGACACCTGTCCACAACCTCAAACAGTCACACTCCAAACTCCACTATAGCTAAGACCAAAGAGCTGTCAAAGGACACCAGAAACAAAATTGTGTGAACCTAGTGAATGACCTGCAGAGAGCTGGGACCAAAGTAACAAAGCCTACCATCAGTAACACACTACGTCGCCAGGGACTCAAATCCTGCAGTGCAGACGTGTCCCCCTGCTTAAGCCAGTACATGTCCAGGCCCGTCTGAAGTTTGCTAGAGAGCATTTGGATGATCCAGAAGAAGATTGGGAGAATGTCATATGGTCAGATGAAACCAAAATATAACTTTTTGGTAAAAACTCAACTCGTCGTCTTTGGAGGACAAAGAATGCTGAGTTGCATCCAAAGAACACGATACCTACTGTGATGCATGGGGGTGGAAACATCATGCTTTGGGGCTGTTTTTCTGCAAAGGCACCAGGACGACTGATCCGTGTAAAGGAAAGAATGAATGGGGCCATGTATCGTGAGATTTTGAGTGAACCTCCTTCCATCAGCAAGGGCATTGAAGATGAAACGTGGCTGGGTCTTTCAGCATGACAATGATCCCAAACACACCGCCCGGGCAACGAAGGAGTGGCTTCGTAAGAAGCATTTCAAGGTCCTGGAGTGGACTAGCCAGTCTCCAGATCTCAACCCCATAGAAAATCTTTGGAGGGAGTTGAAAGTCCGTGTTGCCAAGCAACAGCCCCAAAACATCACTGCTCTAGAGGAGATCTGCATAGAGGAATGGGCCAAAATACCAGCAACAGTGTGTGAAAACCTTGTGTCAGTTGGTTATACCTGGAGTACTTCTCCTGTCTTATCCAGTGTCCTGTGTGAATTTAAGTATGCTCTCTCTAATTCTCTCGTTCTCTCTTTCTTTCTCTCTCTGAGAACCTGAGCCCTAGGACCATACGTCAGGACTACCGGGCATGATGACTCCTGCTGTCCCCAGTCCGCCTGGCCTTGCTGCTATTCCAGTTTCAACTGTTCTGCCTGCGGTTACGGAACCCCTACCTGTCCCAGACCTGCTGTTTTCAACTCTTAATGATCAGCTATGAAAAGCCAACAGATTTATTCCTGATTATTATTTGACCATGCTTGTCATTTATGAACATTTTGAAAATCTTGGCTCTCTCTAATTTTCTCCTTCTCTCTTTCTTTCTCTCGGAGGACCTGAGCCCTAGGACCATACGTCGGGACTACCGGGCGTGGTGACTCCTTGCTGTCCCCAGTCTGCCTGGCCTTGCTGCTATTCCAGTTTCAACTGTTCTGCCTGCGGTTATGGAACCGCCACCTGTCCCAGACCTGTTGTTTTTCAACTCTTAATGATCGGCTATGAAAAGCCAACTGAAAATTATTCATGATTATTATTTGACCATGCTTGTCACTTATGAACATTTTTGAACATCTTGGCATAGTTCTGTTATAATCTCCACCCGGCACAGCCAGAAGAGAACTGGCCACCCTTCATAGCCTGGTTCCTCTCTAGGTTTCTTCCGAGGTTTTGGCCTTTCTAGGGAGTTTTTCCTAGCCACCGTGCTTCTACACCTGCATTACTAGCTGTTTGGGGTTTTAGGCTGGGTTTCTGTACAGCACTTCGAGATATTAGCTGATGTACGAAGGGCTATATAAAATAAACTTGATTGATTGTGAAGACGTACAGAAAACGTTTGACCTCTGTCATTGCCAACAAAGGGTATATAACAAAGTATTGAGAAACTTTTGTTATCGACCAAATACTTATTTTCCACCATAATTTGCAAATAAATTCATTAAAAATCCTACAATGAGATTTTCTGGATTTTTTTTCCTCATTTTGTCTGTCATAGTTGAAGTGTACCTGTGATGAAATTTACAGGCCTCTCTCATCTTTTTAAGTGGGAGAACTTGCACAATTGGTGGCTGACTAAATACTTTTTTGCCCCAATGTATATCTACATCACCATCAGCCAATGTTATAGGTCAACTGCAGGTTAACGTAAAAGTTGTGTCTTTTAAAGATCCAATACATAATATGGTACACTTATCATAATTGGGTTTTAGTCCAGACAGGCCAGAAAAGTTATCTAGATCATCAATGAGACATTGCAGGGATCTAGCTTGTGGACTTTATATAAAACTTGAGTCATCGGCATACATGGGCACATTTATTTTTAAGCCTTGGATTTCTAATCGGCTAAAGTTCTTATTTGATCTGATTGTAATAGCTTGGCCATAACAAATAGATATGGTAACAACAGACACTCTCGTTTAATTCTTCTTGACAGTTCAAAACTCTCTGAGAAGTAGCCATTATTTACTATTTTACACCTGGGGTTGCTATACATTACCTTGGATAAGAGACTCAGACGAATGTTTAAAAAAAATATCCAAGCGTTTACATATAAATTCCAGTCGTACTTTATCAAATGCCTTTTCTAAATATGGTAATGTTGTGGTTTGTACAGGGTTCACCCCTAGAGAGAACTCCCACCCTCCCTCAAACCAAAAGGCCATTCTCTAGCTAGGCCACATGGTAAGAGGTCACAAAAAGACAATCGATTCATTACAAAACAATTTATCTGAATGGAATATGCTCCAATATGTTGGTATGTTCACATGATTTCTGTGACAATGGCTGACGTCATTGAATTCATTCATCACTGAATGTTTAACATCAAATTAACATCAAATGTAAGTAGCTGATTTGGTTCTTCTGAGTGCTGAGATGATGTTGAGTTTAAAGCCAGATGTCGAAACGTATCATTATTCCTATTACGTCTGATGACTTGGTGATAAAAAGTCATTGGAATCGGAAAGGTGCCATAAGTTCCAGTTAAAAAACAGTTACCTATGTCTCCACACCATCAGTGTGTGGGCAGAGAGATGAGTGGGGAGGTACAGAATATGGGGGAGGCGGGGGGGGGGGGGGGGGGGTATTTATGATGTCAGATAGTGTGATGATTGGAAGCCATCCCTAGTTTTCTCATGACTCAGACAGGAGAGTTGTGAGTATGTCTCATCGTGTCCATCTCGTCTCTACTATAGAACTTTTCCACCAAACGTCTTTGCTTGCATGCTAGTGTGTGTGTGTGTGTGTGTGTGTGTGTGTGGGTGTGTACCTACATGTGTGTGTGTGTATCTGTAAGAAACGTGAAAGATGTCAGATTGTGTGATGATATGAGTCTTGCAAAAGATTTCCGCTTACAACCCATGTATTTCTTGAACCCATCACGTAATTATGTCTATCACACAGACCTCACCATGAGATATATCCACTGATAGAGAAGATTGAGCCATGAGATGTGGATGGATAATACCACATCCCAGTGTGTGAAATTCCCAACCAATAGAAGGAGTTGACTTTGTTCACTTCTTAGATAAATCCATCGTTAGATATCTCATTATTCCAAATACTTGGGAGATCAAAATGTTACCTGGAAACGCCGTCCCCTCCCCCATATACCCACCTGTTTTCCCCCTTGCCATGATGAGCAAGCAGAGACAGAGGATACCTCCCAGATGACACCCTATTCCATATACAGTGCACTAGTTTAGACCAGAGCGCTATGGCTCCTGGTCAGAAGTAGTGTACTATATAGGGAATAGGGTGCCATTAGAGATGTTTCAGACTTTACTGGTGACCTCTCACCTATATGTGCGTTTGAGGAATGAGTGATGCTAAATGTTTAGCAACTCCAGTGGTGTTGTCACACCTGAGCTACATAAAGCCTATGAGGTGTGAAGAAGGACATGAAGCTTCCATGATTTAACAGCATGGTAGGGGCTTATTACTGTGCACATTTAGGGGATTTTCAAACCAAAATGGTTACAAACTGAGTTTTAACCAAAATGTAGTGCAATACATTGATTGTGCATACTTCCTATGATGCATAACCTCCAACAGTTGAAAAGCTCATGTCCTCTGTGGCCAGTAGAGGGCAGGACAGAATGTTGTTCCCTCCACCGCTGTATCAAATGTTGATCATTATTATTATGTGCAATATGTTTGTGTCTGTGTGGATGTTTGTCCTCACTGAGATGTGCAAAGGGGAAGGGATCACTGCTGTTGCCTCGCTTTCCAACCAAGGTGCATGAATTGAGGAGCAAACTGAAGTGGAGAATCAGCAACACTTGGAAGTCAACGGAATTAAATAAAAAAGCTTCTTTACTACTAAAAGTAGAACCAGCGCGTTTTGGCTTAAAATAAAACATGATAAAGGCCAAAAGCCAAAACGTGCTGGTTCTACTTTTAGCAATAAATACATTTTTTATGTAATTCCATTGTCCTCCACGTGTTGCTGAACGTCCTCTCCTCATCATGGGGATGTGTGAACGGATCTCAATGAGAATGTGATGCAAGGGAAAACAAGTCACGGTATTTTGAAGGAGGGTGTTCCCCCTATCTTACCTACAGATGGTCACACTTCAAGGTATTTTGAAGGAGGGTGTTCCCCCTATCTTACCTACAGATGTCCACACTTCAAGGTATTTTGAAGGAGGGTGTTGTCACGCCCTGGCCTTATTATTCTTTGTTTTCTGTAAATATTTTGGTTAGGTCAGGGTGTGACAGGGGGGATGTTTGTGTGTATTTGTCTCGTCTTGGGTGGTTGTATTGTATAGGGGGTTTTGTAGAGGTTATGGGGTTGTGTTTAGTGTAGGTGTCTAGGTAAGTATATGGTTGCCTGAATGGTTCTCAATCAGAGACAGCTGGCTTTCATTGTCTCTGATTGGGAGCCATATTTAAGGCAGCCATAGGCATTAGGCTATTGTGGGTAATTGTCTATGTTTAGTGTCAGCACTATTTGTTTGTATAGCTTCACGGTTGTCAGTGTTTCGTTTTCATCTTCGTCAATAAAAGGAAGATGCATTGTTATCACGCTGCGCCTTGGTCCTCTATTCAAAGTTACGACGATCGTGACAGGTGTTCCCCCTATCTTAGCTACAGATGTTCACACTTCAAGGTATTTTGAAGGAGGGTGTTCCCCCTATCTTACCTACAGATGGTCACACTTCAAGGTATTTTGAAGGAGGGTGTTCCCCCTATCTTACCTACAGATGTTCACACTTCAAGGTATTTTGAAGGAGGGTGTTCCCCCTATCTTACCTACAGATGGTCACACTTCAAGGTATTTTGAAGGAGGGTGTTCCCCCTATCTTACCTACAGATGGTCACACTTCAAGGTATTTTGAAGGAGGGTGTTCCCCCTATCTTACCTACAGATGGTCACACTTCAAGGTATTTTGAAGGAGGGTATTCCCCCTATCTTAGCTACAGATGTTCATACTTCAAGGTATTTTGAAGGAGGGTGTTCCCCCTATCTTACCTACAGATGTTCACACTTCAAGGTACAGTACTATAACTTCTCTACTATTTTCAAATCAAATCAAAATTGTATTTGTCACATGCATCAAATTCAACAGGTGTAGTAGACCTTACAGTGAAATGCTTACTTAGAAGTCCTTAACCAACAATGCAGTTTAAAGAAAATAGAGTTTTAAAAATATTTACTAAATAAGCTAAAGTTAAAAAATATATAAAAATAACTAAAAGTAACACAATAAAATAACAATAATGAGGCTATATCCAGGAGGTACTGGTACCGAGTCAATGTGCGTGATAACAGGTTAGTTGAGGTCATTTGTACATGTAGGTAGGGGTGAAGTGACTATGCAAAGATAATAAACAGCGAGTAGCAGCAGTGTAAAAACAAAGGGGGGGGTGTCAATGCAACAAAGGGGGGGTGTCAAAGTACTCTCCTCTGATGATCTTATAGAGCAGAACGGCGGTCTGACAGAACAGATCTCATACAACAAGTATCCCAGTGCCCAGACATCAGACTTAGAACTGTATGGAATAGAGATACTAAGGGCAGCCATTTATTTCAAGTACAGAGGAAAAGTCGGGGAGGACGGCAGGAAGGGACAGAAGAGAGGAGGCTATTTTTACAAGTTTAAGGGTGGGACACATCCGGTTGAATAAGACCCTAAATGTGATAGGAAAGCATCCAACAGGAAAATGTGATTGTTGCCAGGAAAGAGAGACAGTGGAGCATGTATTGCTACAGTGTGGGCAGTATCAGAGATCTGGTATGAGGAAGAAGGGAATACAGGAAATTAGTTTAAAGAGTATATATTTGTTTTATAAATATTACAGTTTTTTACAATGATTTACACACTGAAACTGGCTCATGAGGCACAATGACCCAACCCTGTAACTCAGCAATACTACTGACACATGTTTTGCTTTACACTCAGATTGCAATTCTATAACAAACATTTGGCAAAACACAACACACAATTCTCTACCTTTGGCACAACCTTCACAACTAAAATGTATTGTGTGCAAATGAAAAGCAACACTGTTCAACAAGCTAAGCTCAATTACCAATTGATCCCTTTCTCTCTTCATATGTGCAAACACTAACTGCTTAAATGTACACATTGCAATCAGACCTTTGGTATGGATAAAAAGGCCCCAGGTGAGTCCTCCTGTGTTTGGAGAACAATGGAAAAAAACTTAGTAGAGGAAGACCAAGAACAAGGATGAAATCTATGATGAAATTCAGGCGACTATGGTGGACCATGTGGTCAACCCTGGTTTGACCTTGAGAGGGGCTGGTCAACCATGGTTTGACCTTGAGAGAGGCAGAGAGTGCTGCCCAATCTGAGCCGCTTCACCGTAGCATCCATCATCCGGACATTCCAAAATAAGAATAGGCAAGTACTGCAGACATTGGACCTCTACTACTTGACAGTAATACAACATAAAATCAAATCAAATTGATTCATAAAGCCCTTTGTGCATCAGCCAATGTCACAAAGTGCTATACAGACACCCAGCCTAAAACCCCAAACAGCAAGCAATGCAGATGTATTTTTTTAATTTTACCTTTATTTAACCAGGTAGGCAAGTTGAGAACAAGTTCTCATTTACAATTGCGACCTGGCCAAGATAAAGCAAAGCAGTTCGACACATACAACAACACAGAGTTACACATGGAGTAAAACAAACATACAGTCAATAATACAGTAAAAAAAAAAAGTCTATATACAATGTGAGCAAATGAGGTGAAATAAGGGAGGTAAAGGCAAAAAAAGGCCATGGTGGCGAAGTAAATAAAATATAGCAAGTAAAAAACTGGAATGGTAGATTTGCAGTGGAAGAATGTGCAAAGTAGAAATAGAAATAATGGGGTGCAAAGGAGCAAAATAAATACATAAATACAGTAGGGGAAGAGGTAGTTGTTTGGGCTAAATTATAGATGGGCTATGTACAGGTGCAGTAATCTGTGAGCTGCTCTGACAGCTGGTGCTTAAAGCTAGCGAGGGAGATAAGTGTTTCCAGTTTCAGAGATTTTTGTAGTTCGTTCTAGTCATTGGCAACAGAGAACTGGAAGGAAAGGCGGCCAAAGGAGGAATTGGTTTTGGGGGTGACCAGAGAGATATACCTGCTGGAGCGCGTGCTACAGGTGGGTGCTGCTATGGTGACCAGCGAGCTGAGATAAGGGGGGACTTTACCTAGCAGGGTCTTGTAGTGATGGCTAGGAAAAACTCCCTAGAAATGCAGGAACCTGGGAAGAAACGAGGAGAGGAACCAGGCTCTGAGGGGTGGCCAGTCCTCTTCTGGCTGTGCCGGGTGGAGATTCTAACAGTTCATGGCCAAGATGTTCAAACGTTCATAGATGACCAGCAGGGTCAAATAATTCCAATACATACTGTAAGGGAAACAAGGTAACTGTTTTATGTATTACTGCATGTATGAAATTGGAAGCTATACTATTTTGTAACATGTTTATCTTGTATACTGTACTACTGTAGTGTTTACTGTACTCCATGCTATTTTGTTTTTGTAGAACTGAGAGATGACCACCACCTATGTGGTGGTAGTAGAACGTGTCTATTTACAGACGAACAGGAGGCTGCCATTGTGCAAATGGAAGTTGAAAATAATGCCATAACACTGCAGGGGAATCCAACAACAGATGATTGAAAACCCTGTCATCTTCCATAACATCAGAGTGAGTTTATCAACCACAGCCCGCATCCTTAACAAACAGCATCTCCGGATGAAGCAAATCTACAGAGTACCATTTGAAAGGAATTCCCAAACAGTGAAGGATAAACGGTACGAATATGTGCAAGTAAGCAATGCAGTAGTATTACACTCTTGAAACAGAGACTCATTGATGTTGCCAGTGAACTTTACTATACAGCAATTGCAGTATTTACTGTCATTTCAGAGAATCATGGAGTTGGATGCAAGTCCCATCCCCCAGCAACTCATATTCATAGATGAGGCTGGATTCAATTGAGCAAAGACAAGGAGGAGGAAGGACATCATTGGTCAACGCACCACCATTGAGGTACCTGGCCAGCGCGGTGGAAATGTCACCATATGCACAGCTATGACCCACAATGGGGTCCTCCACCACCATACAACACTGCCTATCTCCTTCATTTCCTGAACACCTTACATGACAATCTTTTCCCAGACAGAACAGAGGGCCAGGTGATCCAGAACAGAGGGCCAGGTGTCCAGAACAGAGGGCCAGGTGATCCAGAACAGAGGGCCAGGTGATCCAGAACAGAGGGCCAGGTGATCCAGAACAGAGGGCCAGGTGATCCAGAACAAAGGGCCAGGTGATCCAGAACAGAGAGGGCCAGGTGATCCAGAACAGAGGGCCAGGTGATCCAGAACAGAGGGCCAGGTGATCCTGAGCAGCAAATGTATGTTCTAATTTGGGACAATGTGACTTTTTTTTCTCCATCGGGCTGCTCAGGTCCGCAACTGCTTCCATGACCATCCCATGTTTATAATTCTCTATTTCTCAACCCCACTGAGGAGTTGTTTTCAGCATGGCGGTGGAAGGTGTGAATGTATGGCTGTTCTCCAGGCAATGGAAGAGGCCTGTGGTGACATTCCAGCAGAGTCCTGTCAGGGGTGGATGCGTCATGCCAGAAGATATTTCCCCCGCTGTCTGGCCTGTGATGTTTATGAAAATCTGTGGCCGGACCAAAACATCAGACATTACTGATTTTGGTTTTGCAATGGAGTATTTGTTTCTGGTCTTATGATTTAGATTTGACTGTATTTTGACAGGTTCTTCATCTATTCTGTACAATTGATCTAACATACATTACAGTAGTACAAATAGGGATATTTTTCTTCCTTTGCATATGCAAAATATATTTACTGTATGTTTGCATTTTTACTGTATGTGTGCGTACAGTATGCTGTTTGAGTTCTGTTGAAATATAAAACTTATTTTTGCATTTGTGTTCCTTTCTTGTTTGAGTACACACAAACAATATACAGTATAACAAAATATTAGTCTTTACACTGAAATTGGTTCTGTTAGCAATGTTTTGAATAAGTCACAGTGTGATCTCAGCTGTCACTAAGTTAGATTCATTTGATGTGTGTGTGTCTCTCATTTGTATACAGAGTTTAATTTTGAGCAGGGAGTACATGATTTTGATTGCTGTGTTTCATTTTGCAAGATGTCTGTAGGGTTTGGGGAAATTGGCTAACTGTTTTGTATTTAGAGTTTTGAGTACCTGAGATGTAGTTTCAGCAAACGTGTGTTAACAAACTGGGAAAAACTGTCAAACTTGCAGTGAAGCCACCCAGCATCTACATCACAGTAATCTAACAGACTCCCATCCAGAGAGACCCACTGAAGCAACCAGGGTCAACACCCTGCTCAAGAGCACGTCGACAGATCTCCCATAAGGTCAAAAACAAGGACCCGAACCAGCGACCTATCAGCCACTGGCCAAAACTCCCAACCGCCAGCCCTCCAAGATCCCCCCCCCCCCCCCCCCCCACAGTTCCCCGAGAGCTGCCCTCAACCATCCAAGATCCCCCCCACAGTTCCCCGAGAGCTGCCCTCAACCATCCAAGATCCCCCAAGCCCCCGTCCCCCAATGCACCAATAACCAACAAAATAAGCAAAAGACAAAGGAAAAATCAGAAAACAATGCAAAAACAAAAGACATCAAGGACAACTAAAATCATAACATAAAGGCCAACTGAAAACGTTTTAGTGCATGTGTGGCAACATGTTCCTTTGACATATGTCTGTGTACGTGCACATGTGTGCGTTTGAATGAGAGTGTGTATTTGCATGTGTGCAAACACCTGCGTGGCATTAGCCCTCACGCAAACAGGCCTTAGATGTAACAACGTTGCCCCTCAGTGTCATTCAAATTTACTTTTTGTTTTATTTTATTTTGACGTTATTTCTCTACTTTTATCTTTGACCGTCATTTTATCCCCGCCCAGCAACTCACCTCCCACCTGTCTCCAATTCCACATCCCAACCATCAGCTTCCCTCAGCCCAACCCACCTCTCTCTGCTCGCCACCCTCTCTGGATTTATATGCACCCATACAGTGCATTCGAAAAGTATTCAGAACCCTTGATATTTTCCACATTTTGTTGCGTTACAGCCTTATTCTAAAATGTATTAAATGTTTTGTTCCCCCCCCCCCCCCTCATTAATCTATACACAACACTCCATAATGACAAAGCAAAAACAGGTTTTATACATTTTTGCAAATGTATAAAAAGAAAAAACTGAAATATCTCATTTACATACCTTTTCAGACCCTTTACTCAGTACTTGTTGAAGCACCTTTGGCAGCGATTACTGGCTAGAGTCTTCTTGAGCATGACGCTTCAAACTTGCACACCTGTATTTGGGGAGTTTCTCCCATTCTTCTCTGCAGCTCCTCTCAAGCTCTGTCACGTTGGATGGGGAGCATCGCTGCACAGCTATTTTCAGGTCTCTCCAGAAATGTTAGATCGGGTTCAAGTCCGGCTCTGGCTGGGGTACTCAAGGACATTCAGAGACTTGTCCCGAAGCCACTCCTGCGTTGTCTTGGCTGTGTGCTTAGGGTCGTTGTCCTGCTGGAAGGTGAACCTTTGTCCCAGTCTGAGGTCCTGAGCGGTCTGGAGCAGGTTTTCATCAAGGATCTCTCTGTACTTTGCTCCGTTCATCTTTCCCTCGATCCTGACCAGTCTCCCAGTCCCTGCCGTTGAAAAACTTCCCCACAACATGATTCTGCCACCACCATGCTTCACCGTAGGGATGGTGCCAGATTTCCTCCAGACGTTATGCTTTGCATTCAGGACAAAGAGTTAAATCTTGGTATCATCAGACCAGAGAATCTTGTTTCTCATGGTCTGAGAGTCTTAGATGCCTTTTGGCAAACTCCACGCGTGCTGTCATGTGTCTTTTACTGAGAAGTGGCTTCCGTCTGGCCACTCTACCATAAAGGCCTGATTGATGGAATGCTGCAGAGATGATTGTTCTTCTGGAATGTTATCCCATCTCCACAGAGGAACTCTGGAGCTCTGTAAGAGTGACCATCGGGCCCTCCAACCCTGATTGTTCAGTTTGGCCAGGCGGCCAGCTCTAGGCAGAGTCTTGGTGGTTCCAAACTTCTTCCATTTAAGAATAACGGAGGCCACTGTGTTCTTGGGGACCTTCAATGCTGCAGACATTTTTGGGTAACCTTCCCCAGATCTGTGCCTCGACACAATCCTGTCTCGAAAATCTGCGGACAATTCCATCGTCCTCATGGCTGTGAAACCTTATTTAAACAGGGGTGTGCCTTTCCAAATCCTGTCCAATCAATGAATTTACCACAGGTGCTCCAATCAAGGATGATCAATGGAATCAGGATGCACCTGAGCTCAATTTTGAGTCTCATAGCAAAGGGTCTACTTCACCATCAGCCCATTTTATTGGTACACTGCAGGTTAATGTAAAAGTTGTGTCTTTTAAAGATCCAATACATAATATGGTACACTTATCATAATTGGGTTTTAGTCCAGACAGGCCAGAAAAGTTATCTAGATCATCAATGAGACATTGCAGGGATCTAGCTTGTGGACTTTATATAAAACTTGAGTCATCGGCATACATGGGCACCTTTATTTTTAAGCCTTGGATTTCTAATCGGCTAAAGTTCTTATTTGATCTGATTGTAATTGCTTGGCCATAACGAATACATATGGTAACAACAGACACTCTCGTTTAATTCTTCTTGACAGTTCAAAACTCTCTGAGAAGTAGCCATTATTTACTATTTTACACCTGGGGTTGCTATACATTACCTTGGATAAGAGACTCAGACGAATGTTTAAAAAAAATATCCAAGCGTTTACATATAAATTCCAGTCGTACTTTATCAAATGCCTTTTCTAAATATGGTAATGTTGTGGTTTGTACAGGGTTCACCCCTAGAGAGAACTCCCACCCTCCCTCAAACCAAAAGGCCATTCTCTAGCTAGGCCACATGGTAAGAGGTCACAAAAAGAAAATCGATTCATTACAAAACAATTTATCTGAATGGAATATGCTCCAATATGTTGGTATGTTCACCACATGATTTCTGTGACAATGGCTGACGTCATTGAATTCATTCATCATTGAATGTTTAACATCAAATTAACATCAAATGTAAGTAGCTGATTTGGTTCTTCTGAGTGCTGAGATGATGTTGAGTTTAAAGCCAGATGTCGAAACGTATCATTATTCCTATTACGTCTGATGACTTGGTGATAAAAAGTCGTTGGAATCGGAAAGGTGCCATAAGTTCCAGTTAACAAACAGTTACCTATGTCTCTACACCATCAGTGTGTGGGCAGAGAGATGAGTGGGGAGGTACAGAATATGGGGGAGGCGGGGGGGTATTTCTGATGTCAGATAGTGTGATGATTGGAAGCCATCCCTAGTTTTCTCATGACTCAGACAGGAGAGTTGTGAGTATGTCTCATCCTGTCCATCTCGTCTCTACTATAGAACTTTTCCACCAAACGTCTTTGCTTGCATGCTAATGTGTGTGTGTGTGTGTGTGTGTATCTGTAAGAAACGTGAAAGATGTCAGATTGTGTGATGATATGAGTCCTGCAACAGATTTCCGCTTATAACCCATGTATTTCTTGAACCCATCACGTAATTATGTCTATCACACAGACCTCACCATGAGATATATACACTGATAGAGAAGATAGAACTACGGGACGTGGATGGATAATACCATATCCCAGTGTGAAATTCCCAACAAATAGAAGGAGTTGACTTTGTTCACTCCTTAGATCAATCCATCGTTAGATATCTCATTATCCTAAATACTTGGGAGATCAAAATGTTACCTGGAAACACCGTCCCCTCCCCCATATACCCACCTGTTTTCCCCCTTGCCATGATGAGCAAGCAGAGACAGAGGATACCTCCCAGATGACACCCTATTCCATATACAGTGCACTAGTTTAGACCAGAGCGCTATGGCTCCTGGTCAGAAGTAGTGTACTATATAGGGAATAGGGTGCCATTAGAGATGTTTCAGACTTTACTGGTGACCTCTCACCTATATGTGCGTATGAGGAATGAGTGATGCTAAATGTTTAGCAACTCCAGTGGTGTGGTCACACCTGAGCTACATAAAGCCTATGAGGTGTGAAGAAGGACATGAAGCTTCCATGATTTAACAGCATGGTAGGGGCTTATTACTGTGCACATTTAGGGGATTTTCAAACCAAAATGATCACAGACTGAGTTTTAACCAAAATGTAGTGCAATCCATTGATTGTGCATACTTCCTATGATGCATAACCTCCAACAGTTGAAAAAGCTAATTTCCTCTGTGGCCAGTAGAGGGCAGGACAGAATGTTGTTCCCTCCACCGCTGTATCAAATGTTGATCATTATTATTATGTGCAATATGTTTGTGTCTGTGTGGATATTTGTCCTCACTGAGATGTGCAAAGGGAAGGGATCACTGCTGTTGCCTCGCTTTCCAACCAAGGTGCATGAATTGAGGAGCAAACTGAAGTGGAGAATCAGCAACACTTGGAAGTCAACGGAATTAAATAAAAAAGCTTCTTTACTACTAAAAGTAGAACCAGCGCGTTTTGGCTTAAAATAAAACATGATAAAGGCCAAAAGCCAAAACGTGCTGGTTCACTTTTAGCAATAAATACACTTTTTATGTAATTCCATTGTCCTCCACGTGTTGCTGAACGTCCTCTCCTCATCATGGGGATGTGTGAACGGATCTCAATGAGAATGTGATGCAAACAAAACATATCTGGTTTACGACAGGAAATCATGAGGCAGCAGAGATAACTACCTCATACGCCAACATCCATGCATCCCAAATGGAACCCTATTCCCTATATAGTGCACAACTTTTCAGCACTACTTTTAACCAGGGCCAATAGGTAGAGCACTATATAGGGAATCGGGTGCCATTTGGGACATGCAGCCATACTCTGAAACAACTTCTGCATCCCTGAGACCCATGCCATGGAACAGGAATAGATTAGGAGCATCTGCTTATTTTACTAACTAACCAACTAACCAACCAACTGACCAACCAACTAACCGGTGTCAGAAGATATATAGCCTCATTATTGTTATTTTATTGTGTTACTTTTGTTATTTTTCTTTTTTTACTTTTGTTTATTTATTCAATATTTTTTAAACTCTTTTCTTAAAACTGCATTGTTGGTTAAGTGCTTGTAAGTAAGCATTTGACAGTAAGTTCTACACCTGTTGTATTCAGTGCGTGTGACAAATCCAATTTGATTTGAAAAGAGTAGACAAGATATAGCACCTTGAAGTGTGAACATCTGTGGGTAAGACAGGGGGAACACCCTCCTTCAAAATACCTTGAAGTGAAGTAAGCAGAAATCTGAAGTGGTTTTGGTTGGTTCTGTCGTGGAAGCAGTGGAACTGTGGACGGTGCTTGAAAAGTATAGAAAGAACAAGAGTTAAAATCGATGCACTTAGTTGGTTGGTTAGTTGTTTAGCTGGTGAGTTAACTATATCTTCTCTACTCTTCTGACACCACCTGTTATAGAGGTCCTGGATGGCAGGAAGACCAGAGAGGGACCAGAGAGGGGATGCTGTCTGAGTAGGTCTGGGGAACAGGGCTGTACTCTCCTCTGATGATCTTATAGAGCAGAACGGCGGTCTGACAGAACAGATCTCATACAACAAGTATCCCAGTGCCCAGACATCAGACTTAGAACTGTATGGGACGTCCTGGCACAGCTCTGGACTCAGGTAGCTGGGGGTACCAACACAGGTACGAGCCATATCCACTGTGTTGGTCATTATCTTGGATATCCAAAAGTCCCCCACCTTTACCACGCCTCTCTTAGCTAGAAGCACATTGGAGGTCTTAATGTTCTGGTGGATGATTCTAGCTGGGCGCCATGGTAACCTGTACAACCCACTCCACTATCATTCACTCTGGGAAATAGTCCCGTCTTTCTATCCTTGACCGTCATCCAGTGTCCATCCATTGTAGCAGGAAATGGTCCAATTCACACACTTGCAAACAAAAATCCCTGGTCACAAATGTTTTGTTTGTAAACACAACATTATGTCTGAGTGTTGTAGTGTGCCCCTAGCTTTCTCTAACTAAACAAATAAATGATTCCATCTGGTTTGGTTAATATAATCTGGTTTGCTTAATAAGGAATTTGAAACGATTTATACTTTTACTTTTGATACTTAAGTATATTTAAAACCAAATACTTTTAGAATTTCACTCAAGTAGTATTTTACTGGGTGACTTTCAGTTTTACGTGAGTCATTTTCTATTACGGTATGTTTACTTTCACTCAAGTGTGGTAATTGGGTACTTTTTCCGACTCTGTGTAGACGTACTTGTGTAACCAGCTCTGTACCAGTACCTTTCTGCGTTGTGTTCTGGTAAGGTGTAGGTGGAAGACAATGCTCTGGGCACAATTATGCCGGTTGTCTCTCTTTGAATGACTGCATGGAATGGATACAAGTACAAGGCAAAAGTTAATGCTGCCGTCTAGACTCCCATACAAGTATATTTGCCTGATAAAAGACAGCGCAGAATGACCATGAGAAAATCATCAAAAAACTCACGATGTCTGCACCTGAAAGATACCCTCTCACGCAACAAGGCAAACCGTAACGGGGCTAGCCTTGCAAAGTTACACTCGAACATTATCCCCATTCACATTAATATATATTCCTATAAACAGTAATGCAACACTAATCAGTGACGATATAACCTTTGCTTGTCTTTTCTTGTGCATTTGTGAACATCGCAATTCAAAAGACCAGAGCATACATAACACATAGCTCCCCTCAGCACGCTCTGAGCAAACTGAGGAGTAAAAGCATAGCTCTCGTTGATGACGTCACAGCATTAACACAATTTAGAAAATAAATACAATAAAATAGTTCACTCTTGATAGTAATGTAATACATCTAAAAAATAACCTTAAAATAATAAATTAAAATACATATGAGGGATTTTCGGTGAAATACATAAAGTACATTTTAGACCTGCACAGTGCTGGTCACTGTGTGAGGGTGCTTCAGCCTCCTGAGGATTTCGGCTTCTTGTAGGATGGCCTCTTTAGTGTTTGTTTTGCCAGAATCGTCTGCTTGTATTATTTTCACTGCATGCAATCTCTTAGACTCCGCGTACTTCATCAGGAATATTTCTGCTGCTCCACCTGCACAGACACGGAATCTTCTCGTACACTTCCATTATCGTTAGTAAAATGTTAATTAGTTATCAGTCATCTCAATGAGTGAGAGAAAAATGTTGCATTCCATGTCTTTGATGTGAAGTACAAGTACATGCCGCAGAGAAACTATCACACACAAAAACAAACGTCACCTTGTGTTTAGTCTGATTCCCATAGTAACCGTCTGGCTCAGCCCACTGGGTAAATAATAGCGCTTTTTTTATTGACCGAAAACGCGTTAGAAACACCTGCTTCAAAAGCTTTTCCAGTGAAGTTGAAATGTTAAATTTACCCCATTGAAACCCAATGAGCAAACATCATAAATTGCTTTTTAAAATAATGATGCATTGGAAAACTATTTCATATCAAATTGTGCCTATAGGAATTTACGCTTCGAACACACCGACTGCGTAATTGCATCACTGCTGCCTAACATTTTGCGTAGCTAGGCAACTATACTGATGCGGGTATCTTTTGCAAATGGTCGCATGCGATTGGACACATGGAGGAAAGAATCATTTTCGCAGAAACCTCAAAACCGTGTCGTTTTGACACACCTGCTGACAGCTACAGGGACATAAACACAAAAAATGCTGCTTGGAGACAAGTGTCCACGACAGTAGGATTGCCAGGTCAGTTTAGTAGGGAGCTTGTGCTAGATGTGGCTAGTTAGCTAGCTAGCTAACCTAGCCAATGAGGTTTGTATGTGAAATAAATAGTCATATAAATTGTGCTAGTTACTACCCCTGATAACTTTACCAAATAATCATGTTTGAAAGAGTGTGAATGTCAGATAAATAGTCATAGAAATGGTAGATATTACTGTACCCCTGATCATTTGGTCAGATAACTGTGTGTGTGTGTCTGTGTGTACAGTAGGTGACATGTCCATGATAGCTATCTAATAACTATAGTTATGCTAGGTAATGGTTTGGTTTATCGTGTTCATGTCTATGTAGAAGAAGACTAGGAGGAAGTGGATAGGACTCAGGGACAGGTATCATAGAGAGAGAAGGGCAAAGAAAGAGAAGAGGTCTGGGTCAGCAGCTTCAGGCCAGCAGCCTTGGCACTTCTGCCACATTCTTTCTTTTCTGGATCCATTTATTGTGCCTGGATCCATTTATTGTGCCTAGGGCAACGAGGGGCAATTTTACAGCCAGACCCTCTACTACGTCATCCACAAGTGTTGTCGCCACCGGTGCATCAAGACCCTCAATGTCATCTACAAGCGAGACCACCGCCACCATCGGTGCAGCGAGACCCTCTACAACGTTTACATGATCCACAAGTATCCACAAGGGGGAAGCACCTCTGGATCTAGGACCACCAGAGATTATTATGAACCTCACGGAAGTGACCACTGAGGACCTCGTTGAACAGGATGTGGGCGTGGAGACAAACAAGGAGAGAAACAGAGAGAGAAACGAAGAGGAACAACTTCACACCAGGCGTCATCGGAGGTAATAGCCCCCCAGATCCACTCAATTCATTTCAGCAGAGGCTCCTCCAAGCTGTCGAGAGGGATGCAGCCCAACCTGATGCTCACAGGAAGGAGGATGAAGAGACCCACTTTGCCATGAGCCTGGTGCCAACACTGAAGAGGCTACCTCAGCAAAGACAAGCAGCAGTCAAGGTTCAAATGTATCAGCTGCTTTTCAAAGCCGAGTTCAATGGTACGTTTTTTCCCCCTCCACATCACAGGTAGTGTCATAAGTGTTGCGACAGTGAAGTAAAGTAGGTCATTTTTACAGTATACTCATGTAGGCTAATTGGTATTTCAGATCAAAGTATTAATATGAGGCAAATGTATAGCTGTTGTTTCTGGGTTAGAAAATATCCTAAAACAGTTTGTTGTCTAAAATATTTGCCTGTCATATTCATATTTTGATCTGAAATACAAATTCTATGAGTAAACAGCAAGTATTACCAACTTTACCACACTGTTCCTATATTTATGCCACTAACTACACTATACAAGCAGTATTTAGTTAACATAAATCTCACCTTTTATGGTGTTATATTATGTTAAGCTTGTATGTGTTGTTTTTCTCTTCCCTTCCAGAGATGGATTCAATTTAGCCGAGCAGCTCACAGGAAGCTGCAACATTGAGAGCATCCTGAACGGTTGCATCACTGCTTGGTACGGCAACTGCTCGGCCTCCGACCACAAGGCACTTCAGAGGGTAGTGCGTACGGCCCAGTACATCACTGGGGCAAAGCTGCCTGCCATCCAGGACCTCTACACCAGGCAGTGTCAGAGGAAGGCCCTAAAAATAGTCAAAGACCCCAGCCACCCCAGTCATAGACTGTTCTCTCTACTACCGCATGGCAAGCGGTACCGGAGTGCCAAGGCTAGGACAAAAAGGCTTCTCAACAGTTTTATCCCCAAGCCATAAGACTCCTGAACAGGTAACCAAATGGTTACACGGACTATTTGCATTGTGTGCACCCCCCAACCCCTCTTTTACGCTGCTGCTACTCTGTTTATCTTATATGCATAGTCACTTTAACTATACATTCATGTACATACTACCTCAATTGGCCCGACCAACCAGTGCTCCCGCACATTGGCTAACCGGGCTATCTGTATTGTGTCCCGCCACCCACCACCCGCCACCCCCTCTTTTACGCTACTGCTACTCTCTGTTCATCATATATGCATAGTCACGTTAACCATACCTACACGTACATACTACCTCAATAAGCCTGACTAACCGGTGTCTGTATATAGCCTTGCTATTCTTATTTTCAAATGTCTTTTTACTGTTGTTTTATTTCGTTACTTACCTACACACACACACACACACACATACCTTTTTTTGCACTATTGGTTAGAGCCTGTAAGTAAGCATTTCACTGTAAGGTCTACACCTGTTGTATTCGGCATTTCACTGTAAGGTCTACACCTGTTGTATTCGGCATTTCACTGTAAGGTCTACACCTGTTGTATTCGGCATTTCACTGTAAGGTCTACACCTGTTGTATTCGGCATTTCACTGTAAGGTCTACACCTGTTGTATTCGGCATTTCACTGTAAGGTCTACACCTGTTGTATTCGGCATTTCACTGTAAGGTCTACACCTGTTGTATTCGGCGCACGTGACAAATAAAGTTTGATTTCAAGGACAGGAAGAGGTGTTGTGACCTCCCTCGTTGTACCTTTCTTTTCACACACGGCAGTTCTCTTTAAATTCAGTCAATTCATAAAGTCATTTGTTTATAAAGTCTTAGGATAGCATTCATTATTAGTGTTACATACATTTCTGAATTGACAGACTTGAAACTCATACACCGGAGAATTCACAGATGCTCTTGTTGGTCTCTTACAAGACTAAAGGTGAATATATTTATTTCATTTAGAACCACTTGAAAACCAGTGTGTTGAAATTTTTTGTGAAGTTATGTTCCATCGACTGGTCCATGACGTCCAGGGGCCATTTGTTTAGCTGTGTTTTCAGAAACAGAGACACACACACACCTCTCCTCCACTCCTCTCTGTCCCTCAGATCTCCAGTGCCCTGCCCTCTCTCTTTATGGCCATCAGTAGTCCCTGTATCTGTCTGCAGTTGTGCCAAAAATACATGCTCTTATTATTCTCTTACAGATTACAAGCTACACATTCATTTTTTTACATTTTTACACACACACACCTCTTTCAATAGTTAAATTTTTATTTTATTTTTACAACACACATACCTGTCATGTTCTTTCCTGTACTTGAATACTTATTAAATTATAATGTTTTCATAGTCAGTTGTTTCATTTGTTTATTAATATCTCCTTTAGACTTAATCAGCTTATTTCTTCCCTACACCTTTGCAGATCTAAGACAAGATGAATGTCAAGGCCGTCGTCGGAAGGAGACCAAGGTGCAGCGTTGTGTGCGTACATTTTGTTTTATTATTGTAAATGTCGCCAGCAAAACAAGAAACAAAGAAACAACCGTGAAGCTTAACAGGGCTATAGTGCCACTAACAAAGATAACTACCCACAACTCCCAAAATGAAAAAAGGCTGCCTAAGTATGATTCCCAATCAGAGACAACGATAGACAGCTGTACCTGATTGACGACCATACCCGGCCAAAACATAGAAATATAACACATAGAATGCCCACCCGAATCACACCCTGGCCTAACCAAAATAGAGACTAAAAACCCCCTCTATGGCCAGGGTGTGACAGTACCACCCCCCCCCCCCCCCCCCCCCCCCACGCAAAGGTGCGGACTCCAGCCGCAAAACCTGACTCTAAAGGGGAGAGTCCGGGTGGGCATCTATTCACTGCGGCGGCTCCGGTGCAGGACGTAGACCTCGCTCCACCTCTGGCTCCCCCCACTTTGGTGGCGCCTCTGGTGTGGGGACCCTCGCTGCAGGCCCCTGACTGGGAACCCTCGCTGCAGGCCCCTGACTGGGAACCCTCGCTGCAGGCCCCTGACTGGGGACACTCGCTGCAGGCCCCGGACTGGGGACCCTCGTTGCAGGCTCCGGACTGGAGACCCTCGTTGCAGGCTCCGGACTGGAGACCGTCGCTGGAAGCTCCGGACTGGAGACCGTCGCTGGAGGCTCCGGACTGGAGACCGTCGCTGGAGGCTCCGGACTGGAGACCGTCGCTGGAGGCTCCGGACTGGAGACCGTCTCTGGAGGCTCCGGACTGGAGACCGTCGCTGGAGGCTCCGGACTGGAGACCGTCGCTGGAGGCTCCGGACTGGAGACCGTCGCTGGAGGCTCCGGACTGGAGACCGTCTCTGGAGGCTTCGTGCCATGGATCATCACTGGAGGCTTCGGGCCATGGATCATCACTGGAGTGAGGAGACGTCTAGGCAGCCTGGTGCGTGGATCTGCCACAGGGCTTACCAGGCTGGGGAGACATACAGGAGGCCTGGTTCTGGGAGCAGGTACAGGACTCACCAGGCTGGGGAGACATACAGGAGGCCTGGTTCTGGGAGCAGGCACCGGATACACTGGGCCATGGAGGCGCACTGGAGGTCTCGAGCGTAGAGCCTGCACAACCCGTCCTGGCTGGATGGTTACCTTCGCCCGGCAAAGGCGGGGCGCTGGCACAGGACTCACTGAGCTGTGCAAACGCACCGGAGACACAGTGCGCAGAGCCGGTGCAGGATATCCTGGGCCGTAGAGACGTCTGCGTTGCTAAGGGCTAAAATAGAAATCAGTTCTATTTCTGACGCAGATCGCGCTGCAAGTCCAGCCTCTTCCATCCCCTCATTGGTTTATAGAAGCAGATACCCACGTGCCATCTCCTCATTGGTTATACCCACGTGGGTGACTGAAAGACGAACGAGGTCGGTGACGGTAATGCACCTAATTTATGAAAGTTGCTAATCGCAATGTAAAGTCAAGAGAAGAAAAAGCCTGGAAGGAGGAGAGATGACTAGAAACGATTCGGTTGACCGTTTTATGTGCGGTTTAATTGGCAGAGTAAAGGACCTTGTGCATTTCAGGTAAAATAACGACTCAATGTTTATATCCCAGGACAAATTAGCTACTTCCTAGCTACTGCCGATCCACTTCTTCATTTGTTTTGTCTGTGTTTCACACACCTGTTGTCAATCCCAGAAACACTTGTTCATTATTTAACCCTCTGTTCCCCACATGGTTTTTGTGAGTGATTGTTTATTGTAAATTTCGGTCCGTCTGTATGTGCTAAAGATGTTTCTTTGTATATTTGCCTTTTTTGAGTAAAGCATGTTTTTTACTTGTATCTGATGTCCTGCGCCTGACTCTCTCACCAGCTACACACAGGACTAATTACACTAGCCACCATGCTTCTACATCTGCATTGCTTGCTGTTTGGGGTTTTAGGCAGTGTTTTTGTATAGCACTTTAACATCGGCTGATGTAATAAGGGCTTTATAAATACATTTGATTGATTGGTTCAGCCCTCTGCACCTCATTGGAATGGCTAGATGTCATAAAGGGGCAAGGACTCAGAATATGTAGTGGGGCATTTCTGACCTCCCCAGTGTCTGCACTACAGGTGAGGATGGGGGATATGCCATTTCAGATTAGGAAACAGCAGCTGGCAAATAAATTATTGGGTCAACCTACAGGGACATTGGGTCTCATCCTGCGAAAATAATTTTGCAGGCATGCTGGGAACATGAGTGAAGACAAAACGCAACCTTTGGGTGGGTGGGTAATACCCAGGCGAAGGAAATGGCACTGTATGGAAGGGAGTTTAGTCCAACGGTAGTTATTCCTGTAAATCCACCATGGCTACTCCCAAATCCTGTAGTTGATCTAGAAGTATTGGAGAGACTACAGAAAGATAGGGAGGGTGTTGATCCATCTGATTTGTTTAATAGACGTCTGAATACTGTGTATCAGGATTTTATGGCCATTTACACAGATGGTTCAATACATCCAAGGACATACTGGGTCAGCATTTGTAGTGCAGGAATGTGGGGTGGCAGTCAGGAAACGTATTACAGATAATCTGGCTGTATATACTGCGGAGCTGATGGCCATACTATTGGCCTTGCAGTGGGTGGAGGAAGTCAAGACACACAGATTAGTTATTTGATCTGATTCATGTGCAGTGTTGATGAGTCTCCAGTCCTTTAGGTCATGTAGCAGAGACCTGGATTATGAGGTGTTACAAACCCATGGCAGGATTAGACAGATGGGTCTACAGATAAGATTCACTTGGGTCCCAGCCCATGTTTGGGTGGAGGGGAATGAGGCAGTTGATGTACTGGCTCAACAAGCACTTAGTAGTGGGGATGTTGTCGTTTCAATGAGCAAGGCAGAGGCAAAAAGCATGATACCGACAGTGCTGGTGCAGAGATGGCAGGAGCAGTGGAATAGAGATATTAAGGGCAGGCATTTATTTCAAGTACAGAGGAAAGTCGAGGAGGGGAGGGCGGCAGGAAGGGACAGAAGAGAGGAGGCTATTTTTACAAGTTTAAGGGTGGGACACATCCGGTTGAATAAGACCCTAAATGTGATAGGAAAGCATCCAACAGGAAAATGTGATGGTTGCCAGGAAAGAGAGACAGTGGAGCATGTATTGCTACAGTGTGGGCAGTATCAGAGATCTGGTATGAGGGAGAAGGGGATACAGGAAATGAGTTTACAGAGTATATTGAGTAGAACACACTTTTTTTTCGTATTTGTAAAAAAAAATATATATATTGATTATTAAAGTTGCAGTGAAGCCGCTCAACATCAACATCACATTAGTCATCTAACAGTCTCCCACCCAGAGAGACCCACTGAAGCACACTTTCCTATTTATGCTATTTGTATTCCTCCACGAGTTTTGATCCTATATATTGGGCAGACAGACCAGATCCCTACCTCCTCCCACTGCCACCTCTATGTTTGTGTTAATGCTGTAGTCATTTGGTTGTAATCTTGGATTGAGCAGACTTTCCGTCATTAGATATAGTCTAAAACAGGGGTGTCAAACTCATTCCACGGAGGGCCTAGTGTCTGCAGGTTTTTGGTTTTTCCTTTCAATAAAGCCCTAGACAACCAGGTGTGGGGAGTTCCTAACTAATTAGTGATGTTAATTCATCAATCAAGTATAAGGGAGGAGCGAAAACCCACAGACACTCGGCCCCCCGTGGAATGAGTTTGACACCTGTGGTCTAAAATATTGTATATTTTTTAAGAGCAACCGGGCTGGCAGGTAGGATTTAGCATATCCGTGTCTCTGGCCCACACTCCCGTACAGTAGGTGGCGGTAATGCACCATATTGTTGGCTGTCACCCGCCGAAGAAGATAAACCCCACCGAAGAAGACTAGCTTGCCTTGTGGTAGCTGGTAGATCTCTTCAGTTGTCCAATTCATTTTCAGTAAAGGGTATTTTCAAGAATGCCACCTAAGGGGAAAGGTGGCAAGGAGGCAGGGAAAGGTGGCAAGGGAGGCAAAGGTCTGTTTATTCTTCACTAAATCGACAAAGCATGTTGGATTGAACAAACATGCTAACTAGCTAGCCAACTGAACAACACAGCCTGTGTGCAGTTCAGTGGCAGTTAGTTAGCAGCTAGGAAACGTTAGTTATCTCCATGTAAGTCATGTTATTATGTTGAATGTTATCGTTCAGGTGGAGCTGCTGCAGGGGGTGGAGACAAAGAAAAAAAGGAAGAGAAGACGATTAAAGGAGGCACTTCTGTTAAGGTGGGTAGCTATGTTAGTTACTCTATGCAATGCTACATTCTAGCTACACCATATAGTCTTTAGCTACACTGTGTGTTCTTATGTAAGTATAGACAGCTAGTTAAATTGACTGACTATGCTGTTTTAACGTATTCCCCAGGTCAGACATATCCTGTGTGAAAAACATGGTAAATGTATGGAGGCGATGGAGAAACTGAAGGCTGGGGTTCGCTTCAGTGAAGTGGCCTCACAGTACAGTGAAGACAAAGCCAGACAAGGGGTAAAAGAGCAGTTCCCATGCACATACCTATTGGTTTATCATGTATAGGGCGCTGTCTGCTAGTACCTAAAAGGTCCACTGGATGGCATCCTCTTTGTCTTGCTGTCTACAGTTTTTCAATATTGTTGTTCAGATGAGAGAACTGGGGGGAATATTCATTAGTCGCAGACTGTTGTGGAACATTTTGGTCTGCCAAACTTTTTGCAACAGAAACCGTGTACTCTGGGAACCAGACAGATGTAAAAGCAATGAAATGGGAGAGACCTACCTGAATCTGTCCAATAGAAATGGATTTCTCATTTTGGAGTGATTTGTTTCCATTGCAAATCATTTTGCAACAGTGTCTGACTTATGAATACACCCCTGTTTTAGCCTTTGTGTGACTGTGGCAATATTGACTGTAGTGTTATCCTGGTTGTGACAGGGTGATCTGGGCTGGATGATAAGAGGGTCTATGACCGGACCCTTCCAGGACGCTGCCTTCGCCCTACCCAACAGCACCATGGACAAACCCATTTACACAGACCCCCCCGTCAAGACCAAGTTTGGCTACCACATCATCATGGTGGAAGGGAAGAAATGAACCTAAGGCTGGTAGCGGTAATGCACCATTAACAGTGGATGCCAACCACCATTAAACCCCATCGAAGAAGAAGAATGACCCAAAGGAAAGATCCACTACTCTTTACTTTGACATTGTGCCATCTCCTCAGAGAAAGCAGAGTGTCCCAATCAAAACAACTTCTTTTCTTTCTCTTGCATAATGTTTTTCATGTCCTGGTAATGGCACAACAAAAGCTAACAATTAAATGCACTGTGAAGAGACACCGGCTATTAAGATCCTGTCTGTAGCTAATAAAAAGTGGTGTAATTTTTACACTGGTGGTCAATTTAACAAACATTGTAAAATGTATGTGAATGAATGCCCATTGAGTTTGTTGCACAAACTTACTTCTGATACAAAGTTGTCCACTGCTTTCAGAACAAACATGATACAATTAATGTTTGATATTGCCTCGCTTTTCAATCATGCAACCAACGGTATGCCACTTACATTCCAAGTAATTGAATAACCTAAGTTAGATACTTTCAATAATGAAACTAATTTAATGAAGAACCTAAAAGTAAGAATCCCGCTTCGACAGCTCATTGGCCCAATAATATGGAATCAGATGACGTATTGTTTCCGGGTTCCCTTTCTGGCGGAGATCACAAAAGGTTACTTTCGGTCAATTCGTTCGGCAAGAGGGATCGACTGATCGGGTTTGGCTGCTGAAGGTACGAATGTTGAAAGCTTGCCAGGTAAATGGCTGTCAACTGCTAGCTGGCTGCTGTAATCTTATTAACAATGTAATCCGTATGTAGATAGAGGCTAATTTAAATGGCCAATATAAATATCTGTCTGCATTCATCTCTAACATAGGCGACTGCTAAAATGAAAGCACGTAGAATGTCTATTTTAAAGATCAAAATACGTTTACTTGGAACGTAAGGGAACTGAAACTAGTTCTTGTGTGTGGCCCTCTGGTCTGTCTGTCAAATTTGGGAATTTGAAGAACACAAAGCAGTGTCACTTTCAGTCGTTTTAAAGTGCTTTCGGTTTACCAACAGCCTGGCCTACTCGGAGTAAACTGTGTTGACTTGCACCTGCGTGTAGAGCAAAGTTGTGTTCTCTGTTGATGTGCAAATTTGACTGCAATCAGGTGGCAACTTTTTTTAACCAAATTATGTTTGTGGGTGTGTATACTTTGTGGAACGTTCCAACAGGAAACTGTTCCATAAACATACGGTTGCCAACAAACAATGCATACAAAGTTGTATAGCAGCAGAATAAGATACCGGGTAGGGAGTGGGTTTATTTTAATTACGGTACGTTTTTCACTCACCACGTTTATTCCTGAAAAATGTCTTTCCTCACTCTGGTAGCCTATGGACCAACATTAAGAATAAGCTACGCGGTGATTTGATGCCTATTCGGCAGCTAGTTAGCTAGGTCAATTGATCATGCTACTTTGTATGCGTTGTTTGTTGGCAAAATTGTTATTTATTACGTTTTTGGAAAAGATTCCTGCTCGAACGTTCTACAAATTATACCCACCCGTTGCTGCTGTATGATGGATGCGTCACATGATATAATCACGACCCATATAAATAGATCGCCTAGTCTCATGCCTAGTCTGGATTCATAAAATGAAAGAAAATAATATTGTCCACATTTAGATCATGACTTCTGTGTATGGCAACAACACTTTGACTTCAGCTCTGTGTCTCTGTCTTTCCGGTCCACTTGTCAGTGTGTAGTCCAATCAAAGGATGCTATCCAGGTTTAATGTTTAAGCCTGTTATGATGGCTTAAAGAGCAGTCAGCGTGACCAGGAGTACCCCAGTACTCTGACCCTGATCAGCTCATCGTGGGTTGAGCTGGGAAGATATCATTGGTCGTGACTGGCTCCATCTTCAGTTGGCTGAACTGTGGACATTGGTCAGTGAGTCAACTGGCTACTGGGGCTGGGTCTCAACACTGTGTCGTGGCTTCTTCTCCTCATCTCCTTCAGGAGAGTATACTGGGTGTGTTCCCACAACTTTGCTACCACCTGTCCTGCCCTACTCTGCCAGATCAGGGATCGTGGAGAGGACACAAGGAAAGGAAGCTAGTTAATAAGACACAGCCGGAGTAGCCTATATGAGGACCCAGAGCACAGTAGACTGGGTTGGTTGTTGTTCACAGGGAAAGGTAATTCAGGCATTGGAGGAGTGAAGGCAAAGTTCATTTCCACACTCTGGCTGCACCCTGTCCTCACATAGGACAGCTAACCTAGGGAGCAAGAGGCCAGCACTGGGAGAGAGGTGCCGTGTGTCTATACACATTTGACCATACTTGTGAGTACCAAAAGTCAGCGCAAAACCGTAAGTCAACCAAAATGCAGAGAAGTGAGGACATTTAGCCGGTTCTCACTTGTAAAAAGGCTATTTTAGGGTTAGAGTAAGGGGTTCAGGGAAAATCTGATGTTGACTGGGAATCCATTCCCTTTTTAATGAAGCCTCCGGCATGTGACATACTGTAGTAGTAAACTACCATTCCGTGTTGAAACCCTCTTGTCAAAATAACAAGCGGTCTAGAACAGGTAGACAAGAGAATCCTAACCTAATGATGTTATTGATAGATCCAACCTGACCATCACTGCTCTGTCTGTTTTCACTTACCCTTTTCTCACATATATTAACACCTTTTATTTTGTGTTCCAACATTAGGCTTACTCTGTTTGGATTGAGTGGACTTAGAACCAGGCGGCATCAGCCTAAAGTAAGCCCCTACTTGTCTCTGGATCCTTGGCATCGATAAGGCTCATCTCCTCTCCGGTTCACCTGACACCCTGACATTTAAACCCCCCCAATCCAATATGGGTCTCCACCAATCAGAGCTCCACTCCCTGTTCCTCCTCCCCCTCCACCTCGTGGTGTGGCTGTACTCCCTCCTTTCCTTCCTGCCCTGGTACTACCTCACCAGGGCTGGGGAGAAGAGAACCCAGGCCACACGGGTCAAGGCTCGCTCCACCTCCGGCCACTTCGAGGGGCCATACCGCTGTGTAGACCGCTTCCAGAGCTTGGCCACAGAAGACTTCCCTGGGAAAGACACGCTGGACAAACTGTTCCAGCAAGCCGTACAGCGCTTTGGGGACTCTGACTGTCTAGGGACAAGAGAGGTACTGAGTGAGGAGAATGAGCCCCAGCCCAGCGGAAAGGTCTTTAAGAAGGTAACCTACATGAATACGCCTGTCATAGTGCTACGTACGCCTGTCATAGTGCTACGTACGCCTGCCGTAGTGCTCCTGTAAGTTGCTCTGGATAAGAGCATCTGCTAAATGACTAAAATGTAAAGGTCGTAATGCTACATACGCCTGTCGTAATGCTACATACGCCTGTCGTAATGCTACATACGGCTGCCATAATGCCGCGTTTACGCGCTAGTCGGAACATTGACATTTTCCGATGTGCTAACTGGTCAAACGTGGCACGTGTATAACTACAACCAGTTAGAAATGTCAGTTTCTTAGTTCCGACTAGCATTTGAACGAGGCGTTAATGCCACACGCCCGGCAGTGCTGCACAGTGCCACAAATGCCTATTGTTGTGCCCAACTCAAATTAAGCTACATATGTCTACATAAAGCTGTCTCTCTTCGCAACACATGATCTTCACCCAGCTCTAGCTGACCTAAAATAAACAAGGAAGTGCACTCTTCCTCTATTCTAATAGGAGAAGAGCGCCTGCCAAATTACAAACATTCAATCGACTAACATGTGACAATCTCCTCTCTTGCAGCTGATTCTGGGGAAGTACTGCTGGCTGTCCTACCAGCAGGTAGACTCTGTAGTGAGTTACATGGGCAGTGGGTTGGCAGCACTGGGCCAGCAGCCTAAGAGTATGGTTGCCATCTTCTGTGATACGAGAGCTGAGTGGATGATCTCTGCTCAGGCCTGCTTCAGATACAACTTCCCATGTAAGTACTGTACCCTGAGGCTTCTTCCCAAATGGCACTCGATTCCCTACCTACGTAGTGCACTACTTTTTACCTAAAATAGTGCACTACATAAGGAATAGGGTGCATTCTGGGAGGAGATGGAAGGCTCAACATGACTAGATGTAGCCAACTAAACAACAGGGCTTTCCAGAACGTTTGATTAATCATAGTCATGTTGGCCGGGTGTTGGGAAATCTATAACATATAAAGATATCTTTAAATAGAGGTACATTGTATTAGATTAGAATGCCTTTTGTACACTAACACTGGAATACATTTTGTTCAGGTCAGCACATAACAAATACATTCATACAAATTCAGAGTACCCTGTCATGTACCCAGTCAGTTCAGTACCCTGTCATGTACCCAGTCAGTTCAGTACCCTGTCATGTACCCAGTCAGTTCAGTACCCTGTCATGTACCCAGTCAGTTCAGTACCCTGTCATGTACCCAGTCAGTTCAGTACCCAGTCAGTTCAGTACCCTGTCATGTACCCAATTAACAGAATTGGGATGTACATAATTCGATAATGTGCCTAATTCCCAATCAGTCCGGGAAGTATTGTGCAAGAATAAGAGATAGAAAATGACCCTAACACAATGTCTAAAGTGCATTGCCATTGCTCTGTGTTTACATAGTGGTGACGTTCTATGCGACACTGGGAGAGGAGGCGGTGGTGTTTGGACTGAACGAGACGGGAGTCACACACCTCATCACCAGCGCAGAACTACTGGAGACCAAACTGAAGGTGAGCTAGAACCACCTGACCTAGAACATAGAACCCTAGAATGGCTCAGTTGGGTTGAAACATGGTAGTGCAGCAGAGTTGATGGTTTGACCGAATGGACAGAATATACACTTGAGTTTACAAAACATGTTTTCTCCATGACATAGACTGACCAGGTGAAAGTTATGATCCCTTATTGATGTCACTTGTTTAATCCACTTCAATCAGTGTAAAAGAAGGGGAGGAAACCGGTTAAATAATTATTTTTATGCCTTGAGACAATTGAGACATGGATTGTGTTTGTGATATTGAGGGTGAATGGGCAAGACACAAGATTTAACCGCTTTTGAAACGGGTATTGTAGTAGGTGTCAGGCGCACCGGTTTGTGTAAAGAACTGCAACGCTGCTGGGTTTTTCACAACAGTTTCTCGTGTGTATCAAGAATGGTCCACCACCCAAAGGACATCCAGCCAACTTGACACAACTGTGGGAAGCAGTGGAGTCAACATGGCCAGCATCCCTGTGGAACACTTTCAACACCTTGTAGAGTCCATGTCCTGATGAATTGGGGCTGTTCTGATGGCAAAGGGAGGATGCAACTCAACATTAGGAAGGTGTTCCTAATGTTTCTATACTCCGTAGTAAACGTATGTGTCAACTAGCCTCAATTTTGAGTCCTTCTCATATGTGTTGCAATTGTCTGAGACTATTTGCCAACCGTAGCTAAGTCACGTGTCTGAATTTTATATATATATATATATATATATATATATATATATATATATATATCCAAACTTTCCCAGAGACTCCCTCGGAGAGTGGGGTCACGGACAGGGATGCATTTCTACTTGCTAATTGAACTTTTCTCCTCCCTCTATTCTTCATAGGGTGTTCTCTCTCAGATCCCCAAGCTGAAACACATCATCTCTGTAGACCAGAGGAGGGTCAGTACAGAGGGATACCCACCTGGTCTCGCCATCCACAGCATGGCATCAGTACAGGAGCTGGGGTCACAGCCTGACAACTGTGAGTAACACCAGAGTACTGCATGAGAAATGCTATGAAAATGACACAAGTAATGTTAGAGCATGGTTTTGGTCCATACCAGCACTAAAACACTTGATTAAACTAATTATCAATATCTTAATTGGCCAAATCGGGTGTGTAAGAGCTGTTGAACCATTGGCTGTGTCTGTTACAGTGAAGTGAGACCTGTTAAACCAACCAATGTCTCTGTTACAGTGGCTAGGCCGGTGGTGAGTCCTCAGCCATCAGACCTGGCTGTAGTGATGTACACCAGTGGTTCTACAGGCAGACCCAAAGGAGTCATGGTCGTCCACAGCAACCTCACCGCTGGAATGACCGGACAGTGTGAACGCATCCCTGGCCTAGGGTGAGTGACAGTTGGGTTTAGTAGTTTTACAGGGGGGAGAATAGGCTCTCTCCCTCCCTGCCTCCTGAGGCACCCCCTTAACCCATACCCATAACTCAGGGGTTCTCAAACTTTTTTGATAGCATATTTATCAGGGACCCCCTCATAATCACAACCCAACTCGAGTGAGATACAAAATAGCATACAAGGAGTTTTACTATGATATCGGCAGTGCATTGCCGAACGAACCAAGTATCGGGCCCTGGGAAGGAACATATTAAAGGCGCGCCTCTTGGAATTGGAGAGAACATTTTGCAGTTTTCAAGCGAATTTCCTCTAATTCTATAGATTTTGTCATGGGACAGATTATTTTTTTTTTCAGCTTTAAAGCTAATATCCTGCAATTCTACACATTGTTTCATGAGGCAGAGAACTTTGCAGTTGTTTAAATTACACTGCACTTAAGGAGGGAATAGATGAAGTATTGATTTGAAAATATTGAATTGGTGGAGTACTGTGGATACCAATATCCCCGTGAGCCTCCCAGGCCCATGTAGCCCAGGGTTAAAAACATAAATTCTAGATTAATATTATTGTATTACACACTGTTAACGTATTCCACGGATCCCTGAGACAAAATTAATTGTTCATTTCAACGACAAAAAGAATGTACCAGTTTTAAAAGTTTGGACACATGTTCTCATTCAAGGATGTTTCTGTATTTGTACTATTTTCTACCTTTTTCTACAATCATAGTGAAGACATCAAAACTATGAAATAACACATGGAATCATGTAGTAACCAAAAAAGTGTTTAAAAAATCCAAATATTTGAGGTTCTTCCAATAGCCACCCTTTGCCTTGATGACAGCTTTGCTTTGGCATTCTCTCAACCAGCTTCACCTGGAATGCTTTTTCAACAGTATTGAAGGAGTTCCCATATATGCTGAGCACTTGTTGGCTGCTTTTCCTTCACTTTGTGGTCCAACTCATCCCAAACCATCTCAATTGAGTTGAGGTCGGTTGATTGTGGAGGCCAGGTCATCTGATGCAGCACTCCATCACTCTCCTTGGTCAAATAGCTCTTACACAGCCTGGAGGTGTGTTGGGTCATTGTCCTGTTGAAAAACAAATGGTAGTCCCACTTAGTGCTGGGCGATATGACCAAAATATTATATTATATGGTATTTTGAAAAAATATTGACGGTATTTGACTTTTTATGTTTTTTAATAATAAAAGTTCTACATTTGTTTTATGATTAGTGCGTGACCCTAGGGTGGGAAAATATACATTCTAAGTGATTTCAATGGAATTTTCTCCATTCGGATTGTTTTATACTGTTCAACTTCAACCCCCCAAAAAAGTCATGATTTTCATCCATTTCTGCATTTGAGGTCATTTCCTCACTGCCATGTAGCTGCATGATATGGACAAGTAATCTGGGCCTTATTTTTAACCAAATGTTGCAATTGGAATTGCTATTTATAGCTTAACACTTGGGTTAACTGTTGGAATCATGGGAATAGAATGTCTATTGTAATTATATAGTTAGAATATAATACTGGGCACTTTTAATATGACAACAAATGAAAATGCCAGGGAGAAGTTATTGTGACAGGGTAGGAACTAATGTTTATATAGGGTCCCCTACGAAACACCTAATCTTTGGCTACATTGAATGTTTTCTCTTAGCTACATCATGTAGCTAACAAATTCTTGCTTTGTGTTTACCTCTTCACTTTAGAAGACACTGTTGCACAAACAACATGCTGATTTTAAGTCTACACAATCACTGGTATTATCAGGCTGTAAAGCTAATTATGCTTGCTCTTACTCAGTACATTTTATTAGCTAGCTAGCTAGTGATTAGCGTTAGCGGCTAACAAGATTTAGGAACAACTTGCTAAGAAAATATAAACTAGCTATTTGCAGATGTAAGAAATACAAGCTAATAGTGTAATTATAGAATGCTAGTAGATTTATATTAAGAAGCAAAGTGACAACTGCATCATTGTCATCAACAGTGTTGCATATTCTTATCCGCAGACTTGACAGCCTTGGTTTCTCAAATGACTGCCTCGCCTGGTTCACCAACTACTTCTCTGATAGAGTTCAGTGTGTCAAATCGGAGGGCCTGTTGTCCGGACCTCTGGCAGTCTCTATGGGGGTGCCACAGGATTCAATTCTCGGGCCGACTCTCTTCTCTGTATACATCAATGATGTCGCTTTTGCTGCTGGTGATTCTCTGATCCACCTCTACACTGTGCTAACTAACCTCCAGATGAGCTTCAATGCCATACAACTTTCCTGCCGTGGCCTCCAACTGCTATTAAATGCAAGTAAACTAAATGCATGCTCTTCAACCGATCGCTGCCCACAACTGCCCGCCTGTCCAGCATCACTACTCTGGACGGTTCTGACCTAGAATATGTGGACAACTACAAATACCTAGGTGTCTGGTTAGACTGTAAACTCTCCTTCCAGACCCACATTATGCATCTCCAATCCAAAATTACATCTAGAATCGGCTTCCTATTTTGCAACAAAGCATCCTTCACTCAAGCTACCAAAAGAAAACCCTCGTGAAACTGACTATCCTACCGATCCTCGACTTCGGCGATGTCATTTACAAAATAGCCTCCAACACTCTACTCAGCAAATTGGGTGCAGTCTATCACAGTGCCATCCGTTTTGTCACCAAAGCCCCATATACTACCCACCACTGCGACCTGTACGCTCTCGTTGGCTGGCCCTTGCTTCATACTCGTCACCAAACCCACTGGCTCATCTCTAAGTCTTTGCTGGTAAAGCCCTGCCTTATCTCAGCTCACTGGTCACCATAGCAGCACCCACCCGCAGTACGCGCTACAGCAGGTATATCTCACTGGTCATCCCCAAAGCCACTTCCTCCTTTGGCCGCCTTTCCTTCCAGTTCTCTGCTGCCAATGACTGGAACAAACTGCAAAAATCGCTGAAGCTGGAGACTGATCTCCCTCACTAACTTCAAGCACCAGCTGTCAGAGCAGCTCACAGATCATTGCACCTGTACAGTCGTGGCCAAAAGTTGAGAATCACACAAATATTAATGTTCAAAGTCTGCTGCCTCAGTTTGTATGATGGCAATTTACATATACACCAGAATGTTATGAAGAGTTATCAAATTAATTGCAAAGTCCCTCTTTGCCATGCAAATGAACTGAATCCCCCCAAAAAAACATTTCCACTGCATTTCAGCCCTGCCACAAAAGGACCAGCTGACATCATGTCAGTGATTCTCTCATTAACACAGGTGTGAGTGTTGACAAGGCTGGAGATCACTCTGTCATGCTGATTGAGTTTGAATAACAGACTGGAAGCTTCAAAAGGAGGGTGGTGCTTGGAATCATTGTTCTTCCTCTGTCAATCATTGTTACCTGTAAGGAAACATGTGCCGTCATCATTGCTTTGCACAAAAAGGGCTTCACAGGCAAGGATATTGCTGCCAGTAAGATTGCACCTAAATCAACCATTTATCGGATCATCAATAACTTCAAGGAGAGCGGTTCAATTGTTGTGAAGAAGGCTTCAGGGCGCCCAAGAAAGTTCAGCAAGCGCCAGGACCGTCTCCTAAAGTTGATTCAGCCGTGTGATCGGGGCACCACCAGTACAGAGCTTGCTCAGAAATGGCAGCAGGCAGGTGTGAGTGCATCTGCACACACAGTGAGGCAAAGACTTTTGGAGGATGGCCTGGTGTCAAGAAGGGCAGCAAAGAAGCCACTTCTCTCCAGGAAAAACATCAGGGACAGACTGATATTCTGCAAAAGGTATAGGGATTGGACTGCTGAGGACTGGGGTAAAGTCACTTTCTCTGATGAATCCCTTTTCTGATTGTTTGGGGCATCTGGGGAAAAAAGCTTGTCCGGAGAAGACCAGGTGAGTGCTACCATCAGTCCTGTGTCATGCCAACAGTAAAGCATCCTGAGACCATTCATGTGTGGGGGTTGCTTCTCAGCCAAGGGAATGGGCTCACTCACAATTTTGCCTAGGAACACAGCCATGAATAAACAGCCATGAATAAAGAATGGTACCAACACATCCTCCGAGAGCAACTTCTCCCAACCATCCAGGAACAGTTTGGTGATGAACAATGCCTTTTCCAGCATGATGAGGCACCTTGCCGTAAGGCAAAAGTGATAACTAAGTGGCTCAGGGAACAAAACATCGATATTTTGGGTCCGTGGCCAGGAAACTCCCCAGACCTTAATCCCATTGAACTTGTGGTCAATCTTCAAGAGGCGTTTGACATTTATGAAATGCTTCTAATTATACTATAATTATTCCATAGTAACATCTGACAAAAATATCTAAAGACACTGAAGCAGCAAACTTTGGAAGTTAATATTTGTCATTCTCAAAACTTTTGGCCACGACTGTACATAGCCCATCCAACTACCTCATCCCCATACTCTATATATTTATTTTGCACCCCAGTATCTCTACTTGCACATCTATCCCTCCAGTGTTTAATTGCTATATCGTAATTACCTTGCCACTATGGCCTATTTTATTGCCTTGCCTCCCTTATCTTACCTCATTTGCACACACTGTAATATACTTTTTTTTATACTGTATTATTGACTCTATGTTTGTTTATTCCATGTGTAACTCTGTGTTGTATGTGTTGAACTGCTTTGCTTTTTCTTGGCCAGGTTGCAGTTGTAAATGAGAACTTGTTCTCAACTAGCCTACCTGGTGAAATAAATAAAATATGCTGCATTGACCATGCAGAGTGAATGCAAGTGTCGCTTGGTTGAGGAACATCAAATGCGCTCCTCGAGTTAGGGGGCGTGGCTAGGTCTGTGTGGAAAGCGACATAGAGCGAGTGGAGAGAGATGACTCAAGTAGCAAAGTAAACTATAAAATGGACGTTACACATTGCGTATCACATTTTAACAAACTAAACATTCAAATTCCCCTATAGAAGTTCTAATATTCATTGCTCGTGTTTCTGCAGCAATTCGACCATGAAGGCCTGATTCACGCAGTCTCCTCTGAACAGTTGATGTTGATGTGTCTGTTACTTGAACTCTGAAGCATTTATTTGGGCTGCAATGTCTGAGGCTGGTAACTCTAGTGAACTTATCCTCTGCAGGAGGTTAGGTCACTCTGGGTCTTTCCTGTTGCGGACCTCACGAGAGCCAGTTTCATCATAGGTCTTGATGGTTTTTGCGACTCCAGCTTAAGAAACGTTCAAAGTTCTTGAAATGTTCTGGATTGAATGACCTTTGTCTTTAAAGTAATGATGGACTGTCGTTTCTCTCTACTTATTTGAGCTGTTCTTGCTATAATATGGACTTAGCCCAATTTGGTAAAATAACATCTTCTGTATACCACACCGACCTTGTCACAACAACTGATTGGCTCAAACGCATTAAGGAAAGAAATTCCACAAATTAACTTAACAAGGCACACCTGTTAATTGAAATGGATTCAGGGTGACTTGCCTCATGAAGCTGGTTGAGAGAATGCCAAGAGTGTGCAAAGCTGTCAAGGCAAAGGGTGGCTACTTTCAAGAATCTCAAATATAAAATATATTTTGCTTTGTTTAAAACTTACTACATGATTCCATATGTTATTTCATAGTTTTGGTGTCTTCACTATTATTCTACAATGTAGAAAATAGTAAAAATAAAGAAAAACCCTTGAATGAGTTAGGACACACCAACGTTTGACTGGTACCGTATACCTGTCTGCAGAGCCCACTTTGAGAACCCCTGCTCTAACTGTATTCCTAACCCTGTTCTTTGCCCCTGACCTAACTTCACATAGGTTATGTACCTGCTCTCTAAAAACCTTACTCTAACCCCTGACCCCATGCAGTATTATAATGTATCTGTTCTCTGTCCAAAAGACTCCTAAATAGCCTACCTGCCCTTAAACCTCTGACCCTAATGCTAACCATGTTCTCTCTCAGGCCTAAAGACACCTACATAGCCTACCTGCCTCTGGCTCATGTTTTGGAAATGACAGCAGAAATCTCTTGCATGGCGTACGGCTGTCCCATCGGTTACTCCTCCCCTCAGACACTCTCTGACCAGGTAATGAACGCTTGATTTAATCAGTGGTTCCCCTGTTATTCTGTCTGCATACTGTCACTGAAGATAATTAAAGCCTCTTCATTCAGTCCCATGTTGATGCCCTCTCTTCTCCTCTCTCTCTCCAGTCCACTAAGATAAAGAAAGGAAGTAGAGGAGACAGCTCTGTGCTGAAACCAACTCTAATGGCTGCTGTACCGGTAAGACAACTGTCGTGGAAATTCAGTACTGAGAGAGATTTGGTCATTTCTTTGAACAATCATCTTTATTTAATATCGATTTAATTATTGCAATAAGAAACCGTCAGCCCAACAGTCTTGACTGTTAGACTAACTAATAATAAAAAAACAGACATCTTATATAGGATTACTAAAATGTTTAGTCATGCAGATCAGGGGGCATCATAAGCCACCCTGGGCTCATCCTGTCTATCTGCACCTGGTTATCTTAACCCCCGACCCTGGCCTAATTTCCCAGATGCCAGGATGTCTAAGAACCATTGTGGCCTTTGTTCTACTCCTCTCTATCCCAGTTACAACCACTCCACCTCCTGTCTGGAATGTTTTATCACCAAGTCAATCAATTGTCAGCTCAAACCCCACAGGCCCAACTCAAACCACAGACACAGATTAGAGGGTACTCATCAACCCTTATTTGATGCATAAACAGTATTATAACAATCTTGTCACTTTTTTATCTGTCTGGTCTACTGTACCGTTTGTTTGTTTGTTTGACCAGGAAATTCTGGACCGCATCAATAAGAATGTGATGAGTAAGGTTGGGGAGATGAGTTACATTCAGAGGACGCTGTTCAACCTGGGATACAACTACAAACTGGAGCAGGTCAAGAGGGGTTACGATGCTCCTCTCTGCAACGTGTAACAACATTTTATACCTTGCTAACATGTGATATCTAGTAGTAGTAAAATGTGTTTTCTGACGATCACATTAACCTAGAGAATAAGTATTATTCGCATGTTAAATGATTGTGTAAATCACCTAGAATAACCACACATGTATCCAGAGAGGGAATCATACATTAAACAGAACTATTAGTTTTAGTGTATTAGTGTGTGTTTACAGTTCTGTGTGTGTGTGTCTAGGCTGCTGTTCAGTAAGGTGCGCAAGTTGCTGGGCGGCAGGGTGAGGCTGATGTTGTCTGGAGGGGCTCCGCTTTCCTCTGCCACACAGAGGTTTATGAACATATGTTTCTGCTGTCCTGTGGGCCAGGGGTACGGACTGACGGAAACCTGTGGAGCTGGCACCATCACCGAGGGTAAGGGAAAGGGGGATACCTAGTCAGTTGTCCAACTGGATGTATTCAACTGAAATGTGTCTTCTGCATTTAACCCAACCCCTCTGAATCAGAGAGGTGCGGGGGGGCTGCATGTCTTTGAGGCCTCGGGAGGGTATGGAGTGAGGAGGGCGGGTAGTATGGAAAGCCTTTGCTTTACCTGTATAACTAAAGGTTGTGTTTCCTCTATTCCCCCTGTCCAGTGGCAGACAACAGCACGGGTAGAGTTGGAGCTCCTGTCATCTGCTGTGAGATCCGACTCAGGGACTGGCTGGAGGGAGGCTACACCAATCAGGACAAACCTCACCCCCGAGGGGAGATTCTGATTGGAGGGCCTAACATCACTATGGGTTACTATAGGAACGAGAGTAATGGCCAGGACTTCTTTGTGGACGAGAAGGGTCAGAGGTGGTTCTGTACAGGAGACATAGGAGAGATCCACCCTGACGGATGTCTGCAGATAGTGGGTGTGTAACGGGTGTGCGTTGGAGGATTTTCTCATTGTCCATCATAGGCATATACATTCTAACCTAGTGGCTAAAAATTAAAAGCATCTGTAAATGAATTTAAAGCAATATCTTGCATTGTGGCGTGTGTGTGTTATTGCTCGTTAGATCGTAAGAAGGATCTAGTGAAGCTCCAGGCTGGGGAATACGTCTCTCTGGGGAAAGTAGAAGCTGCTCTGAAGAACTGCTCCCTCATCGACAACATCTGTGCTTATGCTAACAGGTGAGCCCTAGCCCAGTTTTACCTCTCAGACCCTAGTGGTAGAGGTTTACATTTGCAGAGTGTGAACTGGTCTTAGATCTGTGCTTACTGGCAACATGTAACTCCAGTGATCTCAGCCTATATGGGTGCTTCTAACCCATGAACTCTGACATTGGATCCATTCTTACCTCTAACCCCTGCAGTGAGCAGAACTATGTGATCAGTGTTGTGGTACCCAACCAGAAGATGTTGACTGAGCTGGCTAGACAGAGGGGAGTGAAAGGGAGCTGGGAGGAGGTGTGCACCCACCCTGCCATGGAGAAGGAGGTGCTGAAGGAGATCAAAGAGGTGGCCACTTCAAGTAAGAACCCCTGGGTCCTATTCATTAGAGCATACCGTAGCAAAACGTTTGGCAACATAAACAAGGGTTCAGTCTGTTTTCTTAAGTTTGGTCTAGTGAATACAACCCTGATGTCTATTAGATTGATTTAGATGTTTGGATTGATTTCGTCTCACTGGGCAGGTTTCCATCGACCCAGGTTCATGTGACAATGTCAAAATGATTGCGGCGTATAATGTAAATGGAAAACGTAGGATACATTTTCTAAAGAACTAATACATTTTTATGTTTTACAGGCAGATTTTTCTATTGTCGAACTTGTTTTATTGCGACAAATAATAAACCGTTTTTCTAATAAATTATGATGGCCAGATAATATTGAACGTATGCCATTCGAGGCTGCTCAGAGGATGAACGGGAGGACCATCCTTAGTGAATTTCATAAAAATGAAAATTGTAAAACATTTAAAGTTACGCTTTTTAGATAACTAGACTAAATATAATCACGTCACCAAACAATTGATTAAAACACATTTGGCAATGAAGGTATACAAGTAGCATCAACAGCACTCTGTAGGGTAGCACCATGGGGTAGCTGGAGGACAGCTAGCATTCGTCATCCTCTGGGTACATTGACTTCAATACAAAACCTAGGAGTCTCATGGTTCTCTCCCCATTCCATAGACTTACACATTATGACAGGCTGGAGGACATCCTCCGGAAGTTATCAGAGCACTGGCAGCATGAACTGACATGTTGTCCACCCAATCAAAGGACCAGAGAATTAATTACTTAAAGCATAATCTAGTACTGAACGCATAAGCTTCTTCCACTTACTTAGCTAGCTAGTTTAGCATACTGAAACACCCTGCTCAAACAGAGGGATGACATGTTGGCTAGCTGTCTGACCTAACGAACACAACACTGGAACTCTTCCAAGTCAAGGTAAGCTTTTAGTAATACCAATCTATTGCCACCGGACCCGCAGGGGGAAACTGCTTACTGACTGTACACTAACGTTACTGCATGATTGTAGTGGGTTTACTAACTTGTTAGCTCTATTAGCTGACTATGATGTTACTTTAGCATTTTTATTTTATTTTACCCGGTAAGTTGACTGAGAACACATTCTCATTAACAGCAATGACCTGGGGAATAGTTACAGGGGAGAGGAGGGGGATGAATGAGCCAATTGTAAACTGGGGAAGATTAGAGGACCGTGATGTTATGAGGGCCAGATTGGGAATTCAGTCAGGACAGCAGGGTTAACACCCCTACTCCTCTTACGATAAATGCCATGGCATCTTTAGTGACCAGAGGCAGGACACCCGGTTAAAGTCCCATCCGAAAGATGGCACACTACACAGTGCAATGCACCCAATCACTGCCCTGGTGCATTGGGATATAATTTTTTTTTCCTTCTGGCCCTCCAGCAGCATGCACGTTGTCAACAATACTATGGTGACAACGATGCAGGTTGTGTGTAGCGGTTTGGCTTGGAAAGTTTTGTTTTTTCTCGCCTGGTCACCTACAGCTGATGTGCATTTGAAGTCAAGTGAAGGGGTAGAAGGAGGAGAGCACATAGAAGAAATACAACGTGGCTGCTATGAAAGTGAACTGCATTTGAGTGATCAAGGGTGTATTCATTCCGCCGATTTATATTAAGACTTTTCATAAAGGGAAGCAAACGTAACAAAACTGGGATAAACATGACCTGAATTTGTACAAGTACTCTCGTTTGCAACTGCTGGACTGATTACATCCTAGATCAGCTAGATGCAGGCAAGAGTGTGCAATGTGATATTGAATGTCTGTCTGTTGCCTCAAATTTCTCTTGACCTGTGTGCAGGGTATAGGGAAAATAAGAGTATCATATAGAAGCCTAAACCTATCAATGTTACATTGAACTGGGTGAATGGAATATGAATGAGTCATCCAATATGTTGTAATATAAATAAGGCCATGCTCATGAAAGTGTCCTCCTTCATCATAAACGGCACTGACCGTTTAAAGCACAACTCATTTAATTCTAAATGCCTACTGCTTGAAAAATCTATTTATTCAACAATGTGTTTCTTGACTTTCAAAAATGCCTGAATTGATTCACATTGCAATTTCACCATCAAATTGTTTCAGACCAGCTAGGCCAAGTTATCTCCACAGTGTAAGTAGGCACATGAGAATTACTGTATTAGAATATGGCAAATATTAGTCAATTCTTGCATTCTATCCATACTGTTTTTTTTCAGGGTCCCTGAGATGTTAAAGATAGGTGGGCAGGGCATTAAGTACCACAGTATAACCCATAAAACCTAGCGGTCAAACAGGGATATGGTTCCATTCATGTTTTTTTCCATAGGGGATTTTAGAAAGTTAAAACAAGGTCTGTTTTGTGCAGGCTTACCCTGGGAGGACATTTAGAGAACTGTGAATCTCTAGGACAAGGTGACTTATCAATATAGTACCTGTATTTATACCCCCAAAATTGTAATGCTAATGTGGCTATCATAAAGAATAGAGCTAGTCACCTTGTCCGAGAGAGCGTTACCCTGGTGTGACGTTTTGATAACTGTGTAAGTCTACACAACACAGCCCTTAAGTGTTTCTAAAATCCCCAGTGGGAAAAATGAATGGTTGAAAAAGGATTGGAACCATTTCCCTGTTTGACAGTTAGGTTTTGTGGGGCTACTAACCAGGATGTTGCCAATTTGCCTAATAGGATAATTGAAACACTAACCACATTTTTATTCGACAAGTGTTTATATAGGTGTGACGTTCAAGGGAAATGCATCATGGCAGACAATTGTTGCAACAAATTTCTATGCAAACTTAAATGTCGACAAAATAAATGGATAAGTTAATGGAACACAGATTTTGTAATGACCTTCCCCTCTCTTTACATCACCTTCCTTCTCCCTCCTAGTTAAACTCCAGAGGTTTGAGATCCCAGTCAAGGTACACCTCAGCCCAGAGCCCTGGACCCCTGAGACAGGACTGGTGACTGATGCCTTCAAGCTGAAGAGAAAAGAGTTGAAGAACCACTATCTCCAACACATAGAGAGGATGTATGGGAGGCCGTAATGTAACGACCTACAACTTCCTCTAATGCTCATAGGCCTCTGGTCAAAAGTAGTGCACTATATAGGGAATAGGGTTCCAGACCTTGAGAGGTGCAGGGTGTGCAGGCTTTCGCTCAGCCCTGCTGTAACATTTGATTTCAGCTAATCAAGGTCTTGGTTACAAGCAGCCAATTAGTTGAATTTGGTGTTAAGAGTAGGGCTGGAGCAAAAGCATCCACACTGTGTAGCTGTTCGAGTAGGGTTGGCTACTCCTGACCTAAACCAAAGTCGCCAACGTTCTGCTGTTAGTTTGTAGCCTCAGTCGGTGCCAGTCAGGTTTCTGCTTCAGCTGACTGTCGTCTTGTGGCACCCTATTCCCTAAGCCGTACACTGCTTCTGACCAGAGTCCTATGTGCTCTGGTCAAAAGTAGTGCACTGTAAAGGGAATAATTTGGGATGCAGCTCTAGTGTTCAACAGAAACTGTTCAATACCCAGGTTACTATTGTGTGTGTGTGTAAAGAATATCTCTATTAGACAGTTATTTGTGCTAATAATGTACTTGTAGAAAAACATTGCACTCAAGCACGTCCAGTTCTGCCCTCAACTGTTGTCATTAGAAGACACTGAGTCTGAACTGTAGATGGTAAATTATTTATTGGGAAATCAAACTTGAAGCTGATCCAGCATTTATAGAAATGTATGTTTATAGAAAAGTCCACTACTTTCACCGACAAACAAATGGAACATTGAGGAAAGGGAAACATTTAGTCAACGCTTACCTGCCATTCCAGCCTAAGCTTTGTAATGGATGTATTTTTGAATGTCTGTATTTCTCATGTTATGTAGTTGTTCTGCTGCCCTCTAGTGGTAAAATGGCAGTATCAACATTACTGTGCCTTTCCCTGCTCTCACTTCCCAGTGTCTGTTAAATTTGGTTATTTATTTAGAAGCATGTTAGCCAAGGTATATTGTAAGACTAAATAAGCATTGACTATACCAAATGTTTTGCTTTTGTTGCACCAAACATCACTCAGGAAACTTAAAATAGCTATTTAATATTATTTGGCCAGAAGGATAGACTGCATGGGCAATAGCAATTGATGTTTTTACCTGAATAGTCAAAGCAATGTTGTGAAAATATTAGTATCCTTGTCATAACAAAAAGGTCTGTAATTAACATTTGAGTCCATTTCTTTCTCCAACTACTGTGAAAAATGGTTACTTATTCAGTTCTGGGGGTCACATGCTTTAGAGGACATTGGTGAATAAAAATGTTTTGTATTTGACTACTTTGCCTAAAGTCTTTTGTACTAAAAAAAACAAGTATAACTTTGAAGAAAGTGGGCTGTAGCAGATATACCAACTATAAGACGGTCCATAACTGGTCAACTTTTATAAAAATCTTAAAGCAGGGTTGTACTCATCAGTCACCATACAAACTTGTCATTGTAGCCCGTTGCAATTTGTTTTGCTATTGTGTGCCCAAAAGAATATGACCCTGAAAACATATTAAAGTAGCCCTCAGCTACTCCAGTCCTGGAAGCGGAAACAGTCACTGGCAATCTTCCAGACAGGCTGGTCACTGGTGGGTGAGGCCTGGGCTGTGAGGAGGAAGTTCTGATTGAAGTAGCGCTGCTTTTGACCGTCAAACTTCACCTGTCCTGCCGTCACCACCAGCAGCGTGGTCTGGCCCTGCGTTGCCTGCTCTGTATGGGAATATAAGGAGGGGAAAATGGTGTTGGCCTCTTTCCACAAACCTGATCACATTATGTTTCTCTTGTGTGATCAGGATGGTGGAACGAGGCAAAAGTTGGACTACTATATATTTTGGGTTGCAAATGTCAGTATTATACATTTTTAGGAAGGTGAATTTTTACCATCAATGAATCCAAGCTTATCAAAAAACAGGATTACAGTCTAATTGCCAAATATGAGTCAGAAGCATTTCTAAATGAGGATATAAAGACGTACATGCTGTTTAGTGTCAACAATATAATTGGGTCTATATTTACCTCCATTAAAACATGTTTTAATTGAATGTGCAATATGAGTCAATCATTGTTTACATTAACTGAATAGATCCCAGTTTTGAAAATTGTAATTGTGGGAAAGAATCTCACCATGCACTGGCTGACAGTCCAGAGTCTGGATACTGAACTCGCTGGAGGGAAGTGACTCAAAGAACTCTCCAAGAGCAACCTGCCCTGACACAGCATTCCCGTTCCAAACCAGGGTCGCTTTGTCCAGGTAGAGCCGCATCAAGTTCTGGGGAAAGATCAACAGTAGGGAGTTAGCTATCAACAGATTTTTTTTTTTGAAGGAACCCACAAAGTATTTTCCAGAGTAGGGATACCAAGGGAGGTGTTTGTACCTGTGTAACCAGTATGGTTGAGTGCATTCACACAGCCCAGATGAATCAGTACCTACCCTTCTTTTCTTGTCCATGCAGTCATAATAGATGTTGGTGAACTCCTCTGAATACCTGCATGATGCGTCAACGTGGGTCCTGAAATCCTAGAGAAGGGACAAGAGGTGTGATTGAATGACAGCCATTGACAACTTGGTCCATTTGGAGATATGCCTTAGATTTTTTTGCGGGAGGGAAATAGATGATAGAATTACATTTCAGAAATAATTTACTTCAATAGAATCTGAGTCAGACCACAGCGATCCTGCCGCTGTGTTAAAGCAAGGGTGGGCAACATGCGAGCCCATTCAATCTGGCCGGGTGGGGGATTTTGGGTAAAAAAAGACACTCCAGGCCACTCTTGAATGTCTAAAACTAGATAGACGTTATAATGGGACTTTTTTTGGCCCACATTGATTTTGACAGCTGAATTTTGAAATCACTTGATGGTTGCCCACCCCTAAGTCACAGGGAGACCAGTCGTCCTCAGGTCTAATTAAAATGATGGCATAGGTGGTAATCGTGTACTTGCGCTGTAAGGCTGTCACTAGGTAGCAGTTAACCATGATGAAGGCCTGTAGTTAGGTAGCAGTTCACCATGACGAAGGCCTGTAGGTAGGTGTGTGGCAGTTCACCATGATGAAGGCCTGTAGGTGGGTAGCAGTTCACCATGACGAAGGCCTGTAGGTAGGTGTGTGGCAGTTCACCATAATGAAGGCCTGTAGGTAGGTAGCAGTTCACCATGATGAAGGCCTGTAGGTAGGTAGCAGTTCACCATGATGAAGGCCTGTAGGTAGGTAGCAGTTCACCATGATGAAGGCCTGTAGGTAGGTAGCAGTTCACCATAATGAAGGCCTGTAGGTAGGTAGCAGTTCACCATAATGAAGGCCTGTAGGTAGGTGGGTGGCAGTTCACCATAATGAAGGCCTGTAGGTAGGTGGGTGGCAGTTCACCATGATGAAGGCCTGTAGGTGGGTAGCAGTTCACCATAATGAAGGCCTGTAGGTAGTTAGCAGTTCACCATAATGAAGGCCTGTAGGTAGGTAGCAGTTCACCATAATGAAGGCCTGTAGTTAGGTAGCAGTTCACCATGACGAAGGCCTGTAGGTAGGTGTGTGGCAGTTCACCATGATGAAGGCCTGTAGGTGGGTAGCAGTTCACCATGACGAAGGCCTGTAGGTAGGTGTGTGGCAGTTCACCATAATGAAGGCCTGTAGGTAGGTAGCAGTTCACCATGATGAAGGCCTGTAGGTAGGTAGCAGTTCACCATGATGAAGGCCTGTAGGTAGGTAGCAGTTCACCATGATGAAGGCCTGTAGGTAGGTAGCAGTTCACCATAATGAAGGCCTGTAGGTAGGTAGCAGTTCACCATAATGAAGGCCTGTAGGTAGGTGGGTGGCAGTTCACCATAATGAAGGCCTGTAGGTAGGTGGGTGGCAGTTCACCATGATGAAGGCCTGTAGGTGGGTAGCAGTTCACCATAATGAAGGCCTGTAGGTAGTTAGCAGTTCACCATAATGAAGGCCTGTAGGTAGGTAGCAGTTCACCATAATGAAGGCCTGTAGGTAGGTGGGTGGCAGTTCACCATGATGAAGGCCTGTAGGTGGGTGGCAGTTCACCATGATGAAGGCCTGTAGGTAGGTGGCAGTTCACCATGATGAAGGCCTGTAGGTAGGTGGCAGTTCACCATGATGAAGGCCTGTAGGTAGGTGGGTAGCAGTTCACCATGATGAAGGCCTGTAGGTAGGTGGGTGGCAGTTCACCATGATGAAGGCCTGTAGGTAGGTGGGTGGCAGTTCACCATGATGAAGGCCTGTAGGTAGGTGGGTGGCAGTTCACCATGATGAAGGCCTGTAGGTAGGTGGCAGTTCACCATGATGAAGGCCTGTAGGTAGGTAGGTAGGTAGCAGTTCACCATGATGAAGGCCTGTAGGTGGGTAGCAGTTCACCATAATGAAGGCCTGTAGGTGGGTAGCAGTTCACCATAATGAAGGCCTGTAGGTAGGTAGCAGTTCACCATAATGAAGGCCTGTAGGTGGGTAGCAGTTCACCATAATGAAGGCCTGTAGGTAGGTAGCAGTTCACCATGATGAAGGCCTGTAGGTGGGTAGCAGTTCACCATGATGAAGGCCTGTAGGTAGGTAGCAGTTCACCATAATGAAGGCCTGTAGGTGGGTAGCAGTTCACCATGATGAAGGCCTGTAGGTGGGTAGCAGTTCACCATAATGAAGGCCTGTAGGTGGGTAGCAGTTCACCATGATGAAGGCCTGTAGGTGGGTAGCAGTTCACCATGATGAAGGCCTGTAGGTGGGTAGCAGTTCACCATGATGAAGGCCTGTAGGTGGGTAGCAGTTCACCATAATGAAGGCCTGTAGGTGGGTAGCAGTTCACCATGATGAAGGCCTGTAGGTGGGTAGCAGTTCACCATGATGAAGGCCTGTAGGTAGGTAGCAGTTCACCATAATGAAGGCCTGTAGGTGGGTAGCAGTTCACCATGATGAAGGCCTGTAGGTGGGTAGCAGTTCACCATGATGAAGGCCTGTAGGTAGGTAGCAGTTCACCATAATGAAGGCCTGTAGGTGGGTAGCAGTTCACCATAATGAAGGCCTGTAGGTAGGTGGGTGGCAGTTCACCATGATGAAGGCCTGTAGGTGGGTAGCAGTTCACCATAATGAAGGCCTGTAGGTAGGTAGCAGTTCACCATGATGAAGGCCTGTAGGTAGGTAGCAGTTCACCATGATGAAGGCCTGTAGGTAGGTAGCAGTTCACCATGATGAAGGCCTGTAGGTAGGTAGCAGTTCACCATGATGAAGGCCTGTAGGTAGGTAGCAGTTCACCATGATGAAGGCCTGTAGGTAGGTAGCAGTTCACCATAATGAAGGCCTGTAGGTAGGTAGCAGTTCACCATGATGAAGGCCTGTAGGTAGGTAGCAGTTCACCATAATGAAGGCCTGTAGGTAGGTGGGTGGTAGTTCACCATGATGAAGGCCTGTAGGTGGGTAGCAGTTCACCATGATGAAGGCCTGTAGGTAGGTAGCAGTTCACCATAATGAAGGCCTGTAGGTAGGTAGCAGTTCACCATGATGAAGGCCTGTAGGTAGGTAGCAGTTCACCATAATGAAGGCCTGTAGGTAGGTGGGTGGTAGTTCACCATGATGAAGGCCTGTAGGTGGGTAGCAGTTCACCATGATGAAGGCCTGTAGGTAGGTAGCAGTTCACCATGATGAAGGCCTGTAGGTAGGTAGCAGTTCACCATGATGAAGGCCTGTAGGTGGGTAGCAGTTCACCATGATGAAGGCCTGTAGGTGGGTAGCAGTTCACCATGATGAAGGCCTGTAGGTGGGTAGCAGTTCACCATGATGAAGGCCTGTAGGTGGGTAGCAGTTCACCATGATGAAGGCCTGTAGGTAGGTAGCAGTTCACCATGATGAAGGCCTGTAGGTGGGTAGCAGTTCACCATGATGAAGGCCTGTAGGTAGGTAGCAGTTCACCATGATGAAGGCCTGTAGGTAGGTAGCAGTTCACCATGATGAAGGCCTGTAAGTGGGTAGCAGTTCACCATGATGAAGGCCTGTAAGTGGGTAGCAGTTCACCATGATGAAGGCCTGTAGGTAGGTGGGTGGCAGTTCACCATGATGACGGCCTGTAGGTAGGTAGCAGTTCACCATGATGAAGGCCTGTAGGTAGCAGTTCACCATGATGAAGACCTGTAGATAGGTAGCAGTTCACCATGATGAAGGCCTGTAGGTAGGTAGCAGTTCACCATGATGAAGGCCTGTAGGTGGGTAGCAGTTCACCATGATGAAGGCCTGTAGGTAGGTGGGTGGCAGTTCACCATGATGAAGGCCTGTAGGTAGGTAGCAGTTCACCATGATGAAGGCCTGTAGGTAGGTGGGTGGCAGTTCACCATGATGAAGGCCTGTAGGTAGGTAGCAGTTCACCATGATGAAGGCCTGTAGGTGGGTAGCAGTTCACCATAATGAAGGCCTGTAGGTAGGTAGCAGTTCACCATAATGAAGGCCTGTAGGTGGGTAGCAGTTCACCATAATGAAGGCCTGTAGGTAGGTAGCAGTTCACCATAATGAAGGCCTGTAGGTGGGTAGCAGTTCACCATAATGAAGGCCTGTAGGTAGGTGGGTGGCAGTTCACCATGATGAAGGCCTGTAGGTAGGTAGCAGTTCACCATGATGAAGGCCTGTAGGTAGCAGTTCACCATGATGAAGGCCTGTAGATAGGTAGCAGTTCACCATGATGAAGGCCTGTAGGTAGCAGTTCACCATGATGAAGGCCTGTAGGTAGGTGGGTGGCAGTTCACCATGATGAAGGCCTGTAGGTAGGTAGGTAGCAGTTCACCATGATGAAGGCCTGTAGGTGGGTGGCAGTTCACCATGATGAAGGCCTGTAGGTGGGTAGCAGTTCACCATAATGAAGGCCTGTAGGTAGGTAGCAGTTCACCATAATGAAGGCCTGTAGGTAGGTGGGTGGCAGTTCACCATGATGAAGGCCTGTAGGTAGGTAGCAGTTCACCATGATGAAGGCCTGTAGGTAGCAGTTCACCATGATGAAGGCCTGTAGATAGGTAGCAGTTCACCATGATGAAGGCCTGTAGGTGGGTAGCAGTTCACCATGATGAAGGCCTGTAGATAGGTAGCAGTTCACCATGATGAAGGCCTGTAGGTAGGTAGCAGTTCACCATGATGAAGGCCTGTAGGTAGGTAGCAGTTCACCATGATGAAGGCCTGTAGGTAGGTAGCAGTTCACCATGATGAAGGCCTGTAGGTGGGTAGCCGTTCACCATGATGAAGGCCTGTAGGTAGGTGGGTGGCATTTCACCATGATGAAGGCCTGTAGGTAGGTGGGTGGCAGTTCACCATGATGAAGGCCCGTAGGTAGGTGGGTGGCATTTCACCATGATGAAGGCCTGTAGGTAGGTGGCAGTTCCAGTGCCTGTAGGCCTTCACCATGTTAAACTGCAGCCTTGCCTGGCATGAATTTATTTACTTTTTGTGTGGGTAAGTATGTAGGGAGGGAGGGAGAGGGGGTGTACGCTGTGTCAATTGATTCTATTAATTTATGTGGAAGCAGCAGCACTATTATCCAAATCAAATTACGCCTCAGGGACAATAAATTATATCATAACTAACAGTGTTGCTGGTTCTAACCAATGGTGTATATATGAATCACTGGTTCAAACCCAGCTTCACTGTCCGATCACGTTGGCTGCATTGGTGGCCCCAGTGGCTTTTGTGAACAGTACACCGCTGTTCACATGTAGGGTTTGTAGTGTAGCTAGGTGTCTACAAATATATAACCAACAACTAAAAACGTAACTACAATAAAGAACACATGAGGTTAGCTTATTGTAGTTAGATAGCTAGAAGATAAACTTACAACTGTTGCAGCCATCGCTGTAGACCTTTTGTTGTCTTTCCTCGTCGTCAAACGGACAAGCAATTTCTACATTTGAGGGATATCAAAACACCACAGCATTCAACTTCAAAAACACGATGTTAATGAAAATGTGTGTGATTCAAAATAATGTTTTTGTCGACGAGCGTGTGGTGTAAATACTTCCGCTGGTCATAGATAATGTTTCTTCAAAATAAAAGTAATTTGCGATGAACGTTACTTTCATTTAATCGCACCCAACGTGTATACAGCGCCACCTACTGTATTGGAGTGTGAGGCCAGTCACGGCCTATTTTCATTAAATTCTCTTCGTTAGTCCTGTTCCTCTAAGAAAGTGAAATAGAGCCCTGAAATCCACTTCCCTCCATTTTCCTCCCTTCACTGCACCACCCAAACCCCGTGAAGCCGTTCTTACCCTTTCACACAATCTCTCCTTATCTACCTCATACTGTTCACATGCTCCACTCATCACACCGACCTGTTTCATGTCTCCCTATCTACTTCATACAGTTCACATGCTCCACTCATCACACAGACCTGTTTCATGTCTCCCTATCTACTTCATACAGTTCACATGCTCCACTCATCACACAGACCTGTTTCATGTCTCCCTATCATCCACAACCTAGCTTTCGAATCTGTGTGCCCAAACCGTAATCTACTACACACAACTTCCTCTCTCCTACTTTCCATATTCCCCACTTCTTCCTTTACTGATTGGTGCATGCAATATAATTCCCTCCCCTTACTGCTAGCATCCCAGTTCCTTTGCCAAAGATCGAGACTTTTTTCCTGGATCAAGGACCTGAATATCTACTCCCTCAGCACTCTTAGCCACCACATCGGCCTTCTCATTACCCTCCACACCCACATGGGCGGGGACCCAGCAAAAGCTTACCACCCCTCCCACCCTCTCCAATCCCATTAACAGCACCCTCATCTCCACAAACAAGTCTCCCCTATCTGACCTGCCCGTCTTCACACTACTCAACACTGCAGCCGAACCAGAGCAGATTAACACTCTGAGCGGTTTCACCTCCTCCAACCATCTCAAACCGAGAATCATGGCCATCAACTCGGCCGCATACACTGACACATAATCAGTTAACCGCTTACATGCTCTAACATTGAAATCTGGGATATACACCCCTGTCCCCACCCTACCACTGACTGGATCATTTTAACCATCTGTATATATCCTTACATTTTCTTGTTTTTTTTTACAAATAATGATTATCTATATATATCTCACGTCCCCACCCCATTCTCTCCTGCCCTCAATCATGTCCAGGTCGACACTTGGTTTCGGAAAAAGCAACAGAGGAACGTTCCCCAATGCTATTGCTGACCCTATCTCTCTCTCGCCCAGTCCATATTCAACCATCTTCTGCCCAATTGTCCACCCGTACGCCCTCTGCTTAACCCCACTCCTCACTCCCAGCATTCCCCAGTTGCCATGACCGCAGGATGTCCTTCTGAACTCCATTTCAACCTCACCAAGTACACTAAACCAAGTTAGTCCCACCTTATTCTCAGTGGCAGTTGCCCACTATCCACCTGCAATGCCTCAACAGGTGTCGTCCTGAAGACACCCACACACAATCTCAGGGCCCTTGACTGTATCTATCCAGGCACTGTAGTAACGTTTTGACTGCCGATCCATATAAAAAACACCCACAATTCAAAGATGACCTGATCAATCAATGCCTGGTACATATACAACAGTGTTTGTCTATCCGACCCCCAATCATATCCTGCCACTGCCCTCATGAGGTTCAGCACCTTCCTACACTTCATTTCAATATGCTCAACATGTCTCTTCCACGTAAGCCTCTTATCAAACCAAATACCTATATACTTAAACTCAACCATCCTCCCTATATCCTGACCGTATATTTGCAGCCCAACATCTATAACCTTCCTCCTAGAATACACCATAAAACAGGACTTGGCCACAGACATCCTAGGCCTCCATGTTAGACCAATCTTCCACAACTCCGACAGCTTCTTGCATCTTCACATATTTGACATCTCCACCTCTCCATACAGCCAGATCATCGGATTACAAGGCCACACCCACTTCCTGTCCCACCTCCTTAAATACGTAATCTGTCATCAGGGTGAATAACACCGGACTAACCACACTTTCCTGAATACCATTGTCCACTTCAAACTCCATTGACAGTTCTGAGTCCACCCATATGACTCGATCGGAGAGGAAGTCCATGATCCAGTTATACAGACGTCCCCCAATGCACTCAATTTGATCAACAACCCTTCTTTACACATGGCATCTTAAGCTTTCTCAATGTCAAAATACACAACACTCTTCACCTCTTTTATTGTCAGGGCTTTGGTAATCTCTGTACTAACTGTAACCAGGGAATCCATGGCAGACCTCCCTCTCCTGAACCCACTCTGTGCTACGTTCATCAAACCCCTGACTTCCAAGAGGTACATCATCCTACTCACTATCATCTATTCCATCAATTAACACATGTTGGATGTCAGAGCGAGAGGCCTATAACTGCCCGCCCTAGCAGGATCTTTACCTGGTTTTACAAACGGTAACACAACCGCACGTGTCCACCCAGAAGGAATCACCCCAGTCCTCCACACCACCTTTTGGGGCAGCAGGTAGCCTAGTGGTTAGAGCATTTGACTAGTAACTAAAACGTTGCAAGATCAAATCCCTGAGCTGACAAGGTAAAATCTGTTGTTCTTCCCCTGAACAAGGCAATTAACCCACTGTTCCTAGGCCGTCATTGCAAATAAGAACTTGTTCTTAACTGACTTGCCAAGTTAAATAAATTTTCAAAAATACAACCCTAACACTGCTTCCAACACACTGTCTGGTGTGTGCTTAAACATCACAGAACACACCATGTCTTCTCCAGGAGTAGTCTGCCCGCAGCCCTCCAACACCCTTGTCATCTCAAACATAAAGAACTCTACATCCATAGCTTCTCTGGACTCTCCATACTCATTTAACTTTTCCCTGTCTCCTCTTACTCTGATCACACAGGTGCCCACATCTATGAACCACTGTAAATGCACCACCTAGGACATTTGATTTTTTTTTTTACTTGATAAGGCTGTGACGTTTCCTTTAAAAAATGAACAAGCCCTCTACCAGTAATGGAGCAAAATTCCCGCCATTCTGCTGGGAGCTTTTATTCTGGAAGCTCAATTTACGCGCACTTACAACGGAAATAGAACCTAGGTAAATTTCCTGAGTCATGGTGATGTTTATTTCAGTCCAATTTACCGCTTAGTGAGTTGAGCTAGCTATCTTTCATGATGGAGCAAACTGTTTCAAATGTGGAAGTCTGTAATTTAGCCTTCACTGGTGAATTTGACAAATTAAAGAAATGTATTTTAACGGATAAATCGCTCGCTTGCAAAACGGACCAGGTAAATGATCATCACTTGAAATAAATTACTAGAGCTAGCTGCTTCAGGCAGCAGTCAGTCAATTAACGTTAGCTAGCTACATTTGCTGATACATCCACATGTCCCTCCCTTCTTATTCATCTGGTCTCCTGTGCTCTTCCCCTCTCCCAGGACCAAAGAACCGCACTCCACTGGGCCTGCTCGGCTGGACACGTCAAGATCGTTGAGTTTCTGTTGGATTTGGGGGTGGATGTCAACCTACAAGATGATGTAAATATTGAAAAGTCATTGTCTGCAACATTGTACAGTTATATTGACTTGCTGTGTTGCAATAATTTGATCTTAAATTGATCTTGTACGTACTGTAGATGTTTGATCTATTGATGTCACTATAGTGTATTAGTACAGATGAACAGGGGAATTGGTTATAAGTGTCTTTGGTAGTAGTTTCCCCAACACACACATCCATTTCTACGGGCTCTGTCAAGAGGTCTGGAGACACTGGACCTGTATGTTACAGGAGACACACTTACTCTAACCACTGAGTCTCTGGTTCATGCCTGCTCAGTTACTCCCTCTATCACTACATGACTATCCTAGAAGAAGAAGTAGTTACTGTCCATCTGAGAGTGATGTCTCATCTCTTGTCCTTGTCCCCAGGCCAGTTGGTCTCCCCTCCACATCGCAGCATCTGCAGGCAGGGAGGAGATAGTGAAGTCACTGATTAACAAAGGAGCTCAGCTGAACTCGGTCAACCAGAACGGCTGCACCCCTCTGCACTATGCTGCCTCCAAGGACCGATACGAGGTACACCAACACTGGGTCCACAATGTTAGACAGATACTGTTCTGAAGTAATCTGGTTGACTCAATACCAAGTGGGTTAGTTAGTTGGCACAGGGGTCATTAGCTCCGTCTTGGGATTGAGTGTTGCTAGTTCAATCCCTGCCAGAACCAACTATGTTCCCCTGGCTTTGCTACAATAGTTCTGCAGCTATTAAAGCAGAAAATAAGAACTGTATAACGTTATGTTGATTGATAATGCAAATGGTTGGTCTTCTTCACAGATCGCCCTCCTGTTGCTTGAGAGTGGAGCGAACCCTAATGTCACAGATAAGCTGGAGTCTACTCCCCTACACAGAGCTTCAACCAAGGGCAACTGCCGTCTGATCCAGCTGCTGCTCAAACAGCGCGCTTCTACCAACATACAGGACTCGGAGGGAAACACTGCACTGTAAGCACTGGCGTGTGTATTGAAGTTGTGTTCTAGATGCTGTGTGTTTTACTGTGCTTAATGTTTGTGTCTGTGTGTTGATGATGCTGTTTTCTACACTTTTTACACCATGCTAAATATTTGTCTCCCCCAGCCACCTGGCGTGTGACGAGGAGCGTGTGGAGGCAGCTAAACTCCTAGTGGAGAACGGAGCCAGCATCTACATAGAGAACAAGGAGGAGAAGACGCCACTACAGATCTCTAAAGGAGGTCTGGCCACTCTGCTGCGGAGGATCGTAGGAGGAAACGTCTGATGCATCTGACTACACACTGAAGCAGCGAGAAGATCCAGTCGACATGGTCTAAATGGGCTTCCTCATCTCACCTCTCCATCCTTTCTTCTCATCTCTCCTTCATCTGCACTGATTTGAGGAAACAGGATAAACTCTTCCATATTGCTTTGACCTATCCTCTATATTCCAGTCTGGGGGGGAGGGTACTTCCACCAGTCCAGTTACAGTTCAGTGGCGATGAGGAGAGTGAGAGGAGGCCACTGGACTATTGAGATGCAGTCTGTATGGCAGCATTTTTGTTGGAGGAAAGAGCTTTTCTGACTGGACTGGATGTATCTGACTGACCATGATAATATCCTACAGCTACTTACCAGAGGAACCTATGTTGTATGAAACTGTTCTAGAAATTCAACTTCTTAAACATTGTTTTTTTTTTCAAAAGATGTAATAAGTTGGTGTCTTAACAACTTGATTAAATGAATCACCTCCACTACATATGTTAATATCCAGGCCTATTTAAAACATGTTTCACTGTCTGGATGTGTAATGTGATTTGGTAGTAAGTTCATTGCATTCATTTGATTCCAATTAAATTGATCATCTGTAACAAGTTACATTAAATTCCTATTTTGGTTGTGAATCTGAACGTGTCAGTGTTTGATAATATACAGTAGTGATTGAGGAGGAGCAGGAACCGTGCTTGAACCAATAACCTTGCAGTATGGGGTGAGTGCACTATCTTGTGCCAGAAAGGTTCAGACCTCTTGGCAGAGACCATAGCACTAACCTCACATACAGCACATACTTTTACAAAAAAAAGTCCCTTAGCCAATGTCACTTGCATCTGTTCTATATAGTCTGAATTAACCCCTTGTCACTGTCATTTAGGTAATGATTCTCAATCAACCTAACTCGAGACGAAGCTTCCTCCCATTTCCTCTTGCTCATCATCAGAGTTCCCTCCAATAGCTCGTTCCAAAATATGTATTTATGTAGAGTGCCTCAGTTGTAGATTGCCGGTCAGTGGGTGCAAACCATTTCACGTTGGACCACGCCCTGTTCAGAAGGCTCAGGTGTGCGCACTGGAACGGGATTTGAAGAAGCTTGTGCCCGTACGTGCGCGCCACCGCCGGGCAACAGGTCATGGGCATGAGATCCACCGAGGCCTCAGGCAGGTGTCGAACATACCTCGCTAAACACGAGTTACAACCGGTACCTTTTCTTGGCGACCTCCAGCTTTGAATGTTCACCACTATTGCACATTTCCCGTAGTTCTCCCTCAAACTGCCACACCACTCTTCAAATATTTCTCCTGAAGGCTGCAGTGAGGAGACACCGCTACAGTGGAACCGTAGTTTGTAATTCCATGGGACGCATCCTCTCTGACTTCCTGCGTGAATGACGCTACAGGTGTGTCTGCTGCACAAGGTGCCCATTGCCGTGGAGATGTCACCGGTGATCAGACCAAATGGAATCTCGGTTTCACCTACAAAGGTAGAATTTTAAAAAAAAATGTATTTGTCACATGTAGACCTTACAGTGAAATGCTTACTTACAAGCCCTTAACCAACAATGCAGTTAATTAAAAAAATTACAAGAAGAAATAAAAGTAACAAATAATTAAAGAACAGCAGTAAAATAACAATAGCGAGGCTATATACAGGGGGTACCAATTAGTTGAGGTAATATGTACATGTAGGTAGAGTTATTAAAGTGACTATGCATAGATAACAGAGAAGCACCATGGTAAAAGGGGGGGGGGGGGGCATTACACTAGATGTTCGGGAGTCTTACGCCTTAGGGGTAGAAGCTGTTTAGAAGCCTCTTGGACCAAGACTTGGCGCTCCGGTACCGCTTGCCATGAGATAGCAGAGAGAACAGTCTATGACTAGGGCGGCTGTAGTCTTTGACAATTTTTAGGGCCTTCCTCTGACACCGCCTGGTATAGACGTCCTGGATGGCAGGAAGCTTGGTCCTAGTGATGTACTGGGCCGTATGCACTACCCCCTGTAGTGCCTTGTGGTCAGATCCCGCTGTTGGATCTCCTGTTCCACATCAACTGCAGAAGGATCTGCTGCTTGAGGCGCATCTTCGGGCCTATTGGATAGGTCTCAGGTCTGGGACACTCAGTTCTGAGTGCGCTTCTGGCGCACATTTACAAATTCTAAGGTGCGTCATAATATAGCCAATATTTGAGCAGAGGTTCTGACCCATCAGCTTGTCGCCTAAACTTATTTCCAAAATTGAAAAGGAAAACAATAGGCTTGATTAAATCAGATGATTAAATAATCATGATTCAACATTCCATGTATTTCCATATTTCAGGCCTATGTAAAAACACATGAGTTCTGTAGTTGTCATGGCGCCCTAGTAGCAGCCTCAGCCTGGTGTAATAGACTAGACATAACATAGTAAAAGTACATCATCCGGGACACTGAAACTAGTATGATGTTATGTTTGGTATGGTTGCATAAGACAGATGGTTACTTAAGGCAAAAGTGGATGGATGGGTGAGCATATAATGGGTGGGCGTATAACGCGAACGTCTAGAAACCCAAAGGTTGTGAGTTCGAATGTCGTCATGGACAACTTTAGCTGATTAGCAACTTTTCAACTACTTACTACTTTTTAGCTTCTTTGCAACTACTTAGCAACCCTAACCTTGACCTTTTTAGTTAACCCTTACCCTAACCCCAACCTTAATCCTTTATCCTAACTCCTACACTTAACCATAACCCTAACCCCTAGCCTTGCTAATGTTAGCCAGCTACCTAGCTATAACGTAACAAATCATACATTTTGCAAATACGTAACATATTGTATGTTTTGCAAATTCATAACATATTGTATGTTTTTCAAATTCAAATCTTTATTTCAAGATAAAGTACGTTTAGAAAATTAATACATACCATACAGAGGGCAACATATAATATTAAATGGGGCACCTCGATTTATATACATAATAATACAAAATGCTCTGAGACCAGGTTGGCTGCCTAAGCACAGAGCTCCTGTAAATCTGAATATATTGAGTTATTTTGTATTTTTTTTTATAACAGTTTTTATTGCATATATAGTGCTTTTGAGCCACGGATTTACAGATTGACTGACAAGTTAACACTTTTTGGCTTGGCTAACTAGCTAGCTGGCTAATATTTTTGTTTGAAAAATGCATCTGGACAGTACCAGCTTTTTTGTTTCACCTGGCTGCCAATTTCTGATCTTCTGAGAACATAATTTGAGGAGTTGCCTGAAGTGTGAGAGGAATGGGAGAGAGAGGAATACAGCAGTGCTGATGCAGAGGGGTGATAGTGAGCATGACTAGCAGGTAGCCTAATGGTTAGAGTGTTGGGCCAGTAACCGAAAAGTTGCTGGATTGAATCCCCGAGCTGACAAGATAAAAATCTGTCGTTCTCCCACCGAGCAAGGCAGTTCCCCAGATGTTGATTAAGGCAGCCCCCCGCCTCTCTGATTGAGAGGGGTTGGGTTAAATGCGAACCTATACAGGGTCGGTGTCCCCCTAATGCTCTACCCAGCACCAATTGTATTGTGGACTTAGCTGAACTGGTACTAACCTCCAACTATTTTCTCTTCAGAGGAGACTTCTTCCTCCAGACCAAAGGGACAGCGATGGGGACCACTATGGCTCCTAATCATGCGAACCTATATCTAGGAATGTTTGAACAACAGGTGGTGCTGAATCCAGACCGTATCCCTTTTCTCTCTAATATTCTCCTAGTTCGGAGATATTTGGGGACATTTTTGTGATCTATACAGACACCCAGGAAGAACTTTTGTAATGCCATGCTTATCTAAACTCTATGAATGAACACCTTCCTTTCAGCATTAACAGCATTAACTATGACCTTTAACCCTTTCACATGTACCATCACACAGGTGTGATCGTTTTACAGTGGTCCCTAAAGCGTACGATCACACCCGTGTGATTAGAACACTCATTTAGAACGCTCGTTTGGAACGGCCAGTTTCGAATGATGACAATCAGCGTTTGAGCTGGCCACACTTTTTTCAGAAACTATTTACACAAATACAGTCCTTACAAAGTTATGTCCAGAATGTGAGCAGTTTATATTTGGATTCAATGTTCAGATATTCACAGAAGTATATATAGTACAACACAATCATCCTAACCGGAAAAATGTAGGCTACCTTTGTCCTAGCGCTAACTGAGGAAAGATTGACCCAACACAAGCAGTCATATTTTCTAACTCTAGGCTGACATAAACAACAATATGAATTAGCTAATAGCAATTACTATGTATAATTAATCACATCACGGGTGAGCTCACCATTGATCGAAATAATTAGGTAAAACACTTTATAGAAATCGAAAGTAATCCGATTAGTTTCAGCGAGCAGCCATGCATTTTTCCTCACAGAAACCGAAGATAATAAGAGAAGACGAGATAAGTTTGGTCTGTTTATAGTATGCATGTTGAAGGGGTGTGTCATCTACCGTCGTTCACATCCCACCATTCATTTCCGGAAGTCCTCAAAGAATTTGTGAACTCTTACTCACCTCATTTTGTTATAACATCTTTGGTCAAACAGACGATTACGTGAAACCCAGAATGCATTGTATGCCAACAAACATGGCTACATAGCTGGAATTAGCTTAGCTCATCATAATCAGTACAACCTTCAAAAAAATTATTTTACACACATAATATGTGCCCATTACAATCTGTGCAAGAATCGGAATGCATGATTTGTCACCTATAATTGAAAACATGTGAATAAAACCGTAAATACACAAATAATTGCCACACGAAACATTTTCTGATAGTGATTTATTGATACAAGTGGCGCGTGCCGGTAGTCAAACACGTACCCTCTCACTCTGAGCCATTCCTCTGAGCCATTCAGTGTTGTTGTTTATGTATGTAGCTAGTGAGCTAAGCTGTAGCATTAGCAATGTCTTTCAAAAGGAGACAACTCACAAATGTGGAAATTCTGGAGATTTTTTAAAACTCTGACAATGAGTCTGAGTATGAAAGTCATGAATCAGATTCTGACAGTGACAGTGAGGAGCTGCCCTCCAACCTTGTAGCCATTGAGAACCCTGAATCTGAATTTCCCTTGTCCACTGACGAAGTACCAGTTCCCTTTGAAGATGCTGGTGGTGATGGAGGCAGACCAACAGTGGATGAAGTACAGGAGTTCTGTGGTAGCTGGAAGGCCACCAGTAATTTCACCCCTCCTGGCCCTGCTGTTTGCTTTGACGAGTCCCAGTCTGGAGTGCAACGCCCCTTGCCATTTCCAACTCAGGCAGAGTGCTTCAAGTTGTTTCTGACAGAGGAGCTGGTGGGAGACATAGTAGAGGAGACCAATCGCTATGCCTTGGAGAAGAGAGAGCCAGGAGTGAGGGGGAAACTCGCTAAATGGGTGACAACCACAATTAGTGAAATGTATACCTTCCTGGTGACAGTCCTCCTCATGGGGATAGTAAAGAAGAACTCCCTAAGAGAATACTGGAGCACAGATCCTATGTTTGCAACTCCCTTCTTTGTCACCCTCTTTTCCCAAGACCGCTTCCTAGTTCTGCTGCGATGCCTGCATTTCGTCAACAATGCAACTGCCATCTTAAGTGACCCGTTATACAAAATAAGAAATGTTCTAACCAGCCTGACATCAGTATTTGGTCGGGTCTTTGTGCCATACAAGGACCTATGCATTGATGAGTCCCTGATGTTATGGAAAGGTTGGCTGGCGTTCCGTCAATATATTCCCTCCAAAAGGCACAGGTTTGGAGTCAAGTTCTTTGTCATGTGCGACGTGAAGACAGGATTTGTCCAGGATATTATAGTTTACACAGGGTCCACCACTGACATCAAACATTATGAGGGGCTTGGGGTGTCCGGGTCCGTAGTGATGACCATGCTGGCTCCTCATCTCGGCAAGGGACACACTTTGTACATGGACAATTGGTACAGCAGTCCCCACACTCTTCCAGCATCTGCTCTCCAACAGAACAGGGACCTGTGGCACAGTCAGGTCGAACAGGAAGGGGATGCCGGCATTCGGATGCAGGAAGATGCAGAGAGGGGAGGTAGAGTTCCAGGAGAACGGTCAACAGCTGGCAGTAAAGTGGCATGACAAAAGAGATGTCCATGTCCTCTCCACTGTCCATACAGCAACCATGTCGGCCACAGGGAAGGTGGATCACCTGACTGGAGAGAGAAAGATCAAACCAGATTGTGTGCTCGACTATAACCTCAAAATGGGGGCAGTGGATAAGGCAGACATGATAAACAGCTTTGTGGAATGCACTCGGAAAACAACCAAGTGGTATAAGAAGATATTTTTCCATCTGATCGACACTGCTGCCCTCAATGGCAGCATAGTTCACCGCCAACTAACTGGTGAGATGATTACTGAACAAGCTATTTTTGTAATTGGATGTACAGTTCACATACAAATCCATTATGCAATTATAGTGACAATATCTCACCCACCTACCCACTGCCTCATCATCCTCTAACTTTCTTCATCCTCCCCACTCCCTCTTAGGTAAAGTAATTACCTACCAAAAATACAGAGAGAACCTAATGAGAGAGCTGCTGGAGGAGCACCACACCCCTCGGCGCCCATCCACTGGGGGTCGTCCTGCTGTAAACAATCCCCTACGCCTTACTGCACGGCATTTTCCCTGCAAAGTCCCTCAAACTGCTGCTCAAGGTAGTCGCACAAGGAGGCACTGCAAAGTCTGCCTGTCTGGCACCAGGAGAAGGAAGCAGAGGAAGATGACAAAATACATGTGTTTAGCTTGTGATACACCTCTATGTATTTCACCATGTATATAATAAAAATATACGGACAGGTGAGACAGAAAATCTGGTTGCTGCTCATTTTTGTACAAGCTGGACTTCCTGTTAGTTCTCTAAGATACATTGGAATAGAAATGGTCAAGATGTCACACAGGAGAGGGGACATTGAGAGGAAACTTCTTCAAAGGGAATCTTTCTGGATCCACAGGCTGAACACACTGTCTCCTCTTGGCCTTAATGAGGAATTTGACTTGAAACCATTTTTATAGTTTCAATAATTCAAATTATTATATATATTTTTTTATCCTAATTGAATATTGTATGTGTATGTATATTACTATAAATATTGATCACATTCTCTGTGTATGATCACATATTTGGATACATTGAATGTTAATATTGAGAAACTATGTTATACATTTTTTACCTCCTGTTTCAGGAAGTGACGTCACTGAGTACTGACCCTATATATAGGACCTTCCACCTCCACCTGGGATATGGATGCCTGATGAAGACCTAAGGGTCGAAACGTTGTAAATATATTTCACCTGGGAGAATGAGAAGCAAGCAGTGTGCGGAGTTTTCCTTTCTGTTTTCCATGACTTTGCCTACAACTCCAGCACCTGCTGAAAGTACCTGGATGTGCGGATGTTCTTCAGATTTTGAGCTAACGTAGGCTAATGTGATTAGCATGAGGTTGTAAGTAACAAATAAATCCCAGGACATAGACGTATCTGATATGGGCAGAAAGCTTAATTTCTTGTTAATCTAACTGCACTGTCCAATTTACAGTAGCTATTACAGTGAAATAATACCATGCTATTGTTTGAGGAGAGTGCACAAGTATGAACTTGAAAATGTATTAATAAACCAATTAGGCACATTTGGGCAGTCTTGATACATTTTGAACAGAAATGCAATGGTTCATTGTATCAGTTTAAAACTTTGCACATACAGTACTGCCATCTAGTGGCCAAAATCTAAATTGCACCCGGGCTGGAATAATACATTATGGCATTTCTCTTACATTTCAAAGATGGTACCAAAAAAAAAAAGTTTTTTTCTTTATATTATCTTTTACCAGATCTAATGTGTTATAATCTCCTACATTAATTTCAAATTTCCACAAACTTGTGAAACAAAGTGTTTCCTTTCAAATGGAATCAAGAAATGCATATCCTTGCTTCAGGTCCTGAGCTACAGGCAGTTAGATTTGGTATGTCATTTTAGGCGAAAATTTAAAAAAGGTTCAGATCCTTAAGAGGTTTAAATGCGGAAGACACATTTCAGTTGAAGGCATTCAGTTGTACAACTGACTAGGTATCAGTTTTCTGGCACACAGAGCTGCTGAGGTGTCACCCAAGTGGCTGATACACAGAGTGGAAGAGGAGAAGTCCAGTGGCTATAAGAGCAGTGCTTTCTTGGGCAGGTGTTTATTGGAGCTGAGTAACTGCACCTCAAATGTTCTACTGCTTGAGCTCCTGTTCCTCTTGTAGAATATTAGCTCAAACGTATTGTTGAGCTCCTGCACATAAACTGTAAACAGTACCGACACCCAAAATGAGTACCGGCACCTATTTCAGTCCAAGTCGAGCGCTGTATAAGAGTCAGGCTGGTTCCCAGACTTGCCCTCTACAAGATCATCAGCAAAATTACATTTTGGGTAGGAGGATGTTTGGATTAATGAACAACTCCAAATATGGAAATAAATGACAGCATCACATTTCCGATGTCACAAAGGCCTAATGTGTAAACTTCACAGAAAGTCTGGGGTGGTTTTAGAAAGAAGGATCTGTTCCGTTTCACCTCTAAAACCACGGAAATGCCCATATTCTTCCCATATCACTTTTGGTTTGCTCAGGGTTTACAAACTCTCTCTCTCGCTCTGTGTGTGTAGACTTGGGAGAAACAAATGGTGGATAATTGGTTTGAGCATATAAAATAAAAAGCAGCCCTGGCCCTTTTGCCTCCCTTATTGAAAGTTAATGTATAGCCAAAGAGTATCTATTATATTGACAAGATGGTCGAGTGACTGCTCTAACAATGGAAATACATGTCCTCAAACATGGAAGGGAGGCGAGGTGTGACCATTCTAGCCAATGAGAGGCCAAATAGGTGTGAACAACAGGCACAACTCCAATAAGATATATATATTTTTTTCTCTCCAAAGTTTCCCGAGATGCCACGTGCGTCCACTTATATCAGTGCAGTCATAACAACATAGCCATTACGAAACGTATATTCTATCAAATAAGCCTCACCTAGCAAATTAGCAATTACATTACAAATTCGACACTCATTGATCTTCATAAAAAAAAAATCCTCACTTCGTGGCATTATTTTCTTGGACAGGTTTTGGTTGGAGTAAACCCTCTCGCTTCGCTTCTTCCTCTCTGGTATAACCTACATCTCTGTCCATACATCCACTTTCATCAAAACAGCCTATTACTAATTACTAATTTCTCATTTATGTTTTTTTATTTCATTTTTTATTTCACCTTTATTTAACAAGGTAGGCCAGTTGAGAACAAGTTCTCATTTACAACTGCGACCTGGCCAAGATAAAGCAAAGCAGTGCAACAAAAACAACAACACAGAGTTACACATAAACAAACATACAGTCAATAACACAAAAGAAAAATAGAACAATCTATGTACAGTGTGCAAATGTAGAAGAGTAGGGAGGAAAGGCAATAAATAGGCCATAGAGGCGAAAATAATTACAATTGAGCATTAATACTGGAATGATACATGTGCAGATGATGATGTGCAAGTAGAGATACTGGGGTGCAAAAGAGAAAGAGGGTAAGTAATAATATGGGGATGAGGTAGTTGGGTATGCTATTTACAGATTGGCTGTGTACAGGTATAGTGATCAGTAAGCTGCTCTGACAGCTGATGTTTAAAGTTAGAGAGGGAGATATAAGACTCCAGCTTCAGAGATTTTTGCAATTTGTTCCAGGTATTGGCAGCAGAGAACTGGAAGGAAAGGCGGCCAAAGGAAGTGTTTGGCTTTTGGGATGACCAGTGCAATATACCTGCTGGAGCGCGTGCTACAGGTGGCTGTTGCTATGGTGACCAGTGAGTTGAGATAAGGCGGGACTTTACCTAGTAAAGACTTATAGATGACCTGGAGCCAGTGGGTATGTAGTGAAGGCCAGCCAACGAGAGCATACAGGTCACAGTGGTGGGTTTCGACCCCAATGTAATGTAAATGCTGCGTTCAAGTAGTAGTCGGACCTAGGACTTGCCTACTCAGGGGTGTCAAACTCATTCCATGGAGGGCCGAGTGTCTGCAGGTTTTTCATTTCAATTCAGCCCTAGACAACCAAGTGTGGGGAGTTCCTTGCTAATTAGTGACTTTAATTCACCAATCAAATACAAGGGAGGAGCGAAACCCTGCAGACACTCTGTCCTCTGTGGAATAAGTTTGGTTGTAGTTAGCTCCGTTCAACCATTTAGCAAGTCAGAAATGTTAGAGTTTCCTAGTTCTGATTTGAACTTGAACGCAGCAAAACTACGCACGAATTCCCACATACTTCCCCCCTTTTCGTCCTACGTCATAAACTATCTATTTCCACAATGGTGGTCAGGTGGGCTGCGCCTTTACTGGTGCGCAGAACAACACCAACGCTGAATGTACTTCCCCAAACCATTGTTAAATAGTCTGGTCAAAAATTATTGACGATCTATCTTATTTGGAAAGGAGACAGGCAGCATCCAATACCTCAGAGGCACTAGGTGACATCCAAGTTTTTCCAAGGTATGTGTATTGGGTATGTCTTTGCATGCATTTTCAACTGTTACTGTTGACAGCTCGTCGGTCGTGCTTCGTTACTGTCTATGGCGAAACAGCTCAATATCGACTGATCAAAGTGCATTATAGACATTTAACGTTGGCTTTGTTTTCGTTAGACAACGTTGTTTTTGTTTTATTTAACTATGTCCTAAATATCATTGGAAGAGTGCGTAATCCCTGACAGCACGCATCCATGCCCAGCAGAGCTCAACTGTCAGACAGGACAATCGGCAGCACATTGCGATCCGCGTCAATTTATATTTATGTTTGGCGCCTTTGTCTGACTATAGACACAAACAAGAGCCTGTGAACTTTCCAGAATTTACGTGGCCGGTCAGTAGACCCCCCCATGTGTCCATCTGACTGTTGCGATTGAGTGGGAACAGTGAGTCGGAGTGGAGTTTGAACCAATGACACGGCGCTAATGTGCGGAAAAGGTCATCCAGACCCCTTGGCATGCACTTTGCACACATATGATCAGCCTATTGCTGTCATTCGAGAGATTAAGGTTCAGCTCTGGTCAGTAACAGACGGGCCACACATAAGTACTAAGCTGTAGTTATACAATCATGAAAAGCTAACCAGTTCATAGTCAATAATATGTTATGCTCAGGGCCCTGTTTATGATGATGGCATCCACATGATGCCTTTTGGAGCTGTCAGGGAGAGCATGGGAGGAGTGGATACAGCAAATGTTCCTAGGACATCATCACATATTTACTCATCTGTTTTCACAACAATATGGCAAGTGTCAGGTTCATATTAGTGTGAGAGTGCTGCCTGCAAAACCATGACAACCTCCAGTCTAACTGCATTTTTAAGTCTGAAGCTTGCCTTGCTTGCTGCGATGGGGATGGCAGGTATACAAAAGATTAAAACCAGCATGAACAATATTGATTGGTAGCATAGACAACAGCCAATTTCTATTCCATAGAAATTATCGTTTTATGTTTGGTAGCCTGGGTGCCTGTCTGTTGCTGCTTTAGCCAACGTATCTATCCTAACACAAGGCATGGCAACGATGTATGTAATTGATTGCATTACTGTTGATAGCAGGAACAGTGATGGGATTGGATCATATTTGATTGGTGAATACAGCCTGAGGTGAAATACCTGATTGTTCTAACTGACAACGGTTCCTGTTCCTCCCTGATGGTGGGGATGGTGTGAAAGTAGCATAACGCCTAGCCTACAGTAGCCCAACATTGATACGGCTGGGGATTGATTGTGTTGCAACACACTACCCAAAGAGGCCTGATTGATTCACTTCACAAAGTAAGCATTATGTAACTCCTTTCCTATGAAATGCTGAGCTTTGTTGATCATAGGAACGAATGGAAAACTGAGGCCAGTACTCACTTAAAATAATAGTGTTCCTTACATTTGGCTGTGTGTGTCGTTGTGTGCTTGCTTTGTGTATTTGTGTGTGTTATGGTCTATGTATTCCTGTGGTGAGCAGGGCAGCCTGGTAGCGTGAGAACATATCCTAAAGCCTGTTCCTGCCTCCCCACCCCTCACATGTAACAGCCAACGCCTCCATGTGACCATAGCAATGTGCATATTGCCATCTAGTGGTACTCTATGAAATACAATGCTCTCTCTTGTCAAACTTATGCATTTACATGGTGTCTGTCCAGATTCCTGATCGCTTGTTCACTAGCTCCTCCGGAAATTACTTTATATATATATTTTTCAGCTCATTCATCCTAGGCAGCCCAGCCCTGTGTCGTGATGTCAGGCCCCGGGAGAGACAGTGATCTGGAGTCAGACCACGCAGTAGACTGGTCCATGATGGACATGCGGCTGGACTCGTTCCGGGGTTCCCTCCTGGCCCAGCAGGTGTCAGCGGAGAGGCTGGCCCGCGCTGGGTTTTACTTCACAGGACAGGCCGACAAGGTGCGCTGCTTCAGCTGCCACAAGACTGTAGAGAACTGGTGTGGAGGGGACGCACCTGTGGAGAGGCACGCGGAGGTGAGGATGAAAAGGGGATGACAATGATGTGCAAAACTTTATTTTATTTTATTATCTCATGTTTCTGACAAATTATCATTCTACTGTTGCAATGTTTCAGGTCTCCCCTACCTGTAAGTTCCTGAGCTGCACCCATCGATCCAGGGTTAACTCTCTTCAAGCTGCCATGCTGACCAATGAAACCTCCTACAACGAAGACGCTGAGGACATGGAGTTCCGCCTGAGGACGGGAGAGGTGGTAGACGATACCACCTACCCCATGGCCCCGCACATGGTCAGCGAAGACTCCCGGTTCAACACCTTCGGCCCGTGGCCCTCCACATCCCCGGTCCGACCTAGAGAGCTGGCCCAGGCGGGGCTCTTCTATTTGGGGGAGGGTGACCAGGTGCAGTGCTTCTGCTGTGGAAGGATGCTAAAGGGCTGGGAGGCTGGGGACACGGCATGGGGAGAGCACTCCAAACACTACCCCTACTGCTTCTTCATCCTGGGGCATGATGTGGGGAACCTCCCCTCTCAGGGGGGGAGGGAGGTGGAGGAGACCAGGCCACGTCCTCAGGTCCCCATGCAGAGCTTTGAGGAGAGGCTAGGCAGCTTTGCAGGAATCCAGCACCCTATTGACCACGAGAGGCTGGCCAGAGCAGGCTTCTACAACACAGGTGAGACCTGGGAGTGGGGTAGACTAGAGCTTTGGCTGTGAGAAAAGTAAATAACAAATACAATTCATGCTTACCATTACTTGCTACGGTAAAAGGGCCAGGGAGGAGTTGATATAGAAAGGACCGGGTATATATCCTAACGTGTGTGTGTGTTGGTGCAGGTGCACCAGACCATGTGGGGTGTTTCCGCTGTGGTGGAGGTCTGAAGGGCTGGCAGCAGGATGAGGATCCCTGGGAGGAGCACGCCAAACACTATCCTGGGTAAAAACACACACAAGTAGAAAGTAAACAACCATATGCATGCTTCTTCTCCCTGTCACTAACATTGCGAGTCATGTTTTAATCCAGGTGCAGTTTTCTACTGGCAGAGAAAGGACAGGAGTTCGTCAGCAGCGTTCAGCTACAAGGTCCTGACTGGAACAATGCTGTAAGTCTCCAAGACTTCATCCTCCTAACCCTGACCTCTAACCCCTAAACCTGTGGTCAAAGATATTAAACTGCACCCATCCTTGCATGACTCCTACCATATCAAATCCCTTCCTTCTATTGATTTCCCAGGCTTCAAGTCACCTAAATGGATGTTCAAGTCATGAGACAGGTAAAACCATTTTTTGATGTAACATAATATTTTTTGTAAAGTTGTTCCCCTTTCACTTTTTTTTATTCATCAGAGCTTTGGAACTTTAGCTAAAGGTATTGTTAGATTATATATACAGTACCTGTCAAAAGTTTGGACACACCTACTAATTCAAGGGTTTTTCTTCACTTTTACTATTTGATACATTGTAAAATAATAGTGAAGACATAAAAATTATGAAATAACACATATGGAATCATGTAGTAAACAAAAAAGTATTAAACAAATCAAAATATATTTGAGATTCTTGAAAGTAGCCACCCTTTGCCTTGATGACAGCTTTGCACAATCTTGGCATTCTCTCAACCAGCTTCACCTGGAATGCTTTTCCAACAGTCTTGAAGGAGTTCCAACATATGCTTGTCCTTCACTCTGCGGTCCAACTCATCTCAAACTATCTCAATTGGGTTGAGGTTGAGTGATTGGTCAAATAGCCCTTACACAGCCTGGAGGTGTGTTTTGGGTCATTTTCCTGTTGAAAAACAAATGATAATCCCACTAAGCGCAAAGATGAGATGGCGTATTGCTGCAGAATGCTGTGGTAGCCAGGCTGGTTAAGTGTGCCTTGAATTATAAATTAATCACCAACAGTGTCACCAGCAAAGCACCATCACACCTCCTACTCTATGCGTCATGGTGGGAACCACACTTGCGGTCATCAGTTCACCTACTCTGCGTCTCACAAAGACACGGAGGTTGGAACCAAAAATCTCAAATTTGGACAGATTTCCACCGGTCTAATGTCCATTGCTCATGTTTCTTGGCCAAAGCAAGTCTCTTCTTATTATTGGTGTCCTTTAGTAGTGGTTTCTTTGCAGCAATTTGACCATGAAGGCCTGATTTCATGCAGTCTCCTCTGAACAGTTGATGTGTCTGTTACTTGAACTCCAAAGCATTTATTTAGGCTGCAATTTCTGAGGCTGGTAACTCTAATGAGCATCCTCTGCAGCAGAGGTAACGCTGGGTCTTCCTTTCCTGTGGCGGTCCTCATGAGAGCCAGTTTCATCATAGCGCTTGATGGCTTTTGCGACTGCACTTGAATAAACCTTCAAAGTTCTTGAAATGTTCCGGATTGACTGACCTTCATATCTTAAAGTAATGATGGACTGTCATTTCTCTTTGCTTATTTGAGCTGTTCCTGCCATAATATGGACTTGGTCTTTTACCAAATAGGGTGATCTTCTGTATACCACCCCTACCTTGTCACAACACAACTGATAGGCTCAAATGCATTAAGAAGGAAAGAAATTCCACAAATTAACTTAACAAGGCACATCTGTTAATTGAAATGCATTCCAGGTGACTACCTCATGAGAATGCCAAGAGTGTGCAAAGCTGTCAAGGCAAAGGGTGGCTTCTTTCAAGAATCTCAAATATAAAATATATTTTGATTTGATTAACACTTTTTTGGGGGTTACTACATGATTCCATATGTTATTTCATAGTTTTGATGTCTTCACTATTCTACAATGTAGAAAATAGCCTAAAATAAAGAAAACCCCTTGAATGAGTTGGTGTGTCCTAATGTTTGACTACTACTGTATATCTCTCTCTCACAGGGTGCTATTTCCAACACCTACTAGTACATGCTCAGTCTCCTCCTTCTCTCTACAGAGGTGCTGCAGTCAGCCAATGCCCAGAAGGCGGTGGAGATGGGTCTGGAGCCTGCCTTGGTAGAGAGGACTATACAGGAGAGGATACGCAGGGATGGGAGAGGCTACTCCACCCTGGAAACTCTGCTGCAGGACTGCTTTAACAGAGACCCTGACAGTGACGCAAAGACAGCAGAGAACCATGGTGTGTGTCTCATAAGGGGGAAACTCTTAGCATTGCTTGCTAGTATCATTATACCAGGGCACTGTTCTATTAAAACTGGTATTAAGGTTTACAGTATAAGTCAAAAAGAATCCTGAATTTATTCCACAGGATTTTGCAATTTGACCTAGTTTATCCAGTAACAGTGCTATTCACACCGTAAGCCTACATGAGGCTTGGCTATAGAAGGAACATAAAAATAAATAATATTTAACCTTCATTTAGGCAAGTCAGTTAAGAACAAATTCTTATTTACAATTACAGCCTAGGAACAGTGCCTTGTTCAGGGGATTCGATCTAGCAACCTTTCGGTTAATGCTCTAACCACTAGGCTACCTGCCGCCCCCAAAACATAATTGAGCTGTGTTGGTCAGTATTCTAACTACTTCATTGTGCTCGGTTACCAACTGCTGTTTCTCCCCTATTTCAGACGAGGATCCCCTTGAGAAGCTACGGAAGCTGCAGAGGGAGAAACAGTGCAAAGTGTGTATGGACAGAGACATCTGCATCGTCTTCATCCCCTGTGGGCACCTGGTCGTCTGCAAGGAGTGTTCCGAGGCCCTCGGCAAGTGTCCCATCTGCTGTAGAGCCATCACACAAAAGATCAAGACATACATCTCCTAACATGCAACCTGGTGTCAGGGATTGTTGTCTCAGAGTAGGAGTGCTGACCTAGGACCAGGTCCCGTCTCTTACTCATTATGTTTTAAAAGGCAAAAGTGATCCTAGATCAGCACCTAATATGAGATGCTTAAATAATGTGGGCCCAAGAGGATGAGACTCTTTTTAAATGGCAATGCTGCTTTACCTTCTCAATTATTTTGTTAACACATGCTTTCCTACTACAAATGTACATAAAGATATATTATATTTGAGGAGGACCACTGTAAATATGAATAAGAGAATCATGAGAAGTGTGGGGATTTTGTTTTTCAATAATTGTTTTAAAGATAATGACAGACACGTCCTTGTTATGTGATGTAGTGTTCGCTCACTGATACAATACCCAAGAGGCAATGGGCCTAAATCTTCAAACCAAGTTGAGAAAGTAAGTTTGTGAGACTAGATGGAGTACAGCTAAGGACGGAAGGGACTTTACGTAGCAGGTTAGCAGAACTAACGAAGGTGAGTCAAACATGCAACTTTTTGTCCATGGCTGTACTCCATATACCCACAGTTCTGATACTTCCTCTGTACAGAACCATGATCTACCATTGCAGTTATCAACAGTGCCTTTTCAAACAGTTTAATTTACTTATTGTGTGTATATTTTCTTTATTCTGACTATTATGCCATTTCCATGTTTTTGTCATATTTCTCTTAATATTATGAAGTTGTTGACTGGGCTTTCCTTATTGGTTTGCAAATCATGCGTTTCTCGTTAGTTTGCAAATTACAGGTTTCTGAAATAGAAGTCCTAAGGGTTCCCAAACTTATGTTCCTTAGGCCAACTAGTATGATTCATTATGTGTGCTCTGTGTGAATAAATGGATGAATTGTATACTTGGATCAATTTCCTTTATTTAGGTATAACGGCATAACTGATATATCCACTTCATCATTTGATTTAGTTGTGGTGATCACATCAAAATATTGTACCTCTTTAAATCATGTTATTCCGAAATTAATCTTTCCTTTGCACTTCAGTGCAACTCCTGTTTGACCAAAAGTGGAAAATAAATCATGTTTTTAAAAATATATGTACTTTCATGTATGCTGCTAACATTAACACTACCTACGGCAAGCCAGATAAAATTAAAAGGGCCTATTTATATAACGAATATGAATTCGGAGGGCAGAAATTATTAAATATTAAAGCATTAGACCTCTCACTAAAGGCATCGGTCATACAAAAGTTATACTTAAATCCAAACTGGTTCTCTAGTAAACTGGTACGAATGTCTCATCCTATGTTCAAGAAGGGCCTTTTTCCCTTTATTCAGATTACACCTGCTCATTTTCGGTTGTTTGAAAAGGAAATGATCTCCAAAATATCCTTATTCTTTAAACAAGCCTTAGAAAGTTGGTTGCAATTTCAGTTTAATCCACCTGAAAGGACGGAACAAATAGTACAACAAATATTGTGGTTAAATTCAAATATAATAATTGATAAAAAAACTGTATTTATCGAAGAAATGTTTAAAAAAGGTATAATTTTTGTGAATGATATCATAAATAGGACTGGTGGAGTTATGTCACACATGCAGCTAACACAGACATATGGAAAAGTCTGCTCTACCCAAAATTACAACCAATTAATTGCAGCATTACCACAAAAATGGAAGAGGCAAGTAGAAGGGGAAAAAAGTAAGGAACTTGTATGTCGGCCCTGTATTAAAGAACAAAAATGGTTAAAGAAAAGTGTGATAAATAAAAACATATACCAATTTCATTTAAGGACCAAAAAACTAACAGCTGTGCCATACAAATTGCAAAATAGTTGGGAAGAGATTTTCGATGTACCCATTCCATGGCACATAGTTTATGAATTGATACGCAAAACAACGCCGGATTCAAAACTTCGAATTTTTCAATATAAATTACTGTACAAAATTCTTGCAACTAATAGAATGTTATATATATGGGGTATACAATCTTCCCAGCTCTGCAGATTCTGTTGTGAGGAGGCAGAGTCATTAGATCATTTATTTTGGTATTGTCCATATGTAGCTCGTTTTTGGTCACAGGTCCAGGAATGGCTGAAGAATTGCAACATTTGCCTAAAACTAACGCTACAGATAGCAATACTGGGGGATTTGAAAAGCCATAGTCAATCAATCAATAATATAATAATTATTTTGGCAAAGATGTTTATTTTTAATTTACAATCTGTAGAAGCTATGAGAATAGGAAGGTTCAGGTCTTTTATGAAGCATCACAGCACAGTTGAGAAATGTATAGCAAATAGAAATCCGAAATGGATGATGTTGGAAGATAGATGGGAGGGGTTGGGTGGAGCTGAAGGGTGGGACTAATAACAAGATAAACAATATAGGGCATACGGGATCTGTGAAATGTGTATAGGTGCGGAGCTTTTGTGAAATAGCACAGTTACAAGTGGAAATAAAATTGGATGGACAACAGAAATAGAGGAAGGACTAAGAACAAATAAGAGAGAACTATTGTAAAGTGGACTGTGTCTGTAAGATAGGTATAAGATGTAGAAATTGAAGGTAAAAGCAGAAGTGTTTATAAGTTTACTCCAATTGGGGGATTGGTGGTAGGGTCGCGGGGAATAATAATAAAGGCATATTCTTTAAAAAAGTATGTATGTCTATATAGGTATGTGTATGTATATATGTGTATATGTATGCATACGTATATGGATATATATATTTACCCAAAAAAATATGGGGGAATGGAAATGATGCAGACAATTACATTGGAAGCAACATTCTTTCCGCAATACTAAGCTGATCCACCCCCCAAAAAAAAAAAAAAAAAAAAAAAAAAAAAAAAAAAACACTACCTACGCTGCTATTACTAACACTAACATTAATGCTGCTAACACTACTAACACTGCTATTACTAACGCTAACACTAACGCTGCTATTAACGCTAACATTAATGCTGCTAACACTACTAACACTGCTATTACTAACGCTAACATTAATGCTGCTAACACTACTAACACTGCTATTACTAACGCTAACATTAATGCTGCTAACACTACTAACACTGCTATTACTAACACTAACATTAATGCTACTTACACTAACACTACTATTACTAACACTACTAACACTGCTATTACTAACACTACTATTACTAACACTAACATTAATGCTGCTAAAACTAACACTGCTATTACTAACGCTAACATTAATGCTGCTAACACTAACACTACTATTACTAACGCTACTAACACTACTATTACTAACGCTACTAACACTGCTATTACTAACACTACTAAAACTGATATTACTATTGCTAACACTGCTATTACTAACACTACTAACACTGCTATTACTAACGCTAACATTAATGCTGCTAACACTAACACTGCTATTACTAACACTACTAACGCTAACATTAATGCTGCTAACACTACTAGCGCTGCTATTACTAATGCTAACATTAATGCTACTTACACTAACACTACTAACACTGCTATTACTAACACTACTAACACTGCTATTACTAACACTACTAACACTGCTATTACTAACACTACCTACGCTGCTATTACTAACACTACCTACGCTGCTATTACTAACAATACAAATATTACTAACGCTGCTATTACTAACACTACAAATATTACTAACGCTGCTATTACTAACACTACCTACGCTGCTATTACTAACACTACCTACGCTGCTATTACTAACACTACAAATATTACTAACACTACCTACGCTGCTATTACTAACAATACAAATATTACTAACGCTGCTATTACTAACACTACAAATATTACTAACACTGCTATTACTAACACTACCCACGCTGCTATTACTAACACTACCTACGCTGCTATTACTAACAATACAAATATTACTAACGCTGCTATTACTAACACTACAAATATTACTAACGCTGCTATTACTAACACTACCTACGCTGCTATTACTAACAATACAAATATTACTAACGCTGCTATTACTAACACTACAAATATTACTAACACTGCTATTACTAACACTACCTACACTGCTATTACTAACACTACCTACGCTGCTATTACTAACACTACCTACGCTGCTATTACTAACAATACAAATATTACTAACACTACCTACGCTGCTATTACTGACACTACCTACGCTGCTATTACTAACACTACCTACGCTGCTATTACTAACACTACCTACGCTGCTATTACTAACACTACCTACGCTGCTATTACTAACACTACCTACGCTGCTATTACTAACACTACCTACGCTGCTATTACTAACACTACCTACACTGCTATTACTAACACTACAAATATTACTAACACTACCTACGCTGCTATTACTAACACTACCTACGCTGCTATTACTAACACTACAAATATTACTAACGCTGCTATTACTAACACTACAAATATTACTAACGCTGCTATTACTAACACTACTAACATTAATGCTGCTAACACTACTATTACTAATGCTGCTAACATTACTAACACTGCTAACGCTGCTAACATTACTAACACTGCTAACGCTGCTAACATTACTAACGCTGCTAACATTACTAACACTGCTAACACTGCTAACATTACTAACGCTGCTAACATTACTAACGCTGCTAACGCTGCTAACATTAATGCTGCTAACATTACTAACACTGCTAACGCTGCTAACATTACTAACGCTGCTAACATTACTAACACTGCTAACATTACTAACGCTGCTAACATTACTAACACTGCTAACGCTGCTAACATTACTAACGCTGCTAACATTACTAACGCTGCTAACATTACTAACACTGCTAACGCTGCTAACATTACTAACGCTGCTAACATTACTAACGCTGCTAACATTACTAATGCTGCTAACATTACTAATGCTGCTAACACTGCTAACATTACTAACGCTGCTAACATTACTAACCCTGCTAACATTGCTAACACTGCTAACATTACTAACACTGCTAACCCTACTAACGCTGCTAACATTACTAATGCTACTAACATTGCTAACGCTGCTAACACTGCTAATGCTACTAACACTGCTAACATTACTAACACTGCTAACATTACTAACACTGCTAACATTACTAACGCTGCTAACATTACTAACGCTGCTAACATTACTAACGCTACTAACACTGCTAACATTAACACTGCTAATGCTACTAACACTGCTAATGCTACTAACACTGCTAATGCTACTAACACTGCTAATGCTACTAACACTGCTAACATTACTAATGTTGCTAACATTACTAACGCTGCTAACATTACTAATGCTACTAACACTGCTAACATTACTAATGCTACTAACACTGCTAACATTACTAACGCTGCTAATATTACTAACGCTACTAACACTGCTAGCATTACTAACGGTACTAACACTGCTAACAATGACACTAACGCTACTAACATTACTAACACTGCTAACATTACTAACGCTGCTAACATTAATGCTACTAACACTGCTAACACTATTAACATTACTAACGCTACTAACACTGCTAGCATTACTAACGGTACTAACACTGCTAACAATGACACTAACGCTACTAACACTGCTAACATTACTAACGCTGCTAACATTACTAACGCTGCTAACATTACTAACACTGCTAACATTACTAATGCTGCTAACATTACTAATGCTACTAACCCTGCTAACATTACTAACCCTGCTAACATTACTAACCCTGCTAACATTAATAATGCTACTAACGCTGCTAACATTACTAACACTGCTAACATTGCTAACACTGCTAACATTACTAACACTGCTAACCCTACTAACGCTGCTAACATTACTAATGCTACTAACATTACTAACACTGCTAACACTGCTAATGCTACTAACACTGCTAACATTACTAACACTGCTAACATTACTAACACTGCTAACATTACTAACACTGCTAACATTACTAACGCTGCTAACATTACTAACGCTGCTAACATTACTAACGCTACTAACATTACTAACGCTACTAACACTGCTAACATTAACACTGCTAATGCTACTAACAGTGCTAATGCTACTAACACTGCTAATGCTACTAACACTGCTAATGCTACTAACACTGCTAACATTACTAATGTTGCTAACATTACTAATGTTGCTAACATTACTAACGCTGCTAACATTACTAATGCTACTAACACTGCTAACATTACTAATGCTACTAACACTGCTAACATTACTAACGCTGCTAATATTACTAACGCTACTAACACTGCTAGCATTACTAACGGTACTAACACTGCTAACAATGACACTAACTCTACTAACATTGCTAACACTGCTAACATTACTAACGCTGCTAACATTAATGCTACTAACACTGCTAACACTATTGACATTACTAACGCTACTAACACTGCTAGCATTACTAACGGTACTAACACTGCTAACAATGACACTAACGCTACTAACACTGCTAACATTACTAACGCTGCTAACATTAATGCTACTAACACTGCTAACATTACTAACGCTGCTAACATTAATGCTACTAACACTACTAACACTGCTAACATTACTAATGTTGCTAACATTACTAACGCTGCTAACATTACTAATGCTACTAACACTGCTAACATTACTAATGCTACTAACACTGCTAACATTACTAACGCTGCTAATATTACTAACGCTACTAACACTGCTAGCATTACTAACGGTACTAACACTGCTAACAATGACACTAACGCTACTAACATTACTCACACTGCTAACATTACTAATGCTGCTAACATTAATGCTACTAACACTGCTAACATTACTAACACTACTAACATTACTAACGCTACTAACACTGCTAGCATTACTAACGGTACTAACACTGCTAACAATGACACTAACGCTACTAACATTACTAACACTGCTAACATTACTAACGCTGCTAACATTAATGCTACTAACACTGCTAACATTACTAACACTACTAACATTACTAACGCTGCTAACATTAATGCTACTAACACTGCTAACATTACTAACACTACTAACATTACTAACACTGCTAACATTACTAATGCTACTAACACTGCTAACATTACTAACACTACTAACACTGCTAACATTACTAATGCTACTAACATTACTAACACTGCTAACATTACTAATACTGCTAACATTACTAATGCTACTAACACTGCTAACATTACTAACACTACTAACATTACTAACAATACTTTTTAAAATTTTATTTATCCTTTATTTAACTTTGCAAGTCAGTTAAGAACAAATTATTATTTACAATGGCGGCCTACCCAGGTCAAACCTTAACGACGCTGGGCCAATTGTGCGCTGCCCTATGGGACTCCCAATCAAGGCCGGTTGTGATCTTCTTGAACACCAGGCAGAGATACTGGTATCTAGATTAATGACTACCCTCTTCGGGTACATGTCAATCGTTTAAACTGACTTCCTCACATTGTCTGCTTTCCATCATCCCCATTTCTATAAAAGAAACAGATAGGGGAAAGTCACAAAATAGGTCTCTGCCATTTCTTACACCAGTGTTTCCCAACCCTAGTTCTCGATTACCCCCAACAGTACACATTTTTATTGTAACCCTGGACAAGCACACCTGATTCAATTTATCATCAAGCCCTCAATGAGTTGAATGAGGTGTGTTTGTCAAAAACTACAACGAAACTGTGTACTGTTGGGTGTACTCAAGGACCAGGGTTGGGAAACACTGTTTTACACTATATGTGTCTTCAGAATCTGAAACAGTTCTAATTAAAGAGAAAAGAAAGGAAGGACAGACGAGGAAGATTATTCCTCCCACAATGGGATAATCTCAATTGGATTCCTTGATTCCAGATGTCCTCCCCTCTGACCTTCTCCTCCAATGGATTTTGAGGAGGTGAGAAGAGAGTACATGGGGAGTCAAGGAAATGCAATTGAGATTCACTTAGTATTGAGATGCGGCCACACCATTGACTGCAGGGCCAAAGATAGTACAGTATGAAGATAGGCAGAAACTGCTTCTCCAATTGAAATCCGTATGTATAGGCGATGTCATGGCGACATTGGTAAACTAAACTCATGCACAAAAACCCGTCATCGGGTCTAACGTTCGTCTCTCACCGAACTGCGTAAGTGCAGGCCGTCAAATCAAAGGCATTCCTTCGATTTAACATACTTTTTTTTAACGAACATTAAAACGTGTCAGTTTGTCAATTTCACGAGGTTGGAGTAATATGTTCCTCTACTCAAGACATTGACTCAAACCTAGGTTGTGTCTTTAGATTTCGAGAAAATGAACAACTAAGGAAGAATTGTTCACTTCTCTCATTGACTTCTCAAACCAAGGGCGCCACTTTGGTTTTAGAAGTGGAGTGGACATAACCTGGTTTGGGTTCTGAGGGTCCTCCCCCAGAATTTTTTTGGGGGCATCTAAAGTTTATTTCCTGAATTTTTACACAATCCAATATGCCGTCTCTATGTAGAACAAAAAGTAAGCTAAAATTGTCACGTTCCTGACCTATTTCTGTTAGTTTGTTATATGTGTTAGTTGGTCAGGACGTGAGGTTGGGTGGGCATTCTATGTTTTCTGTTTCTATGTTGGTTTATGGGTTGCCTGGTATGGCTCTTAATTAGAGGCAGGTGTTTGGCGTTCCTCTAATTAAGAGTCATATTTAGGTAGGTGTTTTCACAGTGTTCGTTGTGGGTGATTGTCTCCTGTGTTTGTGTATGTCGTTGCGCCACACGGGACTGGTTTCGGTTTGTTTGTTCAGTTTCATTTATGTGTAGGCTTTTTTCCCTGTTCGTGCGTTCTCGTGTGTTATTGTGAGTCCGTCGTTTAGGTCTGTCTACACCGTTTATTTGTTTTGTTGGTGTATTAGTCGAGTTCGTGTTTATTCTTTAATAAATCATGTCGACAAACTCAGCTGCATTTTGGTTCGATCCCTGCTCATCCTCTTCTGATGAAGAGGAAGAGGAAAGCCGTTACAGAATCACCCACCAATCCAGAACCAAGCGGCGTGAAGTCAAGCAGGATTATACACAGGAATCATGGACTTGGGAGGAAATATTGGACGGGAGAGGTCCATGGGCACAGCCGGGAGAATATCGCCGTCCCAAAGCTGAGCTGGAGGCAGCGAAAGCAGAGAGGCGGTGGTATGAGGAGGCAGCAAGGAGACGTGGCTGGAAGCCCGAGAGGAGACCCCAAAAATTTCTTGGGGGGGGGGGGGGATAAGAGGTAGTGGGCCATGGGCAGGTAGGAGACCTGCGCCCACTTCCCAGGCTTACCGTGGAGAGCGGGAGTACGGGCAGGCGCCGTGTTACGCAGTAGAGCGCACGGTGTCTCCTGTACGAGTGCATAGCCCAGTGCGGGTTATTCCACCTCCCCGCACTGGTAGGGCTAGATTGGGCATTGAGCCAGGTGTCATGAGGCCGGCTCAACGCGTCTGGTCTCCAGTGCGTCTCCTCGGGCCGGCTTACATGGCACCAGCCTTACGCATGGTGTCCCCGGTTCGCCTACATAGCCCGGTGCGGGTTATTCCACCTCCCCGCACTGGTCGGGCGACGGGGAGCATTCAACCAGGTAAGGTTGGACAGGCTCGGTGCTCAAGGGAGCCAGTACGCCTTCACGGTCCGGTATTTCCGGCACTACCTCCCCGCCCCAGCCCAGTACCACCAGTGCCTACACCACGCACCAGGCTTCCAGTGCGTTTTCAGAGCCCTGTGCCTCCTCCACGCACTCTCCCTATGGTGCGTGTCTCCAGCCTAGTGCCTCCAGTTCCGGCACCGCGCACTAAGCCACATGTGCGTCTCCTAAGTCCTGTGCACACTGTTGTTTCTCCCCGTACTCGTCCTGATGTGCGTGCGCTCAGCCCGGTGCCACCAGTGCCGGTACCACGCACCAGGATTATAGCACGCTTTGAGAGTTCAGTGTGCCCTGTCCCTGCTCCCCGCACTAGGCTTGAAGTGCGTGTCCTCAGTCAGGTGCCTCCAGTTACGGCACCACGCACCAAGCCTACAGTGCGTCTCAGCCGTCCAGAGTCTGCCGTCTGCCCAACGGCGCATGAACTGCCTGTCTGCCATGAGCCTGCAAAGCTGCCCGTCTGCCATGAGCCTACAGAGCCTTCCGCCAGACAGGAGCAGCCAGAGCCTTCCGCCAGACAGGTGCCGTCTGAGCCATCCGTCTCCGCAGCGCCATCTGAGCCATCCGTCTCCCCAGCGCCATCTGAGCCATCCGTCTCCCCAGCGCCGTCTGAGCCATCCGTCTCCCCAGCGCCGTCTGAGCCATCCGTCTCCCCAGCGCCGTCTGAGCCATCCGTCTGTCCTGAGCCATTAGAGCCGCCCGCCTGTCCCGAGCCGTCAGAGCCGATAGTCAGTCAGGAGCCGCTAGAGCCAGTTATCAGTCAGGATCTGCCAGAGCCGCCAACCAGACAGGATCTGCCAGAGCCGCCAACCAGACAGGATCTGCCAGAGCCGCCAACCAGACAGGATCTGCCAGAGCCGCCAACCAGACAGGATCTGCCAGAGCCGCCAACCAGACAGGATCTGCCAGAGCCGCCAACCAGACAGGATCTGCCAGAGCCGTCAGTGAGCCATGAGCGTCCAGAGCCTTCAGCCAGCCATGAGCGTCCAGAGCCGTCAGCGAGCCATGAGCGTCCAGAGCTGTCAGCGAGCCATGAGCGTCGAGAGCCGTCAGCCAGCCATGAGCGTCGAGAGCCGTCAGCCAGCCATGAGCGTCGAGAGCCGTCAGCCAGCCATGAGCGTCGAGAGCCGTCAGCCAGCCATGAGCGTCCAGAGCCGTTAGCCAGTCATGAGCTGTCCCTTAGCCCGGAGCGGCTATTTACCCAGAACTGCCCCTCAGTCCAGAGCTGTCTCTCTGTCCGGAGCTGCCTTTCAGTCCGGAGTTGCCCCTCTATCCTGATCTCCCTCTCTATCCTGAGCTACCTCTATATCCTGATCTATCCCTCTGTCTTGAGCTATCCCTCTGTCTTGATCTATCCCTCTGTCCCGGTGCTGCCCCGGTTGTTGATGTTACCAAAAGGATTTTGTGGGGGTAAGATGAGGGTGGACATTCATAGGGGGAGATGGAAGCTGGGATTGACTATGGTGGGGTGGGGACCTCGCCCGGAGCCTGAGCCACCACCGTGGTCAGATGCCCACCCAGACCCTCCCCTAGACTTTGTGCTGGTGCGCCCGGAGTTCGCACCTTATGGGGGGGGTTATGTCACGTTCCTGACCTATTTCTGTTAGTTTGTTATATGTGTTAGTTGGTCAGGACGTGAGGTTGGGTGGGCATTCTATGTTTTCTGTTTCTATGTTGGTTTATGGGTTGCCTGGTATGGCTCTTAATTAGAGGCAGGTGTTTGGCGTTCCTCTAATTAAGAGTCATATTTAGGTAGGTGTTTTCACAGTGTTCGTTGTGGGTGATTGTCTCCTGTGTTTGTGTATGTCGTTGCGCCACACGGGACTGGTTTCGGTTTGTTTGTTCAGTTTCATTTATGTGTAGGCTTTTTTCCCTGTTCGTGCGTTCTCGTGTGTTATTGTGATTCCGTCGTTTAGGTCTGTCTACACCGTTTATTTGTTTTGTTGGTGTATTAGTCGAGTTCGTGTTTATTCTTTAATAAATCACGTCGACAAACTCAGCTGCATTTTGGTTCGATCCCTGCTCCTCCTCTTCTGATGAAGAGGAGGAGGAAAGCCGTTACAAAAATCAAGCTAGGTAAGAGCTCATTATTAAATATATTTAAGTGATTAATAAGACTAAACTAGATCAAAGATAATTCAATAACAAATGTTGTGTTGCACCTTTAACCAATAGCCTAAAAAATGAACAATTCTTGAAAAAATACAGACTTTTGATTGTCTTTATTAAGACATCCTCTATATCAAATTTCGGCCAGACCGACCAGCCAGCCCGAGCTGCCTGCACGCCCAACCCCCCACCAGTCTAGTCAATAACTCAACTCTGTCCCAACACAATTTCCTTCCCAGTTCACACCTTTAATTGTTTTAATTCCCAAGAAAATGGTTTAGAAACAACAAAAAAAACAAAAAAAAACACACATAGACCTCAAATATACATTAACACACAGAAACAGAAAATCCTCCATATAATTAATCTCATAGGACTAATAGTACTGTAGAGGTCTTTTTACTTGCACACAATATATCCGGGTCACCGGATACGTCTTGTCCCTAGGGGTCCACCACCCTGCAGCTCCCCAACCCAACACACCCCACTCAGCTTTAGGATCTTAGTGAAACATTCATTATTGAGCTTAGGTCAGTGTGTATGTGTTGCGCTCATTCACCGAGTTGTAAAAGCAAGCAGAGCAGAAACTGGCTACTCATTAGTTTACTGATTTAGCTGTCAATGTAACTGCTGTTTAACTTAACATACATTTTTTAAACTATTGTTTATTTGAAGTGCTGAGCTAGTATTGTAACTGACATGTAATGTTAGCTAATGTTTCATTCCCTCTTAACTGAGGTGAATATATAAGCTACACTAGCTAGTAGCTACCACAGCCAGGTCAGCTTTAGCCTCTAGTTATCTGTCAGATAGCGATATGAGGTGGCGATTATTACTGTTGCTGTTAGCTGTTGTTTGTATAGAAATGTTTTGTAGCCTTCGTTTTGTTCCGTTTCAGAAGTACATTAACTTGGCTAGCTTTCTCCAGTTGATGTACTGTTAGAGAGAGAGCTGGCCAAAAGTTGGCTAACTTAAGCTATTATTTTTGCCTCAATCACACTAGACCTGAATCAAACGATGAAACCAGATGGCCAAATGATTGAAGACTGATATTCTGACATTCTTTTCATTGCAGCGTGAGTTTTATTAGTCAGTATGGCAATGTTATTGATCTGTCAGTTTCCCTAGCTAATTCCCTACTTTTCACACTGGCACAGTAATACACAGCTCTAACATAACAGGCTTCACTGTCATGGTGCACAGTAGAGGTCTACGCAGAACCGATTTCTTCATCCTGCTCCCACCACACCCGCTGGCTTTCGGTCTGACTCCTACCAGCTACTGCAAGAACTGGTCCTAAAAACAACCTAGTCCCGCAATGTAACTTTTTACATGCTGTCTAGACCAGGCACAAAGATGCATCCGTGTCCGCCATCGTACGCATGTTGATTTTGTACATCCACACCAAACGCGATCCAGACACGCAGGTTGAAATATCAAAACAAACTCTGTCCCAACTATATTAATTTAGGGACAGGTCTAAACTGGATATCCACTGGATATCATAAGGTGAATGCGCCAATTTGTAAGTCGCTCTGGATAAGAGCGTCTGCTAAATGACTTAAATGTAAACAAATTAAACATTCATGGACATTTAGCTAGCTAATTTGTCCTGGGATATAAACATTGGGTTGTTATTTTACCTGAAAGGCACAAGGTACTTTTTTTCTGGATCTTTTTAGAATTTGGACCCATTTTGAGTCACACAAAATAGTGTGTTCTCTACTGAGACATTTAATCCACAGATAAAAGGGGAATCTAATAGTTTCTAGTAAAATCTCCTCCTTCAGTAGTTGTAGTAGTAGCAAAGATTTTTATAACTAAACCAAGATAGACCACAGCCCGATGTTTTAAATGGGAACAAATTAGTCATAGTGGGCAGAACAAGCAAGGAGGTGGGCAGAGCCAAGCACAAGCTAGCGAGATCCTATTGGTGCGTTCTAGCATACATTTGCATATTTTAGTTAGGGAACGCCTACTCTGTAAAGTGTGTGTGTGCAATAACTAAATTCTCCTTTGCACGCCTCCTAAACAACCTAAAACCAACTCTCCTGTGCTGGTCCAGCCAGCCTTCCAGAAGTTTTGCCTTCATGTGGCCGATGTGAAATGGCTAGCTAGTTAGCGGTGGTGGCCGCTAATAGTGTTTCAATCGGTGACGTCACTCACTCTGAGCCCTAGTTGTTCCCCGCGGCTTTTGTGGCGCGATGGGTAACGATGCTTCGTGAGTGACTGTGGTTGATGTGTGCAGAGGGTTCCTGGTTCGAGCCCAGGTTGGGGCGAAGAGAGGGACGGAAGCTATACTGTTACATTCACACAGCCTGTCTGCCAACTCTGTGGTGTCTGTGCGTCCTAAATACAGCCTGCTGACCACTCCAAACAGCCTACCTGACCGCTCGGAGGCGTCCGCATGGTCCTAAAGTACACCATTGCCGTCCTTTGTATCACTGCTCTTATCACAATGATAAAACTGGGGAGGGGGGCAAAAAGGCAATTTCAGAATGTGGTGGGGACATGACCCCTGTATCCAAACCGTGGCCTGGTCGGTTTGGTCTTTGCAAGCGTATCCGGAAGTCTTGCGATGTTGCGCCTTTAGGTTTAGAAACTCAGCAGTAGGGCCATCCAACCCCCATCTGTCACGTACTTGCTGGCAGCTGCACAGCTTGTAAATAACCGCTAGATGTCAGATCACTTACGGTCACGGGGAATCGGAAGTATTTAATCTGGCCGCTAGGGGGCAGCTGTGCACCAAGAGTTTTCCTTCCCCCTCATCGTCGAAACAACAAACCCTACTACGGAGCAAGTGGCGGGGTGAGAGCGTCCAAAACCGCCTCTGACCGCCAGTTTCAAACTCATTTGCGGAAATCGTGGTAATATCCATAAAAAGAACAGACAACGACTCAACAAAGTAGTGTCTCGTTTGGAAATAAATTGAATAACGGGGTAAGTTATAAAATGGCGGAGTGGAATCTCGAAGTTAGTTGGTTTGTAGCAATTTTGTTGGTAGCTAGCTTCTCATGCTAGCTAGCTAACATAGGCTAGAAGTGCGGAGGCTGCTAGCTACGGAAAGTCGTAAGCTAGCCGCTGGCGCTGTAAGCTACTTTTTTGTCTAGTTTATCGTGAATCTGTGTTACGCATACCCGAAAGTAGACTAATTTCACTGAAACATATCTAGTAAGTTAGCTAAGCTAATATATATTACAAAGTGTTTGTTTACATCCAATAAATGTTGTTCTGTTGAGGAGTTAACGTTAGGTAGGTAACGTATCGGAACTCCCGAGGCAAGATGGAGGACGTAGGGACGCGGTGTTTTTATGTAACTAAATGGATGTATTGTTGCTCCACAACAAGTGTGTTGTATAAACAAACTAATTTAGATATTTACATGAACTTTGAGTGCCACGCCGTATTAGCTAGCTAGCTAAATATCAACTGTTTTATTGATAATATGGCTGGCTATCCGAACTCCGTTCGATTGCAGGCAACGGGCTAGGATAGCTAATGTTAACATGGCTAACTAGCCAGGAAACTAGCTAACATAACAAGATGGAGAATGGTAGCTAAGCTGCAGCTATACTAAGCTAACGTTAGTTAGCTACCCAGTCAAAATTGAGATTTGAGTGTTTTTGCCCTGTTTGAACTGTAACTAGTTAGTTTACAGAAAAGTGGGTACTACCGTTACTTGAAGGATACAATTTTAACTCTTGGTTTAACGTTAGCCATAGATGGCAAGTTGTTATTTTCATGTACGTAAAGGGTGACGTTCTGATGACAGCTGATGATGTTAAGCTAGCTAGCTTCGTTAGCTGGCTAGCTCTTTGGCAAGCCAGTCCGGGCAACCTCTCGACATAATACCGGTGTCAATTCTGGACAGTAGCCATCACTGAGCAAGCCCAAGAGAGCGGCTGTCATACTACCTAGCCAACGGTAGCTAGCCTTGTTCAGGATGCTCTCCGTCGGTTATTTCGACGACGTTAGCTATCGCTAATATAGTTTTAACGTGCTTTGTGTTGCCCAGGCACCCGGGTTTGGCGCCACTTTTTCAGTCCCCATCTTCGAAGTCTTCCTCTCTAGTCAACCAGCCAGAGCGACTACTGTCTCGCGAGTGTCTCCGCTTGTGTAATAAGAAACACAGGATGTTGCTAGCTGATGCTGTTTTATTGCTTGGCAATACAGTTGTAGCTGTATTGTACAATACACTGCTAGCATGTGTAGCTGTATTTGACCCAATTTCAAACACATTATGTATGAATTTAGCTTGCAAGAATGGCTTTGGGCAATTAGATAACATGAAATAAGTCTAATGTCCATTGGAATTGTCGAATGTGTATTGGAAGTCACGTGTTGTAATTCAAGACCATGGGATAAAGTACTTAGCTATCTGGCATTTTAAAGTTGAGTTTGAATCCATCCATTTCCCATTCCTTACATCTCACTGGTTGATGAGGGTAAAGATGCCCCACTTCTCCCCCCAAAAAGCTTTTTACAACCTGCAGAAAAGCATAAACCGGTTACTTACAGATACGAGCAATTTTATTGTACAGTCAAATGCAATTGATTCCTCGTTGGTCGTTACAATTCATTTTCTGATTGACACCTCCTACTGTAATCCTTAGTACAGTATAGTACAGTATGTCCACGATCGCAATTAAGACACACCCAGGATAGGCTGCTAGGCTCATTTTGGCCTCCTGTAGCCCAAAACCTGTCCTGACGACATGCTAGTATTAACAATATTGTTGATTCATTTTTATATATAAAAATGAAAACTATTAAATAATATTTGTTTTTAATGTCGTAATTTGCTTGAGTATCCCACTCTCCTCCCTGCTGTTTGCTTTGTAATATATCCACTAGTGTTAATACTTTGTTCTGATTGGTTAGGATCTCTAACGAGGATGAAGTGAACTCTCCTTTATATGGTCATGGAGGGACGTTCCAATGTCCAGCCCTGGGGTGATGTTTCCTGTAAACCAAGGAGCGAGATAGCCAATCAGCTCACAACTGAGCATGACAGTAGGGATAGAGCCCGCCCCCTGTTACCATGTGAAAGCAGTATATATATATTTTTTTGTCTGTGTGAAGAACCACTGGCTCATACTGAGGCCTGTTCACGGGATGCAATGTGTATGTTGTAGAAGTTCAGCAGCAGGTTATCATACAACTCCTCTCAAATCAAATTGTATTAGTCACATGCGCTGAATATAACAGGTGAAATGCAGTGAAATGCTTACTTACGGGCCCCTAACCAACAATGCAGTTTAAAAAAAATACAGATAAGAATAAGAGATAAAAGCAACAAGTAATTAAAGAGCAACCGTAAAATAACAATATCGAGACTATATACAGGGGAGGTACTGACACAGAGTCAATGTGCGGGGGCACCGGTTAGTTGATGTAGTATGTACATGTAGGTAGAGATAATAAAGTGACAATGCATAGATGATGACAACAGAGAGTAGCAGTGGTGTAAAGAAATGAGGTGGTGGGGGGCGATCACTGCAAATAGTCTGGGTAGCCATTTCACTAGATGTTCAGGAGTCTTATGGCCTGGGGGTAGAAGCTGTTTAGAAGCCTCTTGGACCTAGATTTGGCTCTGCGGTAGCTTGCCGTGCGATAGCAGAGAGAACAGTCTATGACTAGGGTGGCTGGAGTCTTCAACAATTTTTAGGGCCTTCCTCTCTCTGACACCGCCTGGTATAGAGGTCCTGGATGGCAAGAAGCTTGGTCCTAGTGATGTACTGGGCCGTTCGCACTACCCTCTGTAGTGCCTTGCAGTTGGAAGCCGAGCAGTTGCCATACCAGGCAGTGATGCAACCAGTCAGGATGCTGTCTTCTCTGAATGTAACTCCAATACCCATGCATTCTCTTCCCCTTCTGTTTTCTCCTCCAGGTCCTATGCTACCGTTCCACTGCCTTGTGGACACTGAGGATCTGAGGTCTGTTCTTATTTGAGTTGGGTCAGACATGATAGAGAAATGATAGCAGCACCAGAGTTACCGTCAGAGTTCCACTATCCTCAGTAAGTGGCTACTTCCATGGTGTGTGTGTGTGTGTGTGTGTGTGTGTGTGTGTGTGTGTGTGTGTGTGTGTGTGTGTGTGTGTGTCAACCGGCATGCAACAGACTGTTTCTAATGTGTGTGTTTTTTTGCCAGGGATTCGGACACCCGTTTCTCCTCAGACACAGACTTCTCTGAGGCTCCTGATGTCAGTATCAACCCAACCAAAGGAAAGGTACGACCAGGCCTCGTCTTCCTCAAGCTCTACACCACAGCATATTATAACCTCTTCCCCAAGCTATATACTACATATTATAAACTGGGTGGTTTGAGCCCTGAATGCTGATTGGCTGACCGTGTACCACGGGCATGACAAAACAATTATTTTTACTGTTCTAATTACGTTGGTAACCAGTTTATAATAGCAATAAGGCACCTCCGGGGGTTTGTGTTACATTGCCAATATACCACGGCTAAGAGTAACCTTACTCAAGGTTACATAATATTAGAGCCTCTTCCTCACGCTATACCCCACAACATAATATTAGAACCTCTTCCTCACGCTATACCCCACAACATAATATTAGAGCCTCTTCCTCACGCTATACCCCACAACATAATATTAGAGCCTCTTTCTCACGCTATACCCCACAACATAATATTAGAGCCTCTTCCTCACGCTATACCCCACAACATAATATTAGAGCCTCTTCCTCACGCTATACCCTACAACATAATATTAGAGCCTCTTCCTCACGCTATACCCCACAACATAATATTAGAGCCTCTTCCTCACGCTATACCCTACAACATAATATTAGAGCCTCTTCCTCACGCTATACCCCACAACATAATATTAGAGCCTCTTCCTCACGCTATACCCTACAACATAATATTAGAGCCTCTTCCTCACGCTATACCCCACAACATAATATTAGAGCCTCTTCCTCACGCTATACCCTACAACATAATATTAGAGCCTCTTCCTCACGCTATACACCACAACATAATATTAGAGCCTCTTCCTCACACTATACACCACAACATAATATTAGAGCCTCTTCCTCCCGCTATACCCCTCAACATATTAGAACCTCTTCCTCCCGCTATACACCACAACATAATATTAGAGCCTCTTCCTCACGCTATACACCACAACATATTAGAGCCTCTTCCTCCCGCTATACACCACAACATAATATTAGAACCTCTTCCTCACGCTATACCCCTCAACATAATATTAGAACCTCTTCCTCACGCTATACCCCTCAACATAATATTAGAGCCTCTTCCTCACGCTATACACCACAACATAATATTAGAGCCTCTTCCTCACGCTATACACCACAACATAATATTAGAACCTCTTCCTCCCGCTATACACCACAACATAATATTAGAACCTCTTCCTCCCGCTATAGCCCTCAACATAATATTAGAGCCTCTTCCTCACGCTATACCCTACAACATAATATTAGAGCCTCTTCCTCACGCTATACCCCACAACATAATATTGGAACCTCTTCCTCACGCTATACCCCACAACATAATATTGTAACCTCTTCCTCACGCTATACCCTACAGCATAATATTAGAGCCTCTTCCTCACGCTATACCCTACAACATAATATTAGAACCTCTTCCTCCCGCTATACCCCACAACATAATATTAGAGCCTCTTCCTCACGCTATACACCACAACATAACATTAGAACCGCTTCCTCACGCTATTCATAGGTTGCACCTCTGTCTTGGTTATGCCATTGTTATGAATGTTCACAAGATGTCCTCTATCGGCGGTGTTTTAAAGTGGTGAGAAGCCCAGTCGTTCTGGATGGAGGCTAACTACTGTTTAGTCAAAATTACACTATAGTGCCTGGAAATACCATGACATTGCTAAAGTAGTTAAATATTTAGTAGGAAACTACTTTTCCAACATTATCATGTTGTCAAATTTACTTTAAAGAGATGGCAATGTTGTTATTAGCTAGCAAAGTTTGTCAGAAATAGCTAGCAATGCTAAAGTTAGCGAGCTCAAATCCGATGGCCTCCCCTCAATGTTAGCTAGCTAGCTAACGTTATACTGCATCTAAAGTCAATTTGGTGACATCAAAAGATTTTCCTACTAATTATTTGACCCCCCCCACCCCCTTGGAATGTCATTGTATTTCCAAGCCAATGTAATGCATTTTTTAAATTTAATCTTCATCAGCGCTCTTTGATGATGCATTAAGTAGAATGCTCAATCGGGCATCAGTCCAAAACAATATTGTGACATAACATGCAATCCATCAATACACACCACGTAATATTCACTTCATCCTCAAGTTACTGTATACACACCACATAATATTAGTAAGTATTATGCTGTTTACACTTTTATTGACTTTTCTCTTTCTCTCCACCACTCCCTCCATCCCAGGGGGGGAAAAAGGGGAAGAAGGCGGCAGGAGAGAAGGGTAAAGGAGGGAAGGGAGTGGGGGGTGCAGGGAGGATGAACGGCCACTACCAGGAGAATGGCATGGAGAACCTGATGCTGTTCGAGGTTGTCAAGATGGGCAAAAGCGCCATGCAGGTGTGTGTGTGTGTGTATACGCTGCTTGACCAAAAGTATGTGGACAGCTGCTCGTCGAACATCTCATTCCCAAATCTTAGGCATTAATATGGAGTTGGTCCCCCCTTTGCTGCAATAACAGCCTCCACTCTTCTGGGAAGGCTTTCCACTAGATGTTGGAACATTGCGGGGGACTTGCTTCCAGTCAGCCACAAGCATTAGTGAGGTCGGGCACTGACACTGGGCGATTAGGGCTGGCTCGCAATTTGTTGTTCCCATGGCAGCGAGCTTACACCACTCCAGCTGACGCTTGGCATTGCGCATGGTGATCTTAGGCTTGTGTGCGGCCGCTCGGCCATGGAAACCCATTTCATGAATCTCTCGACGAACAGTTCTTGTGCTGACGTTGCTTCCAGAGGCAGTTTGGAACTCGGTAGTGAGTCTTGCAACCAAGTACAGGTGATTTTTACACGCTTCAGCACTTGGCGATCGCGTTCAGTGAGCTTGTGTGGCCTACCACTTCGCAACGTTGTTGGTCCTAGACATTTCCACTTCACAACAACAGTTGACCAGAGCGGCTCTAGCAGGGCAGAAATTTGACGCACTGGCTTGTTGGAAAGGCATCCTATGACGGTGCCACATTGAAAGTCACTTCTTTTTTTTTCTCTATTTTATTCCAATGTTAAATTTATTTAATTTTTTATACACCTGTCAGCAACTGGTGTGGCTGAAATAGCCGAATCCACTCATTTGAAGGGGTGTTCACATGCACTATGCTTCTACCGTGCTTCTACACCTGCATTACTAGCTGTTTGGGGTTTTAGGCTGGGTTTCTGTACAGCACTTCGAGATATTAGCTGATGTACGAAGGGCTATATAAAATAAAATTGAAATTGATTGACTATGTGTTTCACACACTATATATACAAAAGTATCTGGGAGCCTACACACAGAAGTGGCTTGAGCCTTTAACAGGCCAATAGTTTATTTGATTATCAACAGTTCTTGATTATTTAATGACCAGAACAGCTTTATTAGAGTTGAAACACAGTGACTGTATGTTAGTTGTACTTATTGTCTAACTCTGCTGCTGTTTGTCCTGGCTCCAGTCTGTGGTGGATGACTGGATTGAGGCGTATAAAACCGACAGGGACATGGCTCTGCTAGACCTGATCAACTTCTTCATCCAGTGTTCTGGCTGTAAAGGAGTGGTCAGTGGAGAGATGTTCCGAAACATGCAGAACTCTGAGATCATCAGGAGGATGACAGAGGAGTTTGACGAGGTAGGTTTTGTGTGTGAGTGTGTGAGACGTGGTAGGTGCATCACTCTGGGTTAAAGTTTAGTTGGTCACCTGAAATGTACCAGTTGATTGGTTCAGTTTTACATGTCATTGCCCTTTGAGTTGCATGCAATAGTGAAGCCATAACTCCCATAAACATTCTCTCTCCACCCTCCTCCTACCCCTCTATAGGACAGCGGAGACTATCCTCTGACCATGGCGGGTCCACTGTGGAAGAAGTTTAAGGGTAGTTTCTGTGAGTTCATTGCTGTCTTGGTGAGACAGTGTCAGTACAGCATCATCTATGATGAGTACCTCATGGACACGGTCATATCGCTCCTCACCGGACTGTCGGACTCACAGGTCCGAGCCTTCAGGCACACCAGCACACTGGCAGGTAATAGAGTGGGTGAGGCGAGGGCATATGTCTGTCTGTGTTAGTCGGTTATTTCTGTCTTCCCTGGGCACATGGGTACGCTGATTAACTGTCTGTGTATGTGTGTATAGCCATGAAACTGATGACAGCCCTGGTGAATGTAGCTCTGAACCTGAGCATCAACATGGACAACACACAGCGGCAGTACGAGACAGAGAGAAACAAGAATGTCGCCAAGAGAGCCAACGACCGCCTGGAGCTACTGCTGCAGAAACGCAAAGAGGTGAGAGGGATGAGGTCAGAGTTAGGTTCCTCCTGGGTTGGTGTTTGGGAACTGGCTAAGGCTTCTTGGGCCTTTGGTTTAAGGTTAGTTTGGCTCACGTTTTCCTTAGGGTTATCTGCTCTCGCTGCTTCTCAGAATGTGCTTTCTAAAACATCCTCTCTGCACAGACAAGTTACCCAGGTGCAGGAGCTTCCTGAGAGTTGTTTTCCAATCAGATGATGTATTACATTTAGAGATGAGGATGCTTGAAGACATGCTGTAGGAGCGTAACCAGTCAGTTAGCCTGTAGTCAGACAGGGAGAGTTAAAGGGTTCTACTAGGCCCTGTGGTTGAGCTGGCATCAATGGCTGTGTCCTAGTTTATATAACACTGTGTCCCACTGGGCTTCCATCTGCACGATAATTCTACTACGACCCCACCAGAACATGAAACAATGCTGTCTCCTCCTACTAATACAACCCCACCAGAACAACATGAAACACTGTCTCCTACTACTAATACAACCCCACCAGAACAACATGAAACACTGCTGTCTCCTACTACTAATACAACCCCACCAGAACAACATGAAACACTGCTGTCTCCTCCTACTAATACAACCACACCAGAACATGAAACACTGCTGTCTCCTCCTACTAATACAACCACACCAGAACATGAAACACTGCTGTCTCCTCCTACTAATACAACCACACCAGAACATGAAACACTGTCTCCTCCTACTAATACAACCCCACCAGAACAACATGAAACACTGTTGTCTCCTACTACTAATACAACCCCACCAGAACATGAAACACTGTCTCCTCCTACTAATACAACCCCACCAGAACAACATGAAACACTGTTGTCTCCTACTACTAATACAACCCCACCAGAACAACATGAACCACTGCTGTCTCCTCCTACTAATACAACCCCACCAGAACAACATGAAACACTGCTGTCTCCTACTACTAATACAACCCCACCAGAACAACATGAAACACTGCTGTCTCCTCCTACTAATACAACCCCACCAGAACAACATGAAACACTGCTGTCTCCTACTACTAATACAACCACACCAGAACAACATGAAACACTGTCTCCTACTACTAATACAACCCCACCAGAACAACATGAAACACTGCTGTCTCCTACTACTAATACAACCACACCAGAACATGAAACACTGTCTCCTCCTACTAATACAACCCCACCAGAACAACATGAAACACTGTTGTCTCCTACTAATACAACCCCACCAGAACAACATGAAACACTGTTGTCTCCTACTAATACAACCCCACCAGAACAACATGAAACACTGCTGTCTCCTCCTACTAATACAACCCCACCAGAACAACATGAAACACTGCTGTCTCCTACTACTAATACAACCACACCAGAACATGAAACACTGTCTCCTCCTACTAATACAACCCCACCAGAACAACATGAAACACTGCTGTCTCCTACTACTAATACAACCCCACCAGAACAACATGAAACACTGCTGTCTCCTACTACTAATACAACCCCACCAGAACAACATGAAACACTGCTGTCTCCTCCTACTAATACAACCCCACCAGAACAACATGAAACACTGCTGTCTCCTACTACTAATACAACCCCACCAGAACAACATGAAACACTGCTGTCTCCTACTACTAATACAACCCCACCAGAACAACATGAAACACTGTTGTCTCCTCCTACTAATACAACCCCACCAGAACAACATGAAACACTGCTGTCTCCTACTACTAATACAACCCCACCAGAACAACATGAAACACTGCTGTCTCCTCCTACTAATACAACCCCACCAGAACAACATGAAACACTGCTGTCTCCTCCTACTAATACAACCCCACCAGAACACCATGAAACACTGTCTCCTACTACTAATACAACCCCACCAGAACAACATGAAACACTGCTGTCTCCTACTACTAATACAACCCCACCAGAACAACATGAAACACTGTCTCCTCCTACTAATACAACCCCACCAGAACAACATGAAACACTGTTGTCTCCTACTACTAATACAACCCCACCAGAACAACATGAAACACTGTCTCCTACTACTAATACAACCACACCAGAACATGAAACACTGTCTCCTCCTACTAATACAACCCCACCAGAACAACATGAAACACTGTTGTCTCCTACTAATACAACCCCACCAGAACAACATGAAACACTGTTGTCTCCTACTACTAATACAACCCCACCAGAACAACATGAAACACTGCTGTCTCCTACTACTAATACAACCCCACCAGAACAACATGAAACACTGTCTCCTCCTACTAATACAACCCCACCAGAACAACATGAAACACTGTTGTCTCCTACTACTAATACAACCCCACCAGAACAACATGAAACACTGTCTCCTACTACTAATACAACCCCACCAGAACAACATGAAACACTGCTGTCTCCTACTACTAATACAACCACACCAGAACATGAAACACTGTCTCCTCCTACTAATACAACCCCACCAGAACAACATGAAACACTGTTGTCTCCTACTAATACAACCCCACCAGAACAACATGAAACACTGTTGTCTCCTACTACTAATACAACCCCACCAGAACAACATGAAACACTGCTGTCTCCTACTACTAATACAACCCCACCAGAACATGAAACACTGTCTCCTCCTACTAATACAACCCCACCAGAACAACATGAAACACTGTCTCCTACTACTAATACAACCCCACCAGAACAACATGAAACACTGCTGTCTCCTACTACTAATACAACCCCACCAGAACAACATGAAACACTGCTGTCTCCTACTACTAATACAACCCCATCAGAACAACATGAAACACTGCTGTCTCCTCCTACTAATACAACCACACCAGAACATGAAACACTGCTGTCTCCTCCTACTAATACAACCACACCAGAACATGAAACACTGTCTCCTCCTACTAATACAACCCCACCAGAACAACATGAAACACTGTTGTCTCCTACTACTAATACAACCCCACCAGAACATGAAACACTGTCTCCTCCTACTAATACAACCCCACCAGAACAACATGAAACACTGTTGTCTCCTACTACTAATACAACCCCACCAGAACAACATGAACCACTGCTGTCTCCTCCTACTAATACAACCCCACCAGAACAACATGAAACACTGCTGTCTCCTACTACTAATACAACCCCACCAGAACAACATGAAACACTGCTGTCTCCTCCTACTAATACAACCCCACCAGAACAACATGAAACACTGCTGTCTCCTACTACTAATACAACCCCACCAGAACAACATGAAACACTGTCTCCTACTACTAATACAACCCCACCAGAACAACATGAAACACTGTCTCCTACTACTAATACAACCCCACCAGAACAACATGAAACACTGCTGTCTCCTACTACTAATACAACCACACCAGAACATGAAACACTGTCTCCTCCTACTAATACAACCCCACCAGAACAACATGAAACACTGTTGTCTCCTACTAATACAACCCCACCAGAACAACATGAAACACTGTTGTCTCCTACTAATACAACCCCACCAGAACAACATGAAACACTGCTGTCTCCTCCTACTAATACAACCCCACCAGAACAACATGAAACACTGCTGTCTCCTACTACTAATACAACCCCACCAGAACAACATGAAACACTGTCTCCTCCTACTAATACAACCCCACCAGAACAACATGAAACACTGTTGTCTCCTACTACTAATACAACCCCACCAGAACACCATGAAACACTGTCTCCTACTACTAATACAACCCCACCAGAACAACATGAAACACTGCTGTCTCCTACTACTAATACAACCCCACCAGAACAACATGAAACACTGCTGTCTCCTACTACTAATACAACCCCACCAGAACAACATGAAACACTGTCTCCTCCTACTAATACAACCCCACCAGAACAACATGAAACACTGTTGTCTCCTACTACTAATACAACCCCACCAGAACAACATGAAACACTGTCTCCTACTACTAATACAACCCCACCAGAACAACATGAAACACTGCTGTCTCCTACTACTAATACAACCACACCAGAACATGAAACACTGTCTCCTCCTACTAATACAACCCCACCAGAACAACATGAAACACTGTTGTCTCCTACTACTAATACAACCCCACCAGAACAACATGAAACACTGTTGTCTCCTACTACTAATACAACCCCACCAGAACAACATGAAACACTGCTGTCTCCTACTACTAATACAACCCCACCAGAACATGAAACACTGTCTCCTCCTACTAATACAACCCCACCAGAACAACATGAAACACTGTTGTCTCCTACTACTAATACAACCCCACCAGAACAACATGAAACACTGTCTCCTACTACTAATACAACCCCACCAGAACAACATGAAACACTGCTGTCTCCTACTACTAATACAACCCCACCAGAACAACATGAAACACTGCTGTCTCCTCCTACTAATACAACCCCACCAGAACATGAAACACTGTCTCCTACTACTAATACAACCCCACCAGAACAACATGAAACACTGTTGTCTCCTACTACTAATACAACCCCACCAGAACAACATGAAACACTGTTGTCTCCTACTACTAATACAACCCCACCAGAACAACATGAAACACTGCTGTCTCCTACTACTAATACAACCCCACCAGAACAACATGAAACACTGTTGTCTCCTACTACTAATACAACCCCACCAGAACAACATGAAACACTGCTGTCTCCTCCTACTAATACAACCACACCAGAACATGAAACACTGTCTCCTACTACTAATACAACCCCACCAGAACAACATGAACCACTGTGTAATTATACACCTCTGTGCCTTCATAACTATACTAGGTATCTCTCTGTAATGTTTGGTTGATTTTCTTGGTGTAAGTTCAGCCTGATGAACCCTGATAAATGTTATCTTACTGATTTCTTGTTCTAATTTCAGCTTCAAGAAAACCAGGACGAAATTGAAAACATGATGAATGCTATATTCAAGGGTGTGTTTGTACACCGATATCGGTACGTGGCCTGTCCATTGATCCCATCATAGTAATGATCATAAATAGGATGGATTTCATTTGAGATATATTATCCCACTGTATAGAGGGTATGATGATGATGATGATGATGATGATGATGAAGGTTGTGTGTTGTGTTACAGTGATGCCATAGCAGAGATCAGAGCTATCACTATAGAGGAGATAGGAATGTGGATGAAGCTGTACAGTGACGCCTTCCTCAACGACAGCTACCTGAAATACGTAGGCTGGACCATGCACGACAAGGTGAGGGAGAGTGTGTGTGTTCGCGTGCTTGTTAGCAAGGTGTTGTGTTTGAGTTAGGTGTGTGTGCAATTCTAACGAGTTTGTATTTGTGTGTTAGAAGCGTTTGTAATTCCAACGTGTGTGTGTGTGTGTGTGTATGTGTGTAGCAAGGCGAGGTGCGTCTGAAATGTTTGACAGCGCTGCAGGGTCTCTACTACAACAGAGAACTGAACACCAGACTGGAGCTGTTCACCAGCCGCTTCAAGGTCAGAGCGCCACCTGGTGGACACATCAATACACTACAACTAGTTACCTCGAGGCTCAATTTTCATAACAAATGCCATTTAGCAGACTATTTTATCCAAAACGACTTACAGTAGTACGTTCATGAGTTTTCATATGGTTGGCCCAGCGGTGTTGAGTAGATGTATTTCCTGGCTGAACTACTACTATGCCCTGTTGATTTTGAGTAGAAGTATTTCAGCTAAATCTGAATCTTTGTCACTAATTTCCTCTCTTCACAGGACCGCATTGTCTCCATGACTCTGGACAAGGAGTATGACGTCGCAGTACAAGCAATTAAACTGCTCACTCTGGTACTACAGTAAGTTGCTACAGTTCAGCTGTCGGTGTTTCATTTGTGTTTCATTTATACTGTGTCTATTACAGTAGTACAGATGAGGTACTGAGCCCGGGGGATTGTATGTGTATTACAGTAGTACAGATGAGGTACTGAGCCCGGGGGATTGTATGTGTATTACAGTAGTACAGATGAGGTATTGAGCCCGGGGGATTGTATGTGTATTACAGTAGTACAGATGAGGTATTGAGCCCGGGGATTGTATGTGTATTACAGTAGTACAGATGAGGTATTGAGCCCAGGGGATTGTATGGTGTGTGTATTACAGTAGTACAGATGAGGTACTGAGCCCGGAGGACTGTGAGAGCGTCTATCACCTGGTCTACTCCGCCCACCGACCGGTCGCCATAGCAGCCGGGGAGTTCCTCTTCAAGAAGTAGGATTTGTTTTATTTAATTTTTTATGTAATCTGTTGTCACACATTCTTCTATCATGTATTCATTTTCTCTTAAGTCCTATCAATCAATCAAAATACTCTTGAAAACAGTTCAAGAGATTGTCCTGCAAAATGTAAAATGTGATGCTAAAACCCCATGTCTGGTTTCTTCCCTGGAACAGCAAGAGATAGAGGGAGCAGAGCTGAAGAGAGGAAGGTGGATGGATTAGAGAAAGAGAGGGGCAGGCAGGAGGAGAAAGGGGGTGTGAGGAGAAGGAGAGAGTAGGAACTTGAGGTTGGTAGATCTGGGATATGGTTTTCTGGCGTGGACACATTCCTTGTCTGTTTTATTTAGGCTGGGCTATTTAGGCTGCCTATAAGTGAGGTTTATATACACTATATGACCAAAAGTATGTGGACACCTCCTCAAACATCTCATTCCAATATCATGGGCATTAATATGGAGTTGGTCCCCCCCTTTGCTGCTATAACAGCCTCCACTCTTCTAGGAAGGTTTTCCACTAGATGTTGGAACATTGCTGCGGGGATTTGCTTCCATTCAGCCCCAAGAGCATTAGTGAGGTCGTTCCAATTCATCCCGAAAGTATTCAATGGGGTTGAGGTCAGGGGGCTCTGTAGGCCAGTCAAGTTCTTCCACACAGATCTCGATAAACCAGAGTGGACCTCGCTTTGTGCACGGGGGCATTGTCATGCTGAAACAGGAAAGGGCCTTCCCCAAAATGTTGCCACAAAGTTGGAAGGACAGAATCATCTAGAATGTCATTGTATGCTGCAGTGTTAAGAATTCCTTTCACTGGAACTAAGGGGCCTAGTCTGAACCCTAAGGGGCCCAGCCCCAGACCATTATTCCTCCACCAAACGTTACAATTGGCGCTATGCATTGGGGCAGGTAACGTTCTCATGGCATCCGCCGAAACCCAGATTAGTTTGTCGGACTGCCAGATGGTGAAGCGTGATTCATCGCTCCAGAGAACGCGTTTCCACTGCTCCAGTGTCCAATGGTGGCGAGCTTTACATCACTCCAGCGGACGCCTTGGTATTTTATTAGGATCCCCATTAGCTGTTGCGAAGCAGCAGCTACTCTTCCTGGGGTCCACATGAAACATGACATAATACAGAACATTAATAGACAAGGACAAAACAACATCAATTACATTTTCTTTAAAGGCCTACATGTCAATACAGAAACTATCTGGGTCAAATATGGGAGAGGCGTTGTGCCGTGAGGTGTTGCTTTATCTGGTTTTTGAAACAGGGTTTGCTGTCCGATTGCGCAATATGAGATGGAAGTTACATGGCCATATATAATACTGTACGCGCTGTTGAATTTGATCTGGATTTGGGGACTGAAAAGACCCCTGGTGGCATGTCTGGTGGAGTAAGTGTTTGTGTGTCAGAGCTGTGTGTAAGTTGACTATGCAAACAATGGGGTTTTCCACACATTGTTAAAAAGAAGTGATGCAGTCAGTCTCTCCTCAACTCTTAACCAAGAGAGAGTGGCATGCATAGTATTTATATCAGCCCTCTACAATGAAGAGCAAGACGTGCCGCGCTGTTCTGGGCCAACTGCAGCTTAACTAGGTCTTACCTTGCAGCACTCGACCACATGACTGGACCATAATCAAGATGAGGCAAAACTAGAGCCTGCAGAGCGTCACTTTATTACGGACAGACCTCTCCCCATCTTTATAACCATCCATATGCTTGGCGTTGTGCATGGTGATCTTAGGCTTGTGTGTGGCTGCTCGGCCATGGAAACCCATTTCATGAATCTCTCGATGAACAGTTCTTGTGCTGAAGTTGCTTTCAGAGGCCGTTTGGAACTCAGTAGTGAGTGTTGCAAACAAGGACAGATTTTTACGCACTTCAGTACTCGGCAGTCCTATTCTGTGAGCTTGTGTGGCCTACCACTTCGCTGCGGAGCCGTTGTTGCTCCTAGAAGTTCCCACTTCACAATAACAGCACTTACAGTTGACCGGGGCAGCTCTAGCAGGGCTAGAAATTTAATGACCTGACTTGTTGACGGTGCCACCTTGAAGGTCACTGAGCTCTTCAGTAAGGCCATTCTACTGCTAATGTTTGTCTATGGAGATTGCATGGCAGTGTGCTCGATTTTTATACACCTGTCAGTAACGGGTGTGGCTGAAATAGCCAAATCCACTAATTTGAAGGGGTGTCCACATACTTCTGAATATTTAGGGTAATTTGATATAGTTTTTAAAATCTAATACTCGTGACTCTGCTCTCCAGACTGTTCAGTACGCGGGAGCCGGAAGAGGAGGGCGCCCCCAAGAGGAGAGGGAGACAAAGCCCCAACGCCAACCTCATCAAAACTACTGTTTTCTTCTTCCTGGAGAGCGAGGTACACACACACACACACACGGTCTCTGACCCTGTCTCTACCTCCATGAACATGCTGCATACTTACAAGACTCACTGGGAGAAATACCCTGCCCCTGCTTATCTCTCCCGTGTGTATTCCAGCTTCATGAGCATGCTGCGTACCTGGTGGACTCTCTGTGGGAGAGTGGAGCAGACCTACTGAAGGACTGGGATTGTATGACCAGCCTGCTACTGGATGACCCTGTGCCAGGGGAGGAAGGTATGACCTCTGACCTCTATACTTGACCTTTGACCCATAACCTCTATACCTTGTCTCTAATAGATCTGGTGTGTGTAGCCCTGACAGACAGACAGGAGACGGCTCTCATAGAGATAATGCTGTGTACGGTGCGCCAGGCTGCAGAGTGCCACCCGCCCGTAGGCCGCGGAACTGGGAAGAGGGTAAGACACTAGACTGGTCAGAAAAGGGAACTCTCTCTGTCTCTCAAGTCAATGGGCTTCATTGGCATGGGAAATGTATGTTTATATTGCCAAAGCAAGCGAAATAGATAATAAACAATAAAAAATGAACAGTAAACATCACACTCACGAGTTTCAAAAGAATAAAGACATTTCAAATGTCATGGCTATGTGAAGTTATGTTACTATGTGCTAATAGTTTAATTACAAAAGGGAAAATGAATAAACATGGGTTGTATTTACAATGGGGTTTGTTCTCCCGCCAGGTGATGACAGCGAAGGAGAAGAAGACCCAGCTAGATGACAGGACCAGAATGACAGAACTGTTTGCTGTGACGTTACCCCCTCTGCTGGCCAAGGTAGGACACTGCACCTTCACCCTCTCTAATAAACGTGTGTCCCCTGCATGCAGTACTGTGTGTGAGTGTGCTGCCTCTCTTTGTTTCAGTACTCCATAGATACAGAGAAGGTGACCAACCTGCTGCAGCTCCCTCAGTTCTTTGACCTGGATATCTACACCACAGGACGACTGGAGAAGGTCTAACCCCCGACCCTACACTGTAGTCTCATTCAAACTCTAACCCCCGACCCTACTCTGTAGTCTCATTCAAACTCTAACCCCCGACCCTACGCTGTAGTCTAATTCAAACTCTAACCCCCGACCCTACGCTGTAGTCTAATTCAAACTCTAACCCCCGACCCTACGCTGGAGTCTAATTCAAACTCTAACCTCCGACCCTACGCTGGAGTCTAATTCAAACTCTAACCTCCGACCCTACGCTGGAGTCTAATTCAAACTCTAACCCCCGACCCTATGCTGTAGTCTCATTCAAACTCTAACCCCCGACCCTACGCTGTAGTCTCATTCAAACTCTAACCCCCGACCCTACGCTGTAGTCTCATTCAAACTCTAACCCCCGATCCTACGCTGTAGTCTCATTCAAACTCTAACCCCCGACCCTACGCTGTAGTCTCATTCAAACTCTAACCCCCGACCCTACGCTGTAGTCTCATTCAAACTCTAACCCCCGACCCTACGCTGTAGTCTCATTCAAACTCTAACCCCCGACCCTACGCTGTAGTCTCATTCAAACTCTAACCCCCGACCCTACGCTGTAGTCTCATTCAAACTCTAACCCCCGACCCTACGCTGTAGTCTCATTCAAACTCTAACCCCCGACCCTACGCTGTAGTCTCATTCAAACTCTAACCCCCGACCCTACGCTGTAGTCTCATTCAAACTCTAACCTTCGACCCTACGCTGTAGTCTAATTCAAACTCTAACCTTCGACCCTACGCTGTAGTCTAATTCAAACTCTAACCTCCGACCCTACACTAACCTGATTCAAAGCACTGTGCAGTACAATGCCAGCTGTGAAATATCAAATGTATAACACTGCAAGACGTCTCTAAAACATATTTCCCAACTCCCTCCCTCTTCTTCTAGCACTTGGAGGCGTTGCTGCGTCAGATCAGGGAGATGGTCGAGAAACACACAGACACAGAGGTGCTGGAGGCTTGCTCGAAGACCTACCACGCTCTCTGCAACGAGGAGTTCACCATCTTTAACAGAGTGGACATCGCCAGGTCACAGCTGCTGGATGAACTGGTGGACAAATTCAACACACTGCTAGAAGACTTCTTACAAGAGGTGAGAGGGGGAGTGATGAGGGAATGGGAGAATGAACCGGTGGACAATCAAGACTGTTAAAGGACTTCCTACAAGGGGTGAGAGGGGATTGGAGGAGAGCGCTCAGAGGATGAGAAAGCTGTTTGGGCCAGAGAGGGACTTTCTACCACCAGTCTATTCATTCTACATCAATTAGGGGGAGTGGACTAGTTTGTGTGTAGTTGATACTGATCTGTCTCTGTGTGTGGTTGACACTGATCTGTCTCTGTGTGTGGTTGACACTGATCTGTCTCTGTGTGTGGTTGACACTGATCTGTCTCTGTGTGTGGTTGACACTGATCTGTCTCTGTGTGTGGTTGACACTGATCTGTCTCTGTGTGTAGTTGATACTGATCTGTCTCTGTGTGTGGTTGACACTGATCTGTCTCTGTGTGTGGTTGACACTGATCTGTCTCTGTGTGTGGTTGACACTGATCTGTCTCTGTGTGTGGTTGATACTGATCTGTCTCTGTGTGTGGTTGACACTGATCTGTCTCTGTGTGTAGTTGATACTGATCTGTCTCTGTGTGTAGTTGATACTGATCTGTCTCTGTGTAGTTGATACTGATCTGTCTCTGTGTGTAGTTGACACTGATCTGTCTCTGTGTGTAGTTGATACTGATCTGTCTCTGTGTGTGGTTGATACTGATCTGTCTCTGTGTGTAGTTGACACTGATACTGATCTGTCTCTGTGTGTAGTTGACACTGATCTGTCTCTGTGTGTAGTTGACACTGATCTGTCTCTGTGTGTGGTTGACACTGATCTGTCTGTGTGTGGTTGACACTGATCTGTCTGTGTGTGGTTGACACTGATCTGTCTGTGTGTGGTTGACACTGATCTGTCTGTGTGTGGTTGACACTGATCTGTCTCTGTGTGTGGTTGACACTGATCTGTCTCTGTGTGTGGTTGACACTGATCTGTCTCTGTGTGTGGTTGACACTGATCTGTCTCTGTGTGTGGTTGACACTGATCTGTCTCTGTGTGTGGTTGACACTGATCTGTCTCTGTGTGTGGTTGATACTGATCTGTCTCTGTGTGTGGTTGATACTGATCTGTCTCTGTGTGTGGTTGACACTGATCTGTCTCTGTGTGTGGTTGACACTGATCTGTCTCTGTGTGTGGTTGACACTGATCTGTCTCTGTGTGTGGTTGATACTGATCTGTCTCTGTCTCTGTGTGTGGTTGATACTGATCTGTCTCTGTCTCTGTGTGTGGTTGACACTGATCTGTCTCTGTGTGTGGTTGATACTGATCTGTCTCTGTGTGGTTGACACTGATCTGTCTGTGTGTGGTTGACACTGATCTGTCTCTGTGTGTGGTTGACACTGATCTGTCTCTGTGTGTGGTTGACACTGGTCTGTCTCTGTGTGTGGTTGACACTGATCTGTCTCTGTGTGCGGTTGATACTGATCTGTCTCTGTGTGTGGTTGACACTGATCTGTCTCTGTGTGTAGTTGATACTGATCTGTCTCTGTGTGTAGTTGACACTGATCTGTCTCTGTGTGTGGTTGATACTGATCTGTCTCTGTGTGTGGTTGATACTGATCTGTCTCTGTGTGTAGTTGATACTGATCTGTCTCTGTGTGCGGTTGACACTGACACTGATCTGTCTCTGTGTGCGGTTGACACTGACACTGGTCTGTCTCTGTGTGTGGTTGATACTGACACTGGTCTGTCTCTGTGTGTGGTTGATACTGACACTGGTCTGTCTCTGTGTGTGGTTGATACTGACACTGGTCTGTCTCTGTGTGTGGTTGATACTGATCTGTCTCTGTGTGTGGTTGATACTGATCTGTCTCTGTGTGTGTGGTTGATACTGATCTGTCTCTGTGTGTGTGGTTGATACTGATCTGTCTCTGTGTGTGTGGTTGATACTGATCTGTCTCTGTGTGTGTGGTTGATACTGATCTGTCTCTGTGTGTGTGGTTGATACTGATCTGTCTCTGTGTGTGTGGTTGATACTGATCTGTCTCTGTGTGTGTGGTTGATACTGATCTGTCTCTGTGTGTGTGGTTGATACTGATCTGTCTCTGTGTGTGTGGTTGATACTGATCTGTCTCTGTGTGTGTGGTTGATACTGATCTGTCTCTGTGTGTGTGGTTGATACTGATCTGTCTCTGTGTGTGTGGTTGATACTGATCTGTCTCTGTGTGTGTGGTTGATACTGATCTGTCTCTGTGTGTGTGGTTGATACTGATCTGTCTCTGTGTGTGTGGTTGATACTGATCTGTCTCTGTGTGTGTGGTTGATACTGACACTGATCTGTCTCTGTGTGTGTGGTTGATACTGACACTGATCTGTCTCTGTGTGTGTGGTTGATACTGACACTGATCTGTCTCTGTGTGTGTGGTTGACACTGATCTGTCTCTGTGTGTGTGGTTGACACTGATCTGTCTCTGTGTGCGGTTGACACTGATCTGTCTCTGTGTGCGGTTGACACTGATCTGTCTCTGTGTGCGGTTGACACTGATCTGTCTCTGTGTGCGGTTGACACTGATCTGTCTCTGTGTGCGGTTGACACTGATCTGTCTCTGTGTGCGGTTGACACTGATCTGTCTCTGTGTGCGGTTGACACTGATCTGTCTCTGTGTGCGGTTGACACTGATCTGTCTCTGTGTGCGGTTGACACTGATCTGTCTCTGTGTGCGGTTGACACTGATCTGTCTCTGTGTGCGGTTGACACTGATCTGTCTCTGTGTGCGGTTGACACTGACACTGGTCTGTCTCTGTGTGCGGTTGACACTGACACTGGTCTGTCTCTGTGTGCGGTTGATACTGACACTGGTCTGTCTCTGTGTGGTTGACACTGATCTGTCTCTGTGTGTGGTTGACACTGATCTGTCTCTGTGTGCGGTTGACACTGATCTGTCTCTGTGTGCGGTTGACACTGATCTGTCTCTGTGTGCGGTTGACACTGATCTGTCTGTGTGCGGTTGACACTGATCTGTCTCTGTGTGCGGTTGACACTGACACTGGTCTGTCTCTGTGTGCGGTTGACACTGACACTGGTCTGTCTCTGTGTGCGGTTGATACTGACACTGGTCTGTTTCTGTGTGGTTGATACTGGTCTGTTTCTGTGTGGTTGATACTGATCTGTCTCTGTGTGCGGTTGACACTGATCTGTCTCTGTGTGCGGTTGACACTGACACTGGTCTGTCTCTGTGTGCGGTTGACACTGACACTGGTCTGTCTCTGTGTGCGGTTGATACTGACACTGGTCTGTTTCTGTGTGGTTGATACTGGTCTGTTTCTGTGTGGTTGATACTGATCTGTCTCTGTGTGTGGTTGATACTGATCTGTCTCTGCGTGTGTGGTTGACACTGATCTGTCTCTGCGTGTGTGGTTGACACTGATCTGTCTCTGCGTGTGTGGTTGATACTGATCTGTCTCTGTGTGTGTGGTTGATACTGATCTGTCTCTGTGTGTGTGGTTGATACTGATCTGTCTCTGTGTGTGTGGTTGATACTGATCTGTCTCTGTGTGTGTGGTTGATACTGATCTGTCTCTGTGTGTGTGGTTGATACTGATCTGTCTCTGTGTGTGTGGTTGATACTGATCTGTCTCTGTGTGTGTGGTTGATACTGATCTGTCTCTGTGTGTGTGGTTGATACTGATCTGTCTCTGTGTGTGTGGTTGATACTGATCTGTCTCTGTGTGTGTGGTTGATACTGATCTGTCTCTGTGTGTGTGGTTGATACTGATCTGTCTCTGTGTGTGTGGTTGATACTGATCTGTCTCTGTGTGTGTGGTTGATACTGATCTGTCTCTGTGTGTGTGGTTGATACTGATCTGTCTCTGTGTGTGTGGTTGATACTGATCTGTCTCTGTGTGTGTGGTTGATACTGATCTGTCTCTGTGTGTGTGGTTGATACTGATCTGTCTCTGTGTGTGTGGTTGATACTGATCTGTCTCTGTGTGTGTGGTTGATACTGATCTGTCTCTGTGTGTGTGGTTGATACTGATCTGTCTCTGTGTGTGTGGTTGATACTGATCTGTCTCTGTGTGTGTGGTTGATACTGACCTGTCTCTGTGTGTGTGGTTGATACTGATCTGTCTCTGTGTGTGTGGTTGATACTGATCTGTCTCTGTGTGTGTGGTTGATACTGATCTGTCTCTGTGTGTGTGGTTGATACTGATCTGTCTCTGTGTGTGTGGTTGATACTGACCTGTCTCTGTGTGTGTGGTTGATACTGACCTGTCTCTGTGTGTGTGGTTGATACTGACCTGTCTCTGTGTGTGTGGTTGATACTGATCTGTCTCTGTGTGTGTGGTTGATACTGATCTGTCTCTGTGTGTGTGGTTGACACTGATCTGTCTCTGTGTGTGTGGTTGACACTGATCTGTCTCTGTGTGTGTGGTTGACACTGATCTGTCTCTGTGTGTGTGGTTGACACTGATCTGTCTCTGTGTGTGTGGTTGACACTGATCTGTCTCTGTGTGTGTGGTTGACACTGATCTGTCTCTGTGTGTGTGGTTGACACTGATCTGTCTCTGTGTGTGTGGTTGACACTGATCTGTCTCTGTGTGTGTGGTTGACACTGATCTGTCTCTGTGTGTGTGGTTGACACTGATCTGTCTCTGTGTGTGGGGTTGACACTGATCTGTCTCTGTGTGTGGGGTTGACACTGATCTGTCTCTGTGTGTGGGGTTGATACTGATCTGTCTGTGTGTGGGGTTGATACTGATCTGTCTCTGTGTGGGGTTGATACTGATCTGTCTCTGTGTGTGGGGTTGATACTGATCTGTCTCTGTGTGTGGGGTTGATACTGATCTGTCTCTGTGTGTGGGGTTGATACTGATCTGTCTCTGTGTGTGGGGTTGATACTGATCTGTCTCTGTGTGTGGTTGGTACTGATCTGTCTCTGTGTTCAGGGTGAGGAGCCTGATGATGATGATGCCTACCAGGTCCTGTCTACTCTCAAGAGAATCACAGCATTCCACAAGTAAAGAACACTCTCTCTGTGTCTCTCTCCTCTCTGTCTATCTCTCCCCTCTGTCTGTCTTTCTCTCTCTCCTGTCTCTCCTCTCTGGCTCTCCTCTCTGTCTCTCTCGCTCCTCTCTCTCTCCTATGTCTCTCTCTCTGGCTCTCCTATGTCTCTCTCTCTCTCTCTCTGTCTCTCTCTCTATCTGTCTCTCTCTCTCTGTCTCTCTCTGGCTCTCTCTCTCTGTGTCTCTCTTTGTCTCTCTCTCCTCTCTCTCTGACTCTCTCTCCTCTGTCTCTTTTTGTCTCTCTCTCCTCTGTCTCTCTTTGTCTCTCTCTCCTCTCTGGCTCCTGACATTCTTAACTCTCTTCCCCCAGTGCCCATGACCTCTCCCAGTGGGATCTGTTCAGCAGTAACTTCAAGTTGCTCAACACGGGCATTGAGAACGGAGACATGCCAGAGCAGATAGTGGTCCATGCTCTACAGTGTACCCACTACGTTGTCCTGTGGCACCTGGCCAAGGTCTCAGAGGGCAGCCACAGAAAGGTATGCAGCTGGCTGGCAGCCAACTGGCTGGCAGCGCAGAATCTTCTCATTTGTGTGTTATCTGGTAGCTAGGAAAATGGCATTGGAGAGGCAGTGAAGGTTTATACAGTAAGTCTTTTGATGGTTCACTCATGTTGTATGTAATCTGGGAGGATGTGTGTTGATCACGTAATATTGTTTTTGTAGGAGGAGCTGCTGAGCCTGAGGAAACAGATGCGGATGTTCTGTCTGATGTGTCAACGTTACCTCACCAACGTAAACACAACCGTCAAGGAACAGGTACTGTCCTCTAGCAGCTATTCACATCCTAGTGATTTTTGACACGCCATTGAGATGCGGAAGACGTGGCCAAGGAGGCAGACCGCTGATAACCAACCGTCCATCCCCTCTCCCCCCCCAGGCGTTCACCATACTGTGTGATGTGTTGCTGGTCTTCAGTCATCAGATGGTCTCAGGAGGCAGAGAGCAGCTGGAGCCGCTGGTCTACAGTCCTGATGATTCGTTACAGACAGAACTACTGTCCTTCATACTGCACCATGTCTTCATAGACCAGGACGATGACAACTGCAGCACAGGTACACACACTGCTAACCACACACACACCGCTAGTCTTTTCTAGTAGGTTGCTTATTTTCACTGGTTAGCGACGGCCAAACGTGACCCTGCTAAATGAATGACGTTATCGTCTGGCCCTGTGATATGTGTACCTGACTTTACCTTTTTAAATGGTCAGCCAGGTGGACGCTCTAGATAACAGCTCTGACTGGCTGTGTAACTGTCTGTTATGTTGTATCTACAGATGGCTTTACCTTTTTAAATGGTCAGCCAGGTGGACGCTCTAGATAACAACTCTGACTGGCTGTGTAACTGTCTGTTATGTTGTATCTACAGATGGCTTTACCTTTTTAAATGGTCAGCCAGGTGGACGCTCTAGATAACAACTCTGACTGGCTGTGTAACTGTCTGTTATGTTGTATCTACAGATGGCTTTACCTTTTTAAATGGTCAGCCAGGTGGACGCTCTAGATAACAGCTCTGACTGGCTGTGTAACTATCTGTTATGTTGTATCTACAGATGGCCAGCAGGATGACGAGGCAGCGAAGATAGAAGCTCTTCACAAGAGACGTAACCTCCTGGCGGCTTACTGTAAACTTATCATCTATAACGTAGTAGAGATGAACACTGGCGCTGACATCTTTAAGCAGTACATGAGGGTGAGAATGGAGAAACGCTTTACACAGTGATGACCGGAGAAATAGAATCTTTACAAAGCACCTCTAACCCTGGCAATTTGACTGTTAAACTCATGGGTACACTCGCAATGGTTGTCAGTCCACACGCTATCCCATCGTTGACTTGAATAGAAGCCCATTCCATAGATTACACGGTTATCACTTCTCCTTGCCTACGACACTCATTAAACACCAGCTCATTACCGGAGTCATCCCATGTACTGCTTGGTTGCAAATCTTCCTGTAAGAGACTCTGACTTGTGGCTGAACCGTCTTCCTCTCTCTCTAGTATTACAATGACTATGGTGACATCATCAAGGAGACCATGTCAAAGACCAGACAGATAGACAAGATCCAATGTGCCAAGACACTCATCCTCAGTCTACAACAGGTGGGTTACACACACACACACACACACACACACACACACACACTGTTGTTTTAGTCAAGCTAGATCTCCTGATCTGCAGCCTTTGTGGAACCAATCAGATTGAAATAACCATGTCTTTATTCCACACATTTATTCACTCTTCCCTGTCTTGCCCTCTCTTCCCTGTCTTGCCCTCTCTTCCCCTGTCTTGCCCTCTCTTCCCTGTCTTGCCCTCTCTTCCCCTGTCTTGCCCTCTCTTCCCTGTCTTGCCCTCTCTTCCCTGTCTTGCCCTGTCTTGCCCTCTCTTCCCCTGTCTTGCCCTCTCTTCCCCTGTCTTGCCCTCTCTTCCCCTGTCTTGCCCTCTCTTCCCCTGTCTTGCCCTCTCTTCCCCTGTCTTGCCCTCTCTTCCCCTGTCTTGCCCTCTCTTCCCCTGTCTTGCCCTCTCTTCCCCTGTCTTGCCCTCTCTTCCCCTGTCTTGCCCTCTCTTCCCCTGTCTTGCCCTCTCTTGCCCTGTCTTGCCCTGTCTTGCCCTCTCTTGCCCTCTCTTGCCTGTCTCCTCCAGTTGTTCCATGAGATGTTGTCAGAGTTGGGGACAGGATTTGACCGCTCGTCCTCAGCGTTCTGTGGGATCAAGGAGCTGGCCAGACGTTTCTCTCTCACCTTCGGTCTGGACCAGGTCAAAACACGAGACGCTATCGCCATGCTGCACAAGTCAGTCTCCTCTGATCTCTTTCTCCGTAGCTTTATTGTACACAAGACTGACATAACCAGCAGATAAGAAATTCTTCAGCTTTTTAATACGATTAGAATTAATGAACGTGATTAGCATATGATGTATGTGAGCTGTATATAGCACTAGTTAATGTATGTTTCTACATATGCTGTTAGATACCTCCCATTTTTCTGATCTAAAATTGTCTCCTACTCTCACTCCCCTCTCCCTACCTCTTCTCTCGCTCTCTTCCCCCCCAGGGATGGTATAGAGTTTTCGTTTCAGGAGCCCAGTCCCCAGGGAGAGGGCAACCCTCCTCTTCACCTGGCCTTCCTAGACATCCTCTCTGAGTTTTCCTCCAAACTAATGAGGCAGGACAAGAGGACTGTGTGAGTACACACCTCTGCCTCTCCTAATCAGACACGTGCACATGTGTGTGTGTGTGGTAACTGATGTCTGTGTAAGTGATGACTCGTATGATATGTCATGAAGCAGGATAAGAGGACCGTGTCCCCTCTTTAGTTGTGTGTATTTATACTGAACAAAAATATTAACACAACAATTTCAAAGTTACAGTTCATATAAGGAAATCAGTCAATTTAAATAAATGAGGCCCTAATCTATGGATTTCACATGACTGGGAGGCCACTGGGGAGCCAGGTCCAGCCAATCAGAATGGGCTTTTCCCCACAAAAGGGCTTTATTTCAGACAGAAATATTCCTCAGTTTCATCAGCTGTCCGGGTGGCTGGTCTCTCTGGTCTGCTGTTGTGAGGCCAGTTGGACGTACTGCCAAATTCTTGAAAATAACATTGAAGGCGGGTTATGTTCGAGAAATTTAATTCTCTGCCAACAGCTCTGGTGGACATTCCTGCAGTCAGCATGCCAATTGCATGCTCCCTCAACTTGAGATATCTGTGGCGTTGTGACAAAATTGCACATTTTAGTAGTCTATTGTCCCCAGCACAAGGTGCACCTGCGTAATGATCATGCTTTTTTAAAATCAGCTTCTTGATATGCCGCACCTGTCAGGTGGATGGATTATCTTGGAAAAAGAGAAATGCTCACTAACAGGGATGTAAACAAATTTGAGAGAAATAGGCTTTTTGTTCTGGGATCTTTTATTTCAGCTCATGAAACCTGGGATGAACACTTTATATGTGTTTTATGTTTTTGTTCAGTGTGTGTGTAACATCTCTCCTCTCTCCGCTGTAGTCACATGTATCTGGAGAGGTTCATGACCTTCCAGATGGCGCTCCAGAGAGACGACTGCTGGCTACCGCTCATCTCCTACAGGAACTCCCTGCAGGCCGGCGGGGACGATGACACCATGTCTGTTGTCTCCGGCTACTCCTCCAGAGGGTCGTCGGTCAGATCCAAGAAGACCAAGGCTGCAACTCCCACTGCTACCGTCGCCGCAGCCAAGAGGAAACTCCCTGAAGGTAGCTACAGCACCAGGGTCAGGAAGTCAGACTGGAGTCACTACATGGCCATGTTAGAGTGGTGTGTGTTTAACACGGTGTGTTCTCTCTAGCGGAGGAGAGCAGTAGCAGCAGTACAGATATGTCGTGGCAGCACCAGAGCATGCAGACTCCTGTGATGATGCCCTCCCCCCACCTCACCTCTACCATGATGAGAGGACCAGGGGACATGAGGGAGGAGGCCAAACGGGGGAGAGACGACAGCTACATGGGAGTGTATGCCCTCCCTTCAGACTCCCAGCAGCATCCTCACCCTCACACACTCCCCCAAACCCCTCAACTCCACCAGACACCCATCGACTACAAGTAAGATTCTCTCTCTCTCTCCTCTCTCCTCTCTCCTCTCTCCTCTCTTCTCTCTTCTCTCTTCTCTTTCTTTTGTCTTTTCTCTCTCTTTCGTCTTTTCTCTCTGTCTCTGTATACCTACCTGAACCACCAGTGTGGTTATTTAACTTATTGTTGTCTGTGTTTGTAGTACCCAGGTGACGTGGATGCTGGCTCAGAGGCAGCAGGAGGAGGTTCGTCAGCAGCAGGAGAGAGCCATGAACTACGCCAAGCTCAGGACCAACCTGCAACAGGCCATGTAAGAACACACACACACACACACACCCTCCCTAACCCCGAGCCCAGGACCAACCTGCAACAGCCCATGTAAGAACACACACACACACACACCCTCCCTAACCCCGAGCCCAGGACCAACCTGCAACAGCCCATGTAAGAACACACACACACACACACACACACACACACACACACACACCCTCCCTAACCCCGAGCCCAGGACCAACCTGCAACAGCCCATGTAAGAGCTACTTCCTTTACATATCTCTTTGTGGACTAACCATTTGTTTATGTACAGCTACTCTATATTGATGGTAGTTTGTACTAATTATGGTGTGTGTGTGTGTAGTCGGCGTGGTACAGGGCTGATGGAGGAGGATGAGGAGCCTATCGTAGAGGACGTGATGATGTCGTCAGAGGGTCGTATGGAAGACCTCAACGAGGGCATGGACTTTGACACCATGGACATCGACCTGGTGAGACCTTTGACCTTTTACTACAAATATGGCATTTGGTTTATAAAACCTTTAACAGCGAATTATGTGGTGATCCACAAAGATCTCTGTCAAGAAACACTAAATATCCTGAAAATAAATCTTTATAAAAAAATACCGCAATAATGTTGTTTTCATGAGCTAAAATATAAGATCCCATAAATGTTCCGTAATTTTCTACAACGCTTCAGCTGTCAAGTTGAGGGAGTGTGCAATTGGCATGCTGACTGCAGGAATGTCCATCAGAGCTGTTGCCAGAGAATCTAATATTAATTTCTCCACAATAAGCTACCTCACACGTCATTTTAACCCGGGTGTATACTACACGACTTTAAAAATCCTAACATCGCTAAACCTCTCACATTAATCTCTCCTGTAGTTTTTTTTTTTTGTCTTGCCGAGGTAGTGGTGCGCACACTGAACGATGTGGCACGGATGGTAGGTCACACACTACAAGACTCTTCACTTGGTCGTGAGGACTCTCCATAGCACGCTGTCTCGCCAAAACAATGATGTGATGTAGATTTAAAGTAGTTACAACGATCTGTGGCGCAAAGCAACCTCAAACATTTTCAGTCAGACATTCACGCTTGCCATACAGAGTTGAAATATATTCATAATAATATTATGAATTGAATAACATTGCTTGAATGGTTTGACACTTTGGCTCTGGTTAAAGGCAAGTACAAACGCATGCTAAACTCAGCAAAAAAAGAAACTTCCTCTCACGGTCAACTGCGTTTATTTTCAGCAAACTTAACATGTGTAAATATTTGTATGAACATAACAAGATTCAACAACTGAGACATAAACTGAACAAGTTCCACAGACATGTGACTAACAGAAATGGGATAATGTGTCCCTGAACAAAGGGGGGTAAAAATCTAAAGTAACAGTGTCTGGTGTGGCCACTAGCTGCATTAAGTACTGAAGTGCATCTCCTCCTCATGGACTGCACCAGATTTGTCAGTTCTTGCTGTGAGATGTTACCCCACTCTTCCACCAAGGCACCTGCAAGTTCCTGGATATTTCTGGGGGGAATGTCCCTAGCCCTCACCCTCCGAACCAACAGGTCCCAGACGTGCACATGGGATTGAGATCCAGACTCTTCGCTGGCCATGGCAGAACACTGACATTCCTGTCTTGCAGGAAATCACGCACAGAACAAGCAGTATAACTGGTGGCATTGTCATGCTGGAGGGTAATGTCAGAATGAGCCTGCAGGAAGGGTACCACATGAGGGAGGAGGATCTCTGCAATGACAACAAGCTCAGTCCGATGATGCTGTGACACACCGCCCCAGACCATGACGGACCCTCCACCTCTAAGTCGATCCTGCTCCAGAGTACAGGCCTTGGTGTAACGCTCATTCCTTCGACGATAAACGCGAATCCGACCATCACCCCTGGTGAGACAAAACCGTGACTCGTCAGGAAAGAGCACTTTTTGCCAGTCCTGTTTGGTCCAGCGCCGGTGGGTTTGTGACCATAGGCGACGTTGTTACCGGTGATGTCTGGTGAGGACCTGCCTTACAACAGGCCTACAAGCCCTCAGTCCAGCCTCTCTCAGCCTATTGCGGACAGTCTGAGCACTGATGGAGGGATTGTGTGTTCCTGGTGCAACTCAGGCAGTTGTTGTTGCCATCCTGTACCTGTCCAACAGGTGTGATGTTCGGATGTACCGATCCTGTGCAGGTGTTGTTACACGTGGTCTGCCACTGCGAGGACGATCAGCTGTCCGTCCTGTCTCCCTGTAGCTCTGTCTTAGGCGTCTCACAGTACGGACATTGCAATATATTGCCCTGGTCACATCTGCAGTCCTCATGCCACCATACAGTATGCCTAAGGCACGTTCACGCATATGAGCAGGGACCCTGGGCATCTTTCTTTTGGTGTTTTTCAGAGTCAGTAGAAAGGTCTATTTAGTGTCCTAAGTTTTCATAGCTGTGACCTTAATTGTCTACCATCTGTTAGCTGTTAGTGTCTTTACGATCGTTCTACAGGTTGGGAAACAGTGTTTAAACCCTTTACAATGAAGATCTGTGAAGGTATTTAGATTTTTACCAATTATTTTTGAAAGACAGGGTCCTGTAAAAGGGACATGGCTCCTTTGAGTCTACACATTCTGGGTGATGCTCATCTCACTGGGTTCTTCACCGGCGAGCTCTCATTGACTATTGCTCATTGGCGTTGCACATCTCACACTACAAAAGCATGGAAGATTTTGTGCTGATAAAATCAAAATGTTAGAAAATATTGGGACGTGTGGCACTGCTCAAAGTTGATCGATAGCCCTCGGATTGCGTCTCTAATCTGCTCCCATTAAACGAGCGTCTGTGTGCCCCCCCCCCCCCCCCCCCCCCCCCCAGTAGGCATCAACATGGGTTTTTTGTCTCATCTCAAAAATGTGTCTGGAACAGTTAAATCGGGGATGAAATTGTGTAGTGTACACCCAGCTTTAGAGAATTTGGAAGTCGTAACCAACTTCAGTGGGTAATTGCTCACTGGCATACTGGAGAAGTGTGCTCTTCACGGATGAATCCCGGTTTCAAATGTACCGGGCAGGTGGTAGATGGCGTCGTGTGGGCAAGCAGTTTACTGATGACAACGTTGTGAACAGAGTGCCCCATGGTGGCGGTGGGGTTATCGTATGGGCAAGCGTAAGCTACGGACCTCAAACACAATTGCAATTTATCGATGGCAATTTGAATGCACAGAGTTGCAGTGCATTCAGAAAGTATTCAGACCCTTCATATTTTGTTACTTAAAAAAAAAAGAAAAACATTTCCCTCGTCAATCTACACACAATACCCCATAATGACAACGCAAAAACAGGTTTTTAGGAATGTTGGCAAATGTATAAAAATAAAAAAAGTATTCAGACCCTTTACTCAGTACTTTGTTGAAGCACCTTTGGCAGGGATTACAGCCTCGAGTATTCTCGGGTATGACGCTACAAGCTTGGCAGACCTGTATTTGTGTAGATTCTCCCATTCTTCTCTGCAGATCGGATGGGGAGCGTTGCTGCACAGCTATTTTCAGGTCCCTCGAGAGATGTTTCATCAGGTCAAGTCCGGGCTTTAGCTGGGCCACTCAAGGACATTCAGAGACTTGTCCTGAAGACACTCGTGTTGTCTTGGCTGTGTGCTTAGGGTTGTTGTCCTGTTGGAAGGTGAACCTTCGCCCCAGTCTGAGGTCCTGAGCGCTCTGGAGCAGGTTTTCATCAAGGATCGCTCTGTACTTTACTTCTTTCATATTGTCCTCGATCCTGACTAGTCTCCCAGTCCCAGCAGCTGAAAAACATCCCCACAACATGATGCTGCCACCACCATGCTTCACTGTAGGGATGGTGCTAGGTTTCCTCCAGATGTGACGCTTGGCATTCAGGCCAAAGAGTTCAAACTTGGTTTCATCAGACCAGAGAACCTTGTTTCTCATCGTCTGGGAGCCCTTTAGGTGCCTTTTGGCAAACTCCAAGCTGGCTGTCATGTGCCTTTTACTGATGAGTGGCTTCCGTCTGGCCACTCTACCATAAAGGCCTGAATGGTGGGGTGCTGCAGAAATGATTGTCTTTCTGGAAGGTTCTCCCATCTCCACAGAGAAACTCTTGAGCTCTGTCAGTGACCATCGGTGTCTTGGTTTTTGCACTGATTTTCACTGTCAACTGTGGGACCTTATCGGTCTAAGGCACTGCATTGCAGTGTTGAGGCATCACTACAGCCTGGGTTTCGATCCCAAGGTTTTGCCGGGGGGCGTTCCTTGGTTCATCGAGCTCTAGCAACTCCTTGTGGCGGGCCGGGCGCCTGTAAGCTGACACGGGGGGGTCAGTTGTACGGTGTTTCCTCCGACAGGTTGGTGCAGCTGGCTTCCGTGTTAACCGAGCAGGTGTTAAGAAGTGGCGCGGCTTGGCAGGTCATGTTTCGGAGGACGCCTCTGTAACAGTATAACTTTAGTACCGTCCCCTCGCCCCGACACGGGCGCGAACCAGGGACCCTCTGCACACATCAACAACTGACACCTACGAAGCGTCGTTACCCATCGCTCCACAAAAGCCGCGGCCCTTGCAAAGCAAGGGGCAACACTACTTAAGTCTCAGAGCAAGTGACGTAACTGATTGAAATGCTACTAGCGCGTACCCGCTAACTAGCTAGCCATTTCACATCCGTTACACCTCTCCCAAGCCCATTGGGTAGTTGCAGCGATGAGACGATCGCAATTGGATATCACGAAAAAGGGGTTAAATTACCAACATCAAAAAATTTGAATACAAAGAAACTGTGGGCCCTTAACAAGCGTGTGTCTTTCCAAATCATGTCCAATCAATTGGATTTACCACACATGGACTCCAATCAAGTTGTAGAAACATCTCAAGGATGATCAATGGAAACAGGAGGGTCTGAACTTATTTTATAAAATGTAGTTTGAATTTTTTGTACATTTGGTAAAATTTCTAAACAGTTTATGCTTTGTCATCATGGGGTAGATTGAGAAACATTTTTAAAATCAGTTTTAGAATAAGGCTGTTATGTAACCAAATGTTGACAAAGTCAAGTCTGAATAGTTCCCGAATGCACTCTACCGTGACTAGATCCTGAGGCCAGTCGTCATGCCATTCATCCATCACCTCATGTTCTGCAAGGATCTGTACACAATTCCTTGAAGCTAGAAATGGCCCAGTTCTTCCATGGCCTGCATACTCACCAGACATGACATCAATTGAGCATATTTGGGATGCTCTGGATTGTCGTGTACGACAGTGGGTTCCAGTTCCCGCCAATATTCAGCAACTTCGCACAGCCGTTAAAGAGTCAGACCACATTCCAAAGCTCACAATCAACAGCCTGTTCATTTCTTATGTGAAGATGTCACACTGCATGAGGCAAATGGTGGTCACACCAGATACGGACTGGTTTTCTGATCCACGTCCCTACCTTTTTTTAAGGTGTCTGTGACCAACAAATTCATGTTTTGCCAGTCATGTGAAATCCATAGATTAGGGCCTAATTAATTTATTTCAATTGACTGATTTCCTTATATGAACTGTAACTCAGTAAAATCTTTAAAATTGTTGCATGTTGCGTTTATTTTTTGTTCAGTGTGTAATTATCACAATCAGCTCATATAAGCAGAATTTAAATCATTTATATTTGTTTCTCTTCTTTCTCCAGCCCCCCTCTAAGAACAGGAGAGAGAGATCAGAGCTGAAACCAGACTACTTTGACCCTGGCTCTATCATGGACGAGTCTGTAAGTAACTCTCTTCTCTTATACTCAACCATTATTACTCTATAGTAATACTCTTCCTTATACATACACAGCGCTCTAAATTAAACATTTTCATTGGTTGTACTGGTGCTCGCAACTTAAATTTAGGAGCACCAGAAAATAAGAGGGTATTTTATTGGGAGGCAGGTAGCCTAGTGGTTAGAGCGTTGGACTAGTAACCAAAAGGTTGCAAGATCGAATCCCCGAGCTGACAAGGTAAAAATCGGTCGTTCTGCCCCTGAACAAGGCAGTTAACCCACTGTTCCTAGGCCGTCATTGTAAATAAGAATTTGTTCTTAACTGACTTGCCTAGTTAAATAAAGGCAAACATTTTTTTTTTAAATCGGGCTATGTTTTAAAGCACTTATTGTTCCCTAGAAACTAATATGTAACGAGCACTGCACCTCTGTGCTGGGTCACCACTACGCTTGTGGTCATACCACCCTAACCTCGCCTGTTCAGGGTCGGCCTGGTTAATACTGAGACGGGAGACCGCCAGGAAATACCACATCAAGTTGTATTTGTCACATACAACAGGTGTTGACCTTTCCATGAAATGCTTACTTACAAACCAGGTGCCCGTAAGCACAATAAAAAAAATATATATTTATTATTTTTTTTAAAGAAGAAAAAAAGACAACTAAAAGAAACTAATATGTAACATTGTAATGTCATTTAGTTTATTATAAAAGCTAAGATGTTATGAATACACGTCATTGAAATTACAAAGTCATTTTGTAGATTATTTCTGTTTCTATATTGTGTAAAATCATCATTTTCCTATTGAGATGCATACATTGACAATTCCAGCTGGCACCCAGTGTCTGTCTGCCACTTGTAAATCATTGCGTGTGTAGGCTGGCGGGTAGGAGTGTTGGGCCAGTAACCAAAAGGTTACTCGATCGAATCTCCGAGCTGACACGGTAAAAATCTGTTGTTCTACCCTTGAGCAAGGCAGTTAACCCACTGTTCCCCGGGCGCCGAAGACGTGGATGTCGATTTAAGGCAGCCTTACGCACCTCTGATTCAGGGGTTGGTTTAAATGCGGAAGACCCATTTCAGATGAATATATTCATTTCTCCACAGCAAGCTGCTCTGATTGGTGAAGCAATTTAATGTCTCACTAAATGTAAAAATAAATAAATGTATTTCAGAAAGGAACAATATAAACCGTTGATTTTGCTGGTCAGAACAGTGGAACGTAACGGAAACAATTATGGTTCTGTTCAGAACTGAATGATTGGAAAATAATTTAGGTTCCAACCTCTGATTTTTCTAGTAATATTAGCCTCGGAAGCCCAGGCTATACACATTCTGGGCAGCAGGTAGTCTAGCGGTAATAAGAACTTTTGGGCCGGTAACCAAAAGATTGCTGGTTCGAAAATATGAGCCGGCCCCCAATAACTGATCCCCGGGCGCCGATGATGTGGACGTTAAGACAGCCCCCGCACCTCTCTGATTCAGAGGGGTTAAATGTGGAACATCATTTGGTTGAATACATTCCTTTTTGAGCTTTTTCTGTTGGAAAGCCTGGGGAAGTTCTCCTCAGGAAGAAGATAAAAAGGGGTGGAGTACAGTGGTCTAGTGATGCAACAAGCTAGCATGCATAACATACAAACTAACTCCTCACGGGCTACTGAAACTTTGTCCAACACAGTAGGAAAACAAAAAGCTAAATCAAGGCAATGCCTCTCTTTAGGGGAAACATAATTTTACTCAGTCTATCGAATGCTTCATTTCTACTCGGCGCTAATCAAACACAAGCTTTGCCTGCCAGCGCTATGTTAAAACACAATCCAATACTGAAGTTCTCCAGATTTCCCAATAGTCGAGATGAGATCTGGGAGGTTGGTTTAGCCTCACTATAGTAATACGTAAGACATGTTGTTGTTGCTAAGTGCTTTTACAGATGTGTAATGATCCCTTTTGTCTCTGCAGGTCCTTGGAGTGTCCATGTTTTAAACTGGTATTTGTAGACGAAGAGGAGAGGCATTTTGTATTTATGGAGAAGTTAAGATGCGGATCTGAAGTCTTCTCTGGTTTATCCTCCATGGTCACACACACACACACACACACACACACACACACACACACACACACACACACACACACACACACACACACACACACACAGTGTTGCTTGCTCAGAGGGGACTGAATGAAAACAAAATACTTTTATAATCCTTGGGTAAGCTTTTCCCCTTTCAGTTAGTGGCAAACCAGTTTCAAACCTAAAGGAATCCTCGACATTTAGTCTGAAGAAAGTTCCATTATTCTAGAATGTTTATTTTTCTTCCAAATGGAGATGGAATGAGATTTGGAAATGTCTTCTAACCCTGTCTCTATGCTAGTATAGTGAGTAACCCGGTGTGGTCTAGTAATTTATAAACAGGTTGTTAGTAGGAAAGTTAACTAGCTAGCTGTGCTGTAGTAGTAGTGGATGGACACGGTCTTTATGCTATTTTCAGTTTTTTAGTTTTCCTTTCCTCCATGTTGGACTGTCAGAATCTGTTGGTTCTGTGGTTGTGATGATGACTGCTGGTGGTTCAGTTGGTGACCTGTTAACTAGATCAGCTGTAAGAGTCCTGGCTGTAGCAACACACATCCAACCGTTGGCCCTAGTAAAGGGCACACTCTTTTTCCAAGAGCAGATTCCTTCATATGAAACACGTAGAAATGACGCCACACTGTTGTAAATGCTTCAGTATAGTTTCTTGCAACGTTTGGACCGGAAGCTCTCTTCGTCACATCCAAATGTGTGGGTACTGTTTCCATTCTGTGGTTGTTGGATACTGTCTGACTGAGGACCCCAGTAGTTGCTGTGAAGAGGCCCAGGATGCATCTCAAAAGTAGTGCACTATATAGGGAAAAGGGTGCCATTTGGTATGCAGCCAAAAGTGTTTAACAAGGAACTAGGCTGTCACACAAGTCCTGAAGCTTACCCAAAGATTTGCACCCTTCTACCTATCTGTAGAGTTTTCTCTCTCAACGGACAGCGAGGTGATTTTCTCTCTGGTAGTGCCACCACTGTGCTGACTCAGAGACAAGCAAGCAGCACGTTAATACACAGAAAATACATTTCTCCATCTCCTGAAAATCCAGCATATTTAGTGTTGAAATAGCTATCTCTAAATTTTAAATAAAGTTATATATGAATCGGTGCTGATTTTATAACTGTGCTTTTTTTTTTTATTAAAATGTTCAACCTAAAGTTAATGTTTCAGAAATGTGTAAGTAAAACTGTTTAAAATGAAAGCATGGGTAGTCAGGTGTCGGAAGATTTTTAAATTTGTATTTTTTTTTCTTAACGTCTTGGGGTTTCTACCGTTTTTCCTACGTGTAAATTAGTTTGGATGAGATTCATTATGACAAAATAAATCTGGCTTGTGAAATTTCAGCTTTAAGATTTTCAACATCCATGAGTAATAATAATGTCCTGTCGCAAAACTCCACAATATAAAACTGTGTAACTAACTAAAAACCAGTCATCATTATTAATCCTATAGAAACGTTGATTGGTTTCATCCCAAATGGTACCCTATTCCCTAGTGCCCTCACCAGGCCCTATATTCCCTATGGGCCCTGGTCAAAAGTAGTGCACTATATAGGGAATAGGGTGCCATTTGGGACACTTCAACAGTAGCAGCACTCTGGCAGCTAGACAAAGCTTAAATGTGACATGAACTATTATGTCGTCCATAAGTTTTAATTAAATGTTTTGTCTACTGAGGTAAATCTATCTACTTTGTAATCATTCCATGCCTGAGCCTTAAACATGCTATAGTGGAAGGAAATCAACTGCCCTGTCCAGAAACTGCCCCTAGCCCCATAGAAATAGTATTACTAGAATGAAATTGATATTGCTTAAGGGATGCTTTTTCCTGTTCTAGTCATTCTTTGCCTATATACCTAGACTCTCCAAGGCACCTGTGTATATCTGATAGGAATGGGTAAGGTATAAGCAATTAGGCTTCATCCCAACTAGTCTATCAGAGGTAAATGGTGAAGCTACTATTGTATTGCTTATAACCATCAAATTACTATAGAGCTACACTAGCACCTCGGGGTTAGACTTGAGGTAGCCCCGGAAAGATTATGTAGATGAGATTTGGTTGGGCCTCGTGACACTGGGGTGCTTGGGGTTGTTTCTGGAAAGGTCCTACATTTGTTTTCTCTCACAACTTTCTTCCATGTCAGAGGTAGCCATGAAAGGTGATTATTGGGGTTGTTATGACGACAGAACAGATGGTCCAGATGTGATGTGGATGAAGTAGATACAAACAGCCTGTGTTTTACCTAATTATTATTTTATGTAAGTAAATATTTTGGAGTAAAAATGACTGTGGCTTTTGTTTTGTCACTTACTACCACTACATTGGTATAATTCCTTTTATTTGAACCTTCCTGTATATAAAACAAACATCAAGCTTTATTTTCATTTGTGTTTTTCCTTTTTGGCCATTTGTGTGTTTTAATCTTTTCACATACATACATACATACATACATACATACATACATACATACATACATACATACATACATACATACATACGCACACACTCTCCTGTGGTATTGTTTGTCCCCCATGCTATTGTCACTCAGTCAGATTTTTACTTGTCTGGAGACAGTCACTTTTTGAATAAAAGTAAACCAACTCAACATCAGTTGCTGTGATTTTTATTTAATCAGTTCACATTGTTTGAAATTAAAGCATTTTTTTGTTTATTTTACCATAGCTACTCATTGCCACAAGGGGGCGATGTTTCCTCAGAAATGAAAGACCATATTCCCGACACTACTGGCCAGGGCCCCAGGCACTATATAGGCACATAAATCCCAGACACCAACATGTTTGGGTTTTCTTGTTGCATATCAAGTGTCAGTCAGAGTAGCCTTTGAAGCGCAGGCTTGTCACGTTCTGTTTTTCTCATGAGTCAACAAGACGAAGTTTGGAAGGGTGGTCCTGTTACGACACTTTGTGTCAGACCTGCTTTGCCTTTAAGAAAGCAGCTTTATACACTTACTGTTAATTGGATGAGCAGCCTGTGTTCAGTGCATATATAGCTGGTGTCTTACTGTTAATGGGTTGAGCAGCCTGTGTTCAGTGTATATATAGCTGGTGTCTTACTGTTAATGGGTTGAGCAGCCTGTGTTCAGTGCATATATAGCTGGTGTCTTACTGTTAATGGGTTGAGCAGCCTGTGTTCAGTGTATATATAGCTGGTGTCTTACTGTTAATGGGATGAGCAGCCTGTGTTCAGTGTATATAGCTGGTGTCTTACTGTTAATGGGATGAGCAGCCTGTGTTCAGTGTATATATAGCTGGTGTCTTACTGTTAATGGGTTGAGCAGCCTGTGTTCAGTGTATATATAGCTGGTGTCTTACTGTTAATGGGATGAGCAGCCTGTGTTCAGTGTATATATATAGCTGGTGTCTTACTGTCATTGGGTTGAGCAGCCTGTGTTCAGTGTATATAGCTGGTGTCTTACTGTCATTGGGTTGAGCAGCCTGTGTTCAGTGTATATAGCTGGTGTCTTACTGTCATTGGGTTGAGCAGCCTGTGTTCAGTGTGTATATTGTAAGTGCGTAGCCACTGTTAACAGACTATCGATTCAACAATAGAAAATTAAAGTGCAACTTCCATCCCACTTTTGATATTCTAACTAGTGTATCATTCCATATATTACTCCCGTCTTCTTTATACATTGTTTATCTTCTACCTACTGTTACAAGTTATGCAGGGCACAGCTCCCCCATGCTGGTAGCAATCAGTTTGTCTGTCTAGAGAAGGAGGAGGGAGAGATGGAGTCCATGGCTGTTATAGGAGATTCTGGCAGTAGATGAAAGACTGTGGAGGCCTCTGTTAAAAACAGCGCTAAAGAGAACCTCCAATCAATGGCTGCTCGTTAGAATAGTGCAGGGAACGAGGGAAGGGGTGAAGGGAAGGGGTCCATTCAGCACCATTCACTACGGCTGCTGCCTGTGATCTGGTGAATGGTGCTGAGAAGGAAAGAGGTGAAGAGATGAGCGGAATAGAGGGATGTGAAGGGAAGGGTTTCATTCAATACGCTACTTGTCTGAAAGATCTGGAGAGGTCTATCCTCCTCACATCAGACTTCTCTCTCGTCATCCCTCCTTTCAGAATGACAAAGTAACGCTGTGTAGGGAAACTAAAAAGGTTCCTTTCTCAGCCCTGAACTTACTCAAACACGTGTGTCCAGGATCCCTGTCAGTGCCCTGCTCTGGTGTATGTATGTCTAGAATCTCTCACACTGCCCTGCTATAGTGTGTATACGTCCAGAATCTGTCTCAACGGGTTAGTTGAGGTCATTTGTACATGTAGGTGGGGGTGAAGTGACTATGAATAGATAATAAACAGTGAGTAGCAGCAGTGTACAAAACAAATGGGGGGGTCAATGTAAATAGTCCGGTGGCCGTTTGATTAATTGTTCAGCAGTCTTATGGCTTGGGGGGGGGGGGGGGGGTAGACGCTGTTAAGGAGCCTTTTGGTCATAGACTTGGCGCTCCGGTACTGCTTGACGTGCGGTAGCAGAGAAAACAGTCTATGACTTGGGTGACTGGAGTCTCTGACAATTTTATGTGCTTTCCCCTGACACCGCCTATTATATTGGTCCTGGATGGCATGAGGCTTGGCCCCGGTGATGCACTGGGACGTACACACTACCCTCTGTAGCGCCTTACGGTCAGATGCCGAGCAGTTGCCATACCATGCGGTGATGCAACCGGTCAGGAGGCTCTCGATGGTGCAACTGTAGAACCTTTTGAGGATCTGGGGACCCAAATCTTTTAATTCTCCTGAGGGGGAAAAGGATTTGTCGTGCCCTCTTCACAACTGTATTGGTGTGTTTGGACCATGATAGTTTGTTGTTGATGTAGACACCAAGGAACTTGAAACTCTCAACCCGTCTCATCGTTGTTGGTGATCAGGCCTACCACTGTTGTGTCGTCAGCAAACTTAATGATGGTGTTGGAGTCGTGTTTGGCCGCGCAGTCGTGGGAGAATAGGGAGCACAGGAGGGGACTAAGTCCACACCCCTGAGGGGCCCCAGTGTTGAGAATCAGCGTGGCAGATGTGTTGCTACCAACCCTTACCACCTGGGGTTGGCCCGTCAGGAAGTCCAGGAACGAGTTGCAGAGGGAGGTGTTCAGTCCCAGGGTCCTTAGCTTAGTGATGAGCTTAGTGGGCACTATGGTGTTGAACGCTGAGCTGTAGTCAATGAACGGCATTCTCACGTAGGTGTTCCTTTTGTCCGGATGGGAGAGGACAATGTGGAGTGCGAGATTGTGTCATCTGTGGATCTGTTTGGACAGTATGCGAATTGGAGTGGGTCTAGGGTATCCGGGAGGATGCTGTTGATGTGAACCATGACCAGCCTTTCAAAGCACTTCATGGCTACCGGCGTGAGTGCTACGGGGAGGTAATGATTTAGGCAGGTTACCTTCACTTCCTTGGGCACAGGGACTATGGTGGTCTGCTTGAAACATGTAGGTATTACAGACTTGGTCAGGGAGAGGTTGAAAATATTAGTGAAGACACTTGCCATTTGGTCCGCGCATGCTTTGAGTACACGTCCTGGTAATCCGTCTGGCCCCACGGCTTTGTGAATGTTGACCTGTTTAAAGGTCTTGCTCACATCGGCTACCGAGAGCGTTATCACACAGTCATCCAGAACAGCTGGTGCTCCCATTCACGCTTCAGTGTTGCTTGCCTCGAAGCGAGCATAAAAGGCATTTAGCTCGTCTGGTAGGCTCGCGTCACTGGGCAGCTCACGTCTGTGTTTCCCTTTGTATTAGGTAATAGTTTTCAAGCCCTGCCACATCCGACGAGCGTCAGAGCCGGTGTAGTAGTCAATCTTAATCCTATATTGACGCTTTGCTTGTTTGATGGTTCGTCAGTGTCCCGCTCCTTGAAAGCGTCAGCTCTAGCCTTTAGCTTGATGCGGATGTTGCATGTAATCCATGGCTTCTGGTTGGGATATGTACGTACGGTCACTGTGGGGATGACGTCGTCGATGCACTTATTGATGAAGCCGATGACTGAAGTGGTATACTTCTCAATGTCATTGGATGAATCCCAGAACATATTCCAGTCTGTGCTAGCAAAACAGTCCTGTAGCATAGCATCCGCGTCATCTGAACACTTCATTATTGAGCGAGTCACTGGTGCTCTTGCTTTAGTTTTTGCTTGTAAGCAGGAATCAGGAGGATAGAATTATGGTCAGATTTGCCAAATGGAGAGCAGGGGAGAGCTTTGTATGCGTCTCTGTGTGTGGAGTAAAGGTGGTCTAGAGTTTTTTTCCCTGTGGTTGCATGTGACATGCTGGTAAAAATAGGCATACTAGCCATGCCGCTTCTGGATGATCATTTTCTTGTTTGCTTATGGCCTGATACAGCTCGTTGAGTGCGGTCTTAGTGCCAGCATCTGTCTGGTGGTAAATAGACGGCTACGAATAATATAGATGAGAACTCTCTTGGTAGATAGTGTGGTCTACAGCTTGTAGACCACACAAGCTGTAAGCTATACCTACGGATTCTCAGAAGGCAGCCCGATCTGCGTCCTCTTTTTTTTCTCCCCATCTTTTCTTCACTCAAATGACGGGGATTTGGGCCTGTTCCCGGGAGAGCAGTATATCATTCTCGTCGGACTCGTTAAAGGAAAAAGCTTCTTCCAGTTCGTGGTGAGTAATCGCTGTTCTGATGTCCAGAAGTTATTTTTGGTCATACGAGAAGGTAGCAGCAACATTATATACAAAATAAGTTACAAACAACGCAAAAAAAATAACAAAATAGCACAATTGGTCAGGAGCATGTAAAACGTCAGCCATCCTCTTCAGCACCATCTCACTGTCCTGCTCTAGTGTGTGTACGTCTAGATCTCTCATTGCTCTGCTCTAGTGTGTGTACGTCTAGAATCTCTCATTGCTCTGCTCTAGTGTGTGTACGTCTAGAATCTCTCACTGCCCTGCTCTGGTGTGTTTACGTCTAGATCTCTCACTGCCCTGCTCTAGTGTGTGTACGTCTAGAATCTCTCACTCCCCTGCTCGAGTGTGTGTACGTCTAGATCTCTCACTGCCCTGCTCTGGTGTGTTTACGTCTAGAATATCGCACTGCCCTGCTCTAGTGTGTGTACGTCTAGATCTCTCACTCCCCTGCTCTAGAGTGTGTACGTCTAAAAGCTCCCTCACTCCCCTGCTCTGGTAGGTTTATGTCTAGAATCTCTCACTCCCCTGCTCTAGTGTGTGTACGTCTGGATCTCTCACTCCCCTGCTCTAGTGTGTGTACGTCTAGATCTCTCACTCCCCTGCTCTAGAGTGTGTACATCTAGAATCTCCCTCACTGCACTGCTCTAGTGTGTGTACGTTTAGATCTCACTCCCCTGCTCTAGTGTGTGTACGTCTAGATCTCTCACTCCCCTGCTCTGGTGTGTGTACGTATAGAATCTCTCACTGCCCTGCTCTAATGTGTGTACGTATAGAATCTCTCACTGCCCTGCTCTGGTAGGTGTTGACAGGGTCAGGGCTGAGAGGTTAAATCTCAGCCTGGCAGTTCCTCCAGCTGCAGAGGCCAGAGATATGGCTTATAATTACTCCTGATAACCTAAGGGCGCCCTCTCCATCCCAAATGGCACCCTGTTCCCTATTTAGTGCAGTACTTTTGACCAAGACCCATAGAAAATATATAGGGACTAGGGTGCCATTTGGGATGCAACCCTTCAGACCAGCAATCTGAAGCCGCGCTGGGCAGTGAACTTTAACGGATGTTTGAGCCTAAAGCAGGCGGTCTGAGAACTGGTCTAAGGGGTCAGTTAGACCTGCCTGACAGTTACTCCCATCGCTGTTCTATTCCGTTAATAACTGTTCAAAGTGTATCGTTTTGTAATATCATCGATTAGAATCCGTTAGTGTTTAAACAAAGCCTTTAACATTTTGTCTGTAGGCTGCACCTCAAAGCGTTAAATCCATAGGATTCTAGTTCCCTGGTTAAATCATTAATGAAGTAATCAGTTGTAATCTCGCTGGGGATGTCAGGGCAGAGATAAGAGAATATTCATTCACTAGTCACCTCTGGCCTCACACAGACAGACCGACAGGCGTGGAAAGTACCCTATAGAGTAATTTAATAACGATTTTGTTTTTTAATGTAACAAGCAAAAAGACATCTATCGGATTAGAAAATAAAAACTTTGTGGATCAGAGCAGATGTGGATGTTAAATCTAAGAATCAATGCATTTCTGTTCATTAGAGAAAGAGAGGTGGTTTTACGGAGTATGAAGACAAGCAGGAAGAGGTCAGGGATTCCACGGTATGTCTGTTCTAACTACACTGCTCAAAAAAATAAAGGGAACACTTAAACAACACAATGTAACTCCAAGTCAATCACACTTCTGTGAAATCAAACTGTCCACTTAGGAAGCAACACTGATTGACAATACATTTCACATGCTGTTGTGCAAATGGAATAGACAAAAGGTGGAAATTATAGGCAATTAGCAAGACACCCCCAATAAAGGAGTGGTTCTGCAGGTGGTGACCACAGACCACTTCTCAGTTCCTATGCTTCCTGGCTGATGTTTTGGTCACTTTTGAATGCTGGCGGTGCTTTCACTCTAGTGGTAGCATGAGACGGAGTCTACAACCCACACACGTGGCTCAGGTGCAGCTCATCCAGGATGGCACATCAATGCGAGCTGTGGCAAGAAGGTTTGCTGTGTCTGTCAGCGTAGTGTCCAGAGCATGGAGGCGCTACCAGGAGAGAGGCCAGTACATCAGGAGATGTGGAGGAGGCCGTAGGAGGGCAACAACCCAGCAGCAGGACCGCTACCTCCGCCTTTGTGCAAGGAGGAGTAGGAGGAGCACTGCCAAAGCCCTGCAAAATGACCTCCAGTGGGCCACAAATTTTGTCCACAAACGTGGACAGTTTGATTTCACAGAAGTGTGATTGACTTGGAGTTACATTGTGTTGTTTAAGTGTTCCCTTTATTTTTTTGAGCAGTGTATATTATGCCGTGGGAACCCTGTGGTGTGGTGTGTTCAGCACACTCTTGACTGCCTCTCATTTTCCCCTGTAAGTGACCGAGGGCTAGAGTGAAGAAAGGTGTGGTGAATGACTGACTGAACGAGTGTTAGACGTTGTAGTTGGTAATTGAGTGAAACTGGCACTAGCCACTCTTGTCCTTGTGTAAGGTTGGCAGAGAGACTAGTGTGTGGGTCCTGTCACCACAACAGGCCTAGGTGAGGTTTTTAAGTCCAGGAGAGTTGAGGAGCAGAGGTAGAGGTCAGGGCTTGAACTAAGGTCAACCCCCCCTACACACACGCACGCACGCACGAACGCACGAGAGGGGGGTCAGAGGGTGTTCTCAGAGAACCGCTTCTTTGTGTATAGCAGGGGTGGGCAAACCATTGGGCTTGAGGGCCAAATACCCTAAATATAATTTACATACTGTATCTAGTTATATACGTCCATTATAATTTACATACTGTCTAGTTATATACGTAATTATAATTTACATAGACAGTATCTAGTTATATATGTCCATTATAATTTACATACTGTCTATCTAGTTTAAGATATTCAAGAGTGGCCTGGAGTGTTGTTCTTACCCAAATTGAGAATTTTCCACCAAACCAATCTGTCCAGGATTGAATGGCGTAGTTACACCTGGTATAGACGCACCAAGCTATTCACCAAGCTATACTCCAGGTAGACACACCAAGCTATACCCCTGGTAGAGATGCACCAATATACACTCCTGGTATAAGACGCACCAAGCTATACCCCTGGTATAAGACACACCTGGTATAAGACACACCAAGCTATACCCCTGGTAGAGATGCACCAATATATACCCCTGGTATAACACGCACCAAGCTATACCCCTGGTATAGACGCACCAAGCTATACCCCTGGTATAGACGCACCAAGCTATACCCCTGGTAGAGATGCACCAATATATACCCCTGGTAGAAGACGCACCAAGCTATACCCCTGGTAGAGACACACCAAGCTATACCCCTGGTATAGATGCACCAAGCTATTCACCAAACTATAATCCAGGTAGACGCACCAAGCTATACCCCTGGTATAGACGCACCAAGCTATACCCCTGGTAGAGACACACCAAGCTATTCACCAAGCTATACCCCTGATAGAGAAGCACAAAGACATTCTGTGGTGTTTTTAGAGGTGATGCGTGTAGATGGACCAAAGAAATCCTGCAGATGGAGAGGGGGGAGGAGAGAGGGGGAAGGAGAGAGGGGGGAGGAGAGAGGAAGGGAGAGAGGGGGAGGAGAGAGGGAGGGAGAGAGAGAGAGAGAGGGGGGGGAGGAGAGAGGAGAGAGACGGAGAGAGGAGAGACAGAGAGGGGGAGGAGAGAGAGAGAGGGAGAGAGGGGGAGGAGAGAGAGACAAAGAGAGGGGGAGGAGAGAGACAGAGAGAGGGGAGGGAGAGAGGGGGAGGAGAGAGAGACAAAGAGAGGGGAAAGAGAGCGACAGAGAGAGGGGAGGGAGAGAGAGACAGAGAGAGGGGGGAGGAGAGAGAGACAGAGAGAGAGAGACAGAGAGAGGGACAGACAGAGGGGAGAGAGAGAGACAGAGAGAGAGGGAAGGAGAGAGGAGAGATACGGCGAGAGGAGAGACAGAGAGAGGGAGGGAGAGAGGAGAGAGAGCCCCTGAAACCTCTGGTTCTTATTAAAACCTCACATTTATAGTTAGTCCCTGTGTGTGTGTGCTCTCCTTAAAGTGTGTGTGTGTGTTCTGTCCCGGAGTGACGTCACTGAGACAGGCAGTGACAGTGACACGTTAATCCAGGGACTCAGGACTGTGACCTGACAGCTGATGGGAGCAAGTGGGTTCAGACATCTATGATACCGCTCTGTCTCTCTCTCTCTCTCTCTCTCTCTCTCACACACACACACAAACATACACACACACACTTTTGTCCCTCCCAAAGCCCTCCGTCCCTCTGTCTTCCGCTGAAACCCCTCCCTCTCTCTCTCCAACCCCGTTGCACCCCCCTAAATATCTTGCTCTCTCTCACTAACTCCAATCTAAAATCCGAGTAACCTAACGACAGGCAGACAGCCTGAGTAACCTAATGACAGGCAGACAGCCTGAGTAACCTAACGACAGGCAGACAGCCTGAGTAACCTAACGACAGGCAGACAGCCTGAGTAACCTAACGACAGGCAGACAGCCTGAGTAACCTAACGACAGGCAGACAGCCTGAGTAACCTAACGACAGGCAGACAGCCTGAGTAACCTAACGACAGGCAGACAGCCTGAGTAACCTAACGACAGGCAGACAGCCTGAGTAACCTAACGACAGGCAGACAGCCTGAGTAACCTAACGACAGGCAGGCAGCCTGAGTAACCTAACGACAGGCAGGCAGCCTGAGTAACCTAACGACAGGCAGGCAGCCTGAGTAACCTAACGACAGGCAGACAGCCTGAGTAACCTAACGACAGGCAGGCAGCCTGAGTAACCTAACGACAGGCAGGCAGCCTGAGTAACCTAACGACAGGCAGGCAGCCTGAGTAACCTAACGACAGGCAGGCAGCCTGAGTAACCTAACGACAGGCAGGCAGCCTGAGTAACCTAACGACAGGCAGGCAGCCTGAGTAACCTAACGACAGGCAGGCAGCCTGAGTAACCTAACGACAGGCAGGCAGCCTGAGTAACCTAACGACAGGCAGGCAGCCTGAGTAACTTAACGACAGGCAGGCAGCCTGAGTAACTTAACGACAGGCAGGCAGCCTGAGTAACCTAACGACAGGCAGGCAGCCTGAGTAACCTAACGACAGGCAGGCAGCCTGAGTAACCTAACGACAGGCAGGCAGCCTGAGTAACCTAACGACAGGCAGACAGCCTGAGTGAGAGATTCTTCCTCTAGAATGGAAACAGTCCTTCAGGCCATGAAGCCATCAAAGGAGGGACATTAGTTTGTATAAAACACATTGATGTGAGATCAGATCAGAGAGGAGGAGTCGGACTCATTTCCTACAGCAATTATGAATCGGTTACTTTTTGCGGGTGATAATATAGGAACTGTGACTCAGTGAAATCAGAAGAATAGTTCCCGTAGCAATTACGAGTGAGGCTGTGAGAGAGGAGGACATCTGGGCAGTAATCAGACTTCTAAACAGGAAGTGGTTTTATTTGACTTTTATTGTGGCTGTGGTGAAATCAAAGCTTCATGAATTACTGTAACAACAATTTCAGAGCCTCATAACCCCAGGATAACGACTGTGTGTGTGTGTGTGTGTGTGTGTGTGTTCCTCTCCAGTTGTTAATGTGTGTGTGGTATTGATTGCAGCTAGAAGGGGCGAATCACAAGTAGGCCACATCCTACCCATAATTCTCTCTTCTAGATAATGAGGGTTTAACCATTTGACCCTCCACATGCCGAGAGGCTCCGCTCATTGTCTGTCTGATGAAGGCCGTTGTTGTCTAAACGGCATGTCTTAACCAAGTAGTAAGAGTTTCTCACCGAGCGTTTTTCAATTTGGGCGTGTGTCTCTGGCTACTTTTTCTGATGTTAAGGTCATTTTTGTCTGCACCTCTTGAACTGCTTGACGCGACCTGTCTACTCCAGTCCTGAGGAGAATGATGATTAGGAAACAACTTTCTTCAACACATCTTATTTAGCACAAATAAATAGGATCACTAGCACCAATGCAGCGAGCAGCACAGTGTACCTGTTAGGAAAAACCCTTCTATAAACCAACACAGGCCTCTGAGACGGGCCAGTGACAGATGGGATAGGTTTTATCAGAGAGGAATAGGAAAATCAATTAACTAGAATATCTTTGGTTTTATTCACTGTGGTACTGCTGACTTCATGCCTTGGCTACGTCTCGCAGTGATGAGGTCATTGTTTCAGTGTTTGCTGAGTGTAAATATGTGACAGAGAACCACAGACCTCAGTCTCTGGGTGTAGCACCATGTCTCTGTTCATGTAGAACGTGGACCACAGGTCTGTGTCCCACATTTCAGTCTATTCCCTTTATAGAGCACTACATTTGACCAGAGCCCATAGGGAATTAGGAACAACAAAGTGGCTTTTGGGACACATCCAGTGGTCAACTGTCCTCTTGGAGAGCTAGAGGTGCAGGCTTTTGTTACAGCCTTGCTGTGAATTTGATTTGATTTGCCCTTCTGTAGAAGACCTACAATACAAATCCATGGACTCAGTATACAATGACTAATTCCCCAAACATATTATGTGACTGTAAATTCCCGCTATCTTTCTATCTTTCTAATGCAATTATGTTAGTGTGTTTTCTCCAGGTGATCTATCAATTGATCTCTCCTCAACCATTAGGGGGCAACGTTGATTATACAAATGCAGGGGCTCAAACCTATAGTGAACACACACACACACACAAGTGACAGACAGACACACACAAAGCCGGCGCAGATACAGACACAATCATTAAGTGTATAGCATTTCTTCCTCAACATCAATGGACAGCCCCTATTGCATGGATCATCAACTACATTCAGCCACAGGACAATTTATTTTCTTGAGGGGATGATCAGAAGGCCGGAACATAATTACAAATAAATTGCAAATTGACCGCAAGAAGCCCAAACAGATATGTTTGACCCCCCAAAAAATCATAATTTCAAACCTTGGTTACATTTACATACGATCACATAGACTACATGACCAAAAGTATGTGGACACCTGCTTGTCGAAAACCTCATTCCAAATTCATGGGCATTAATATGGAGTTGGACCCCATTTAGCTGCTATAACAGCCTCCACTCTTCTGGGAAGGCTTTCGAATAGATGTTGGAACATTGCTGCAGGGACTTGCTTCCATTCAGCTACAAGAGCATTAGTGAGGTCGGGCACTGTTGTTGGGTGATTAGGCCTTGCTCACAGTCTGCATTCCAATTCCTCCTAAAGGTGTTCGATGGAGTTGAGGTCAGGGCTCTGTGCAGGCCAGTCAAGTTCTTCCACACAGATCTCGACAAACCATTTTTTTATGGACCTCGCTTTGTGCACTGGGGCATTGTCATGCTGAAACAGGAAAGGGCCTTCCCCAAACTGTTGCCACAAAGTTGGAAGCACAGAATCGTCAAGAATGTAATTGCATGATGTAGCGTTAAGAATTCCTTTCACTGGAACTAAGGGGTCCAGCCTAAACCATGAAAAACAGCCCCAGACCATTATTCCTCCTCCAGCAAACTTTACAGTTGGCACTATGCATTCAGGCAGATTTGTTCGCTGGACTGCCAGATGGTGAAGCGTGATACATCACTCCAGAGAACGCGTTTCCACTGCTTCAGAGTCCAATGGCAGCAAGCTTTACATCACTGCAGCCGACGCTTGGGATTGCACATGGTGATCTTTGGCTGCTCAGCCATGGAAACCCGTTTCATGAAGCTCCAGACGAACAGTTATTGTGCTGACTTTGCTTCCAGAGGTAGGTTGGAACTCGATAATGAGCGTTGCAACCGAGGACAGACAATTTTAAGCGCTACGTGCTTCAGCAATCGGCAGTCCCGTTCTGTGTGCTTATGTGGCCTACCACTTTGCAGCTGTTGCTCCTAGACGTTTCCAGTTCACAATAACAGGGACAGCTCTAGCAGGACAGAAATTTGACAAACTGGCCTGTTGGAAATGCTGCATCCTATGACGGTGCCACGTTGAAAGTCACTGAGCTCTTGCCAATGTATATGGAGATTGCATGGCTGTGTGCTCAATTTTAAACACTTCTCAGCAATGCGTGTGGCTGAAATAGCCAAATCCACTAATTTGAAGGGGTGTACCTCTCTCTGTTATGTGTGGGAATACTTTGGATGAGATTTTCTTTGCTCAGACAACTTGGGGGGCCAAAGAAAATCACCCAGGGGCCAAATTAGCCATGTGAGCTGCCAGTTGAGAAACCCTGCCCTATTATGTATTGACGTAATAGGTTCCCATGAAGTTCATTGTCTGACATTGTGATGAGATTCAGGGGAGCATTTCACACCACTCGTTTTGTATAAAACATGCTTGACATAGCCTGAAGATGTAAAAATAATTGTAGGTGTAGGTGTTTCCCTACGTGATTTCTAATGGGCCAGTCATTGCATTAGCATTATGTTCCTTTTGCGATGTTCACACAAGCAGTATAATTATTAAGGGGGGAAAGTTTTAAACGGATATCAGAGCAATGGGCTGGGGTAATGGACCGGACCAACACACACACTGCTGCTGGAGTTCGGACCGAGCTATCTGATTGGTTGCGGCGGCTGACATGGTGGGCTGTCCCTTTCGCGCCCGGGCGTCAGGTTACCGTACAACTGTTAAGCTCGAGGAGAGACTCAAACCCGAGGACGTCGGGCTCCACGCAGTGAACGAGAGAGACAGAGGAAGAGAGCAATCCTGACCCTTGGTAGACTAGACCTCTTCTAACTGTGCGTCCTTCGTCTACTAGCCCACTGCACAATAAATAACTCTAGACTCAAGGACAAAGAGCACATAGCTACTGACCGGTCTACTGCTGCATGGAGGCATCCGGGCAGTGCGTGCAGGAATACAGCTCCAGCTCAATCGGACCTCTCAAATGTTCTAGGACGAATAGAGAAGAGGAGAGGGGGAGCGCAGCGGATGAAAGGAGAGGAAATATTTACTACATTAACTCACCGCAGTTTCTCCGCTCTAGGGAAGAGAGGAGAATGGAGGAATGAGGAGAAGAGACGGTTAAAGTGTGTTATGTCGGGGGTGTTGCTGATGGAGTTCTAAATTATGATACGTGTTGTCATCTATTCTATGAAATACAGCGACGGGTAGAGAGAGAGAGAGAGAGCTTTGCTGGGTGATAACATTCATCTGACAAAGACATCTGCCGTTAGGCTACCCTTCTGACCACAATAATAGCCCAGGCTGCAAAGAGACCTCGACATAGGCTACCTGATCTAACGAGGAACCGAGTCGGTTTGACATTGGGGACAAAGACGAGAAGAAGGAACTTCCCCGGTTTCTCAGCTACAGGTCAACAACGGATCACATCGGCTTTCATCCCTCCCTGAACCTCTCAAAACCGGAATTAAGAACCAACGGCTGTTGACACGCGCGCTTTGCGGACGGTTCAACCAAAGACAGGTCTAAACGAGGATCTGAAGACATACCGGACAGACGGACATGTATCTAACATCGACCTCACACGCACCCGACTAACAAACACACGAGCCACAGAAGAAAGCGATAGATAGCGGCTGTTCCCCTGCCACGCGCACGACCGGTCGGACTCTCTCCTCGGCTCGCTCCATCTCCCGGTTGTGAGAATGACAGGGCTCGCGTGCTTGAAGTGTTACCTCTGGATCTTTATCTTCGTATTTAGGTCGACGTTACCTTCTGACGCCAAATTACTGGAAACTATCATGTGGAGCACTCAGAATGCCAAGTAGGTGTCATATTTAAACTCAATAGAGTGTCAAGCTTGGCAAATTCGCTGTGTGTGTGGAGAAGGGGAACTTAAAAACTGTATTCAAATTCACTCTTTTCCAATGATGATGACACGTCAAGTTGGCACCTATGATGCGCATTGGCCTGTAGGCAACATTTCTTACCCAAAGTTGTGTCTTGAGATTGGAGGTGAATGTAAGCCTAGTCTACGTGTCAGAAATGCTATCAGAAGTCAGAACAATATTATCTGGATAGCATTGTGTATTTGGCACATTCCTTAAAGCTAGAATCCTTAATCGAAAACAATAGCAAAGCGAACTTCTCTGTTTTGGTAAAAAGCTGAGGGAGAAATGTAAGAAATGTAACCACTCTCAAATTAATAGACAGAGCTATGAATGCAAGGACTGACCATTCATTATATCAACATTATAGTTTTAACCATGTTTCGAGTCTATACAGTGTTTGTTTATGTTAACTTTGTTTACAAATATTGGAGAAAATCAAACTTACGCTATATTTCGGTTCTGATGGGGTACGCTCATCAGGCATTTCTAAGTTATATTCTTCAAGAATTAATGGGTATATAGGTAATCATTAATTTTTAAGCAGGGATGTAAATTAAGATAATATGCTAGCCTGGCTAGTGACCTTTTGTCATTTCAAATATTACATGGCACATATTTAGGACCCGGGCTAGTAAAAATTGCAGTCTACTAGCCCAGCTGGCGAGTGCCCAAAAAAACATAAATTCCATCCCTGTTTATAAATCCAAAACATTGATGTAATAACCAAGGATTATAGCTTTAAGCAAGTGGTATTCAGCCAGGGGTACTGCAGGGGGTCCATGTATTTTTCTCGAACAATTCTAAAGTGGAAAAAATTAAATTTTATTTAATTTAGTTTTTAAATGAAAATTGCTAGCAACAACATAATAAACGAATTTTGAATTATATATCGGACAGTTGAAAATAGGAGAATATCTTCTTTCTAATGATGTCAACTTTACTTCTCAACTCCTAGTGTTGAGCACATTACACTCACTGGCGTATCTGATATTGGTTCTGAAAAAGCACCCGCAAATAGGCTGCCAGTGCAGCAGGTAACCCTAACCGTTGTTTAACCAGATAAACAGCTGCATTTAGCCAAAGTGTGTCTAGCTAATAGGCTACGTTTAGAGTTTACACTTCCTCTTCCAATGACAAAATGGGAAGGTCAAAATACGTTTTGCCTGGGAGGTGGTCCCTGGGCAAAAAAAAGTTGAAGACCCCTGATTTAAGCTATAACAGAGGCCCAATGTGTGCAGTATTTTCCTCTCGAACACCCCACTTTATGGTGGAATGAGAGGAAAAGCCACCGGCGAACGGTGCCAAGTGTGTCTAGGTGTACTGTAGGCTAGCTCCCAGCTCGCTCAACTCCCTCAAGGAAATAGCACATCTCTCCAGTTAGTCTCGAACTCTGAACCTTCCCTGGCGAGAGAAAGCTGAGAAGCATGCTAGGGCTGCAAGCACAGACACTTTCCTAATTATAGTTTCAGAGAGCCTTATCGAGGCTACTGGCAGTAAAATAATGTGTTCTGGTAACATTTATCACTCACACTATACTGAATCTCTCTCTCTACACCCACATCACATGGCCCGTTTATGGAAATCAATTTCTGCCGCGTTTGGTAAAGGCACAAGGTATTGATTGTTAATATCCCAGGTTCATGATTTAACTGCAGACTCATGACATTCAGAATTATAAATTAGGCCTAACTAAATGTGATTGGCAATGCACCAGCACAACAGTGTGCATTTTTGTGACCACCAATGTCAACCTATCAGTGAAGTCTGGTCTTTGTTATGGGGTCAGTGTCACTGACTGACCTCTACTCTGTCTGACCTCTAGGGTCCATATGTCAGTGGCAAGGGCAGAGGAACAAAACTCCCGATGTTCCTTTCCTCTCTTTTATACTCCCCCCCCCCCCCCCCCCCCCCCCCGTTGACCTCCATAGATTACAGCTAATAGAATAAACATGGAGAATGGACAGAGTATGCTGAATGCTCGGGTGATAATTACCAAGCTGATGCGCAGCAGGAAACTGTTACAGTTCATATAAGGGAATTAGTAAATTTAAATAAATAAATTAGGACTTAATCTATGGATTTCATATGACTGGGAGGTCACTTGGGAGCCAGGTCCAGCCAATCAGAATGGGGTTTTCCCCACAAAAGGGCTTTATTACAGACAGAAATATTCCTCAGTTTCATCAGCTGTCCAGGTGGCTGGTCTCAGACGATCTGGTCTCAGACGATCTGGTCTCAGACAATCCCACAGGTGACGAAGCTGGATGTGGAGGTCCTGGCCTAGCGTGGTTATACGTGGTCTTCAGTTGTGAGGCCGATTGGGCGTACTGCCAAATTCTCTACAATGACATTGGAGGTGGCTGATGGTAGAGAAATTAACATTAAATTCTCTGGCAACAGCTCTAGTGGACATTCCTGCTGTCAGCATGCCAAGTGCATGCCTCAAAGCTTGAGACATCTGTAGCATTGTGTTGTGTGACATTGCACACATTGGCCTTTTATTGTCCCCAGGACAAGGTGCACCTGTGTAATGATCATGCTGTTTAATCAGCTTCTTGATATGCCACACCTGTCAGGTGGATAGATTATCTTGGCAAAAGTGAAATGCTCACTAACAGGGATGTAAACAAATTTGTGCACAACATTTGAAAGAAATATGCTTTTTGTGCTTATGGAAAAATTCCGGAATCTTTTATTTCAGCTCATGAAACATGGGACTTTACATGTTGTGTACTTTACAACTTTTGTGTTTATATTTTTGTTCAGTATATGTATGCATCCCAAATTACACCCTGTTCCCTATATAGTACACTACTTTTGACCAGAGCCCTACGGAGGGAATAGGGTTTCCTATGTTGTGTGTGTTAGGTGACTGTGAGCTGGTGTTTTTAAATGGTATATTTTATTTATACATCCGATTCCATTGGGATTAAACATCTCAGTACTTCAGGTTGGGCTTCAGTGCTCTACAATGGAGTGAGAGAGAGAGAGAGAGAGATGTCATTTCAGCGTGGACAGTTGGGTAATGGTTGAGATGTTGATCGATGAGATTACAACCTACGGTACGTTCCCTTGGCGATTTGGCCAAAATATCATATCACAATATTTTTTTACAGTATGACAGTATTTTATGTTTTTGACCCTAGGATGCAACACATACATTCTAAGTGATTTCAATGGGTCTTTCTTCATTCTGATTGTTTTATACTGTTCAATTCAACTTAAACCAGAAATTGATTTCATTTGAGATCATTTACACACTGGCACATAGGGCTGCACCATATGGGCAAAAAATCTAGCCGTTATTTTTAACCAAATATTGCATTTGCGATTTGACTTGGGATTTAGATCAAAACAATTGGGTGAACTGGTGTAATTATGGAAATAGAATGATTATTCTAATTATATAGTTAGAATGTACCCACTGGGCACAGATGTTAATTCAACATCTACTCCATATTGGTTCAACATAATTTCATTAAAATGACGTGAAAACAACATTGACTCAACCAGTGGGTAATAGTGGCCACTTTGAATACAGTGTTGTTTAACATGACAACGAATGAAAAAGCCAGGGAAGCGTTCATAGAATTAGCAATTAGAATAGCCTACTGATCCCTATTGAGGCGTTATTGTGACAGGGTAAGAACTAAAGTGTTGGTCAGTGTTTCCCAGGGGAGTGGAATCTTTGGCTACATTCAAGACGTCCTCTAGTGATTTTTGTACTTTTCCTGTTGAAAAGCAACCCAATATGGAGACAAGTACGGGCAAGTGGGTGTGTCGAAAGGAGTTGGTGTATGGAAAGCGAATCAGCTATTGTGCACTCAAGACCATTTTACGTGGCGGATTGAGCTGCAAGACGAGTCAATAAGAAGGCCACTAGTGCACCTGTGTTGTATGGACAGGCCTGCCGACCTGACAGCAGGACGCTAATGTGGCCCCCCCCCCCATCGTTTTATTTCAAGTAGGATAGCAGCCTATACAAGAAATAACTAACATTGATAACCGTCTAGATGTCACCTTGATACATGCACATACAGTCTACTCAATGGGGAGGGCATGAACGTCCTGCTTGACAAGCACTACTGTCCGGCAACATACACCTTGTATCAGGATGACAGTCACACTAAGCACACACATACAACGCATGAAGCACCCATCATCAGTACTTTTAATCCAAAATGTACAATCGTTGTTGTGTAAAAATAACAGTGAATTATGACTCAGACTCATCCTGTGGCTTCATAACAGAAGTGCAAACTGTTGTGGTATGGTAGCTCAATGTAATGTATGGTAGCTTAGTGTACGGTAGTTGCGTGGTAAGAAACAGGAGCAAAAAAAGCACAGCTCAATCAAAACCGTCTAACCTATAGCAGAGCGCTCTGACACACCTACGCCTTTCTACACGCCCTCTACTTTCCTTTCCACACCCACTCGCCCAATTCTCTGGTAGTCATATTGAGCTGCAGCTACCCCATTCTCTGGTAGTCATATTGAGCTGCAGCTACCCCATTCTCTGGTTGTCATATTGAGCTGCAGCAAACCCAATTCTCTGGTTGTCATATTGAGCTGCAGCAAACCCAATTCTCTGGTTGTCATATTGAGCTGCAGCTACCCCATTCTCTGGTTGTCATATTGAGCTGCAGCTACCCCATTCTCTGGTTGTCATATTGAGCTGCAGCAAACCCAATTCTCTGGTTGTCATATTGAGCTGCAGCTACCCCATTCTCTGGTAGACATATTGAGCTGCAGCTACCCCATTCTCTGGTTGTTATATTGAGCTGCAGCTACCCCATTCTCTGGTTGTCATATTGAGCTGCAGCTACCCCATTCTCTGGTTGTTATATTGAGCTGCAGCTACCCCATTCTCTGGTTGTCATATTGAGCTGCAGCTACCCCATTCTCTGGTTGTCATATTGAGCTGCAGCTACCCCATTCTCTGGTAGTCATATTGAGCTGCAGCTACCCCATTCTCTGGTAGTCATATTGAGCTGCAGCTACCCCATTCTCTGGTTGTCATATTGAGCTGCAGCAAACCCAATTCTCTGGTTGTCATATTGAGCTGCAGCTACCCCATTCTCTGGTAGACATATTGAGCTGCAGCTACCCCATTCTCTGGTTGTTATATTGAGCTGCAGCTACCCCATTCTCTGGTTGTCATATTGAGCTGCAGCTACCCCATTCTCTGGTTGTCATATTGAGCTGCAGCTACCCAATTCTCTGGTTGCCATATTGAGCTGCAGCTACCCCATTCTCTGGTTGCCATATTGAGCTGCAACTACCCCATTCTCTGGTAGTCATATTGAGCTGCAGCTACCCCATTCTCTGGTAGTCATATTGAGCTGCAGCTACCCCATTCTCTGGTTGTCATATTGAGCTGCAGCTACCCCATTCTCTGGTTGTCATATTGAGCTGCAGCTACCCAATTCTCTGGTTGCCATATTGAGCTGCAGCTACCCCATTTTCTGGTTGCCATATTGAGCTGCAGCTACCCCATTTTCTGGTTGCCATATTGAGCTGCAACTACCCCATTCTCTGGTAGTCATATTGAGCTGCAGCTACCCCATTCTCTGGTAGTCATATTGAGCTGCAGCTACCCCATTCTATGGTAGTCTTATTGAGCTGCAACTACCCCATTCTCTGGTTGCCATATTGAGCAGCAATATGTAAATCAGGTGATAAATGAGGTGAAAAGGAGACTGGAGTGCCACTAAGTGTTTTCTCTTCATCTAGTAACATATTCATGCTTAGTATTTTCCTCTCTGATTTAGAAGATACTGTTGCTCAAACAACATGCTGATTTAGGCCTACACCAGCACTCGTATTAGGCTGTATTAGCTAGCTACGTTTGCGCTGACTCAGTACATTTATTAGCTAGCTAGCCAACTAGCTAGTGATTAGCATTAGCAGCTAACACAATTTATTTTATCCACAACTTGGTAACAAAAGACAAAAGATAAAGTAAAAACCCATACCGGTCTGTGCATCAATACTGGTATATAATAAAATACAGTATATGGTAAAATGCGGTATACCGGCCAGCTCTACATTCACTCACTCAAACACTCACACAGACAGATGCATGACTCAGTCCATACTCTACACAGACAGCCTGCATGACTCAGTCCATACTCTACACAGACAGCCTGCATGACTCAGTCCATACTCTACACAGACAGCCTACATGACTCAGTCCATACTCTACACAGACAGCCTGCATGACTCAGTCCATACTCTACACAGACAGCCTGCATGACTCAGTCCATACTCTACACAGACAGCCTGCATGACTCAGTCCATACTCTACACAGACAGCCTACATGACTCAGTCCATACTCTACACAGACAGATGCATGACTCAGTCCATACTCTACACAGACAGATGCATGACTCAGTCCATACTCTACACAGACAGATGCATGACTCAGTCCATACTCTACACAGACAGATGCATGACTCAGTCCATACTCTACACAGACAGCCTGCATGACTCAGTCCATACTCTACACAGACCGGTGCGGCCTAACCAATCAGAGCTGCAGTAGGCCTATATACCATTGCCAAATATGGATCTGTGCCATTCACTTTGAACTGGACTGTGTATACAGCTTTGGTCTTGAGTAGATGTACTTGTTTTGAGATCAAAGCAAGAGCTGCATGTAGCCCCGTGTCCACATTTTGTTCATATCCTTAGCTAGTTACTGAGTTATTAGCCCAGTTCTAGATCATTTATGGTCAGCAATGGGGGAGTGATTGCTTCCTATAAGAGCACAAAATGTGTACATTTCTAGACATCTTTGAAAAGCGAGTCAGATAAAGAGCTTTTCTTGTCTTAAAGGGGCAGTGTTGTATTTTGAGACAGGCTTGAATAAGCTAAGTAGCCAATATGCACAGGGTAGCATCATTTGTCTGATTCTCTGTAATAATGGTATGTGAATAATTATGCATTTTATTTTGTAAAATGGTTTCTTGCATCAAACACAACATTTTCAGTCATCTCCTTGTCTGAAGGACAAGTGGATAAACAGGTTCATGTCAAGCCCTGCATGATTTTTTCAAAAGTCTCATGGAATGTAGGTCTACATTGAACACCACACATTGGCTGCTACTGTAGGCTGAATGATAGAACAGCTATTTCCATTTTAAAGCATTCTGTTTTTCCAGTCACATTCTGTTAAAGGTCCCCAAAGCACAAACATCAGGGGCGGACTGATACAATCATTTAGGCTGGGATATTGACTCCATCCCAGGCCACCCTCTTCACGCTAACCACCAGACCGCTAATTTTGTAGGCTAACCCTATTTGTTGATCTAACGGGTACCAAACTAGTTATACATTTGGCCACTATGTTCATCTGGGAAGAAAGTTATCCACATTACAAAATACAAACATTTGGGACTGACCAACAAGTTACGGGATCTGTACACTGAGTTTTCAAAGTATGCTATGGCTATGGGTGCACCCTCAAAAACTCGGAATACACCAATCATAGCACATTCAAATGTACAAGGCTAGACACACAAAACAATTAGCCTACACTTTTTAAAAAGAGAATGAGATATACAGCGTTAGCTCAAATGTTCAAATTATTATCTTTATATTCATGCATAAAGTATAAAAAAACTTCACACATTCACTGAACTTGAACATAACCTACAACAATGTAAGTAATTATAATACAATAAGCTACTCTACAAAAAAATGTAGATTACAATGTTCACTCACGGGTGTCCATAAAACAAACTGCACAAAAATAAACACATCTAAATACTGAGTCAATGAAATTGAACATTGGCTACATAACTGCAAGTATAATATGAAAGTCCCAAAAACATGCCTCTGTACAGAAGCTTTAAATCACAGCAAATTTTATTTCACCCATGTCAGCCTGTTAAGGAAGAGTCATAGCATAGCTACTTCAGAGTAACCAGGAAGTAATTACCACTAGTAAACCAGTAGGCGGCGCAGTAACTCACTGCTCTCTGCCATCTTGTCAATGATGTCATCTTTGTCAAGTCCCCTAAGAATCTCCTCCTCTGTTGCCATCAAAAGGAACGCTTCAAGGTTCTCTTGAGTGAGGGAGGTTCTTAGGCGGTTCTTCATGAATTTCAGGGTGGAGAAGGTCCTCTCACAAGCCACCTGAGTGATGGATAGGGTGAGGAGGAACTTGTAGCCTAAACCAATGATGTGATATGCATCCGTGAGCAGATTGTACTTAGACAGTAGAAGATAGCAGCATATCGGGCAGTTTTTACACGTGGAACAACTTCTGCTCACCAACTCCACACTTTCATCAGGATCCTCAAAGCCTTCCCCTGATTCATCACTGGCGGCGGCAGCCCTGGTGTTGTACTCCTCCAATGCTGACTGTTTCAGTCTTTCCCACTGTTGTGCAAGGCTGATCAGTTCAGCCTGCAATGCCTCAACAGTGTCATGTTCTTCAAATTCCAGTAAGTATTTGCTGAGCTCCTTCATGGCTGTCTTTGGAAGGCCCTTTTCTCTGATCTCAGGAAAAGGCTTGGGATTCATGTAGGAGACATCTGCACACAGCACGGCATTTGCTGCATAACGGCTGTGAATACTTTCAACAACAGTGTCCAGTTCCACATTGTGGATCTTGATTTTGTAATCCATGTCTGCATTAGCAATGGGCTCGTCTTCTGCCAACTCACCTGGTTTTCTCTTCTTTTTTGTTCTCTTCTCTGGGAGAGCAGTCTGAGCTTCGGCATCACAGTCTTGCTGCTCCTCCAGAATGACATTGGCCCACTCAACAAAGTCGTCTGCTGCCCTCTTCACACCCTCAAAGTCTCGGGCACACTTTCTCAGGTTATCCTCCATTTCCGCCACCAAGTGCTGTGCTGTTACGATATCCATGCCACTTGTTTGCAAGTATTTAGAGAGAGAGGGGACGTCTGCTCAAAAATCCAGAGAAAAACCTCAGCTGTAAGTCTGGTTTCATACTTTAGGATAGCATCCTTGTACCCTTGGGCCTTGGTTCGGATGGCAGGTTTTATGGTCACATCCTTTTCCATTCTTTCCATAGTGATGACCACATCTGGTCAGGCTTTGCAAAGCTTCCAAATACTTTCCTTTAGGCCTTGTCTTTGGCCCACCAGCATGTTTCACCAATTACATTAAGCCGTCTGTGTTTCCTGTCCTCACTGGTTTCCTCCCATAGCTTCATGCACTTGTAGGAATCTCGAACGAACACTGCAATGTCATTCAGTAGTGAGAAAAGGGATTCACTTGCCACAACAACCCCAGTGGTGTCAGTTAGCACAAGGTTGAGGACATGTGAGTAACACCATATGTGTACTTGGTTAGGAGACTCTCCTGTGAGTGATGCAGAGAAGCCCCTGTATTGTCCCTGCATAGTAGCTACTCTGTCTGTTGCATTACCAACACACTGTTTGATACCTATGTCCATCTTCTCAAGGTTCTGTTGTTTCACAAGGTCCACAAAGTAATGTCCAGTCAATGACTCAGTCAATGACCGCAATGAGTCTCTGGTGGACAACATCAGTGACATGTCACAGAAATACTGCACACTGGTCTTTGGATGTTAAATCCTGTGTTGTGTCCATTTGTATTGAGAACATCCCTGCCTTTCTCACTTCAACAGCAATTGTCTGCTGAATCAACAATCTGATGACTTCAATTACTTTATATGCTGTTGTTTTGGACGTCATAGTTACCAAGGACCCTCTTCCTTTACTTCCCATCTGCTTCTTGCTCTTCTCAATGCAACCACTAACATGCTCTTGTAGGCAGACATCATATTTGCTTAGCAACAATATGAGCTCAAGAAACTTGATTGACGGCCATGTTTTCCAAGTTATATGCAGCTTCGTGTCTGTGTGCTCTGTAGCTAAGCCCACATTTCCCAATAACTTTAACTACATCAATCACACGTTCCATGACCTGCCTCCTCTTTCTGACCTGGTCTCGTTGAACTGACATTTGCTTATAACTCAGAAGGGTACAGATGTCTGGTTTGTTGGCTCTGAGGAAAAATGCTTCTGCACTTTCTCTATGGGTCTTGCTTCTCTCATGTTCCTGTACTCTCTGATGGACATGTTTCCAGGCCTGCATGCCTTCTTTGACAAATGCACTATCACTGGCTGAAGGTTTAGCAAATGCAAGACACACTGAGCATAGCAAGGAGGGAGTTACTTCATTGTATGTCAGCCATTTTCTGTTTGTGCCATCTTTGAAGTGGAATACATTGGGAATGACACTTTGGGCGGTTTGTTTTGGGTGGAACTGAAAAAGTAAGTCAAAATCCTTGGACTGAGGACAGGCAAAATAATCAAATGGATTTTCTGTGCTTTCGCTGTCCCTTTCAATTTTCCCTGTACTGGGCCCTGAACCTCTCTCTGTCTCTCTCTCTCTCTGTCTCTCTCTCTCTCTGTCTCTCTCTCTCGATGTCTCTCTCTCTCGATGTCTCTCTCTCTCTCGATGTCTCTCTCTCTCGATGTCTCTCTCTCTCGATGTCTCTCTCTCTCGATGTCTCTCTCTCTCGATGTCTCTCTCTCTCTCGATGTCTCTCTCTCTCGCTCTCGATGTCTCTCTCTCTCTCGATGTCTCTCTCTCTCTCTCTCTCTCTCTCTCTCGATGTCTCTCTCTCTCTCTCTCTCTCTGTCTCTCTCTCTCTCTCTCTCGATGTCTCTCTCTCTCTCGATGTCTCTCTCTCTCTCTCTCTCTCTCTCTCTCGATGTCTCTCTCTCTCTCTCTCTCTCTCTCTCTCTCTCTCTCTCTCTCTCTCTCTCTCTCTCTCGATGTCTCTCTCTCTCTCTCTCTCTCTCTCTCTCTCTCTCTCTCTCTCTCTCTCTCTCTCTCTCTCTCTCTCGATGTCTCTCTCTCTCTCTCTCTCTCTCTCTCTCGATGTCTCTCTCTCTCTCTCTCTCTCTCTCTCTCTCGATGTCTCTCTCTCTCTCTCTCTCTCTCTCGATGTCTCTCTCTCTCTCTCTCTCTCTCGATGTCTCTCTCTCTCTCTCTCTCTCTCTCTCTCTCTCTCTCTCTCTCTCTCTCTCGATGTCTCTCTCTCTCTCTCTCTCTCTCTCTCTCTCTCTCTCTCGATGTCTCTCTCTCTCAATGTCTCTCTCTCTCTCAATGTCTCTCTCTCTCTCGATGTCTCTCTCTGTGTGTGTGTGCACATCTGGTTGCTCTGCAGAATGACATTAACATGGTAAATAGCCTAAGCTTTTATTACTTGTGTATTACTTTTAGCCTGTTTCGCTGTACAGTGTATGTGCACTTTCCCTAGCTTTAATTTATGTGGCATGAGTCATGACCGAATGCTGGCAAGTCCATAGTCTAGGTTTTACTATTTTTTACTAGATGAAACATATTGCCTTCAATGTCATATTATGATCACTATTTTGCACTCATTGCTATGGTATAATTCCTCCACGAAGACGTAAGACGTGCAAACTGTTTAGCCTACCGGCCGTTGTGTCGCTATTATTAGCTAGGCTACTTACAGTTGAAGTCGGAAGTTTACATACACTTAGGTTGGAGTCACTAAAACTCGTTTTTCAACCACTCCACAAATGTCTTGTTAACTTGTCTAGGATAGGGGGCAGCATTTTCACGTTTGGATGAAAAGCATACCCAAATTCAACTGCCAGTTACTCATCCCCAGAAGATAAGATATGCATATCGTTAGTAAATTTGGATAGAAAACACACTGAAGTTTCTAAAACTGTTTGAATCATGTCTGTGAGTATAACAGAACTTATTTAACAGGCGAAACCCCGAAACAAAACCATACATTTTTTTGAGGTCACTCTCTTTTCAATGAGTTTTCATTGGGAAACCAGATTTTTAATTGACCTGCTTGTAGTTCCTGCCGCTTCCACTGGATGTCAACAGTCTTGAGAAATTGGTTGAGGTTATTCCTTTGTGTAATCAAGAAGTACGGCCATCTTGAACGAGAGTCACATTAAGTGTCCTGTTAGATAGAAGAGCGTAACCAGAAAGCTAGCTATAGTTGGTTTTAATCCTGTATTGAACACAGATCATCCCGTCTTCAATTTTATCGTAGTTTGACATTTTTTGGCAAAGTTTACAGGTAACCTTTGAGATATTTTGTAGTCACGTTTGAGCAATTTGGAAGCGGTATTTTTCTATAGATAAGTTTAATGCTAGCTAGCAATTTACCTTGGCTTACTGCATTCCCATAACAGGCAGTCAGTCTCCTCGTGGAGTGCAGGTCGTTATTGCGTTGGACTAGTTAACTGTAAGGTTACAAGATTGGATCCCCCGAGCTGATAAGGTGACAATCTGTCATTCTGCCCCTGAACGAGGCAGTTAACCCACCGTTCCTAGGCCGTCATTGAAAATAAGAATGTGTTCTTAACTGACTTTCCTAGTTAAATAAAGATTAAATAAAGTTTTTTTTTTTTTTTTTGTTTTTTTTACAAATTGGCAAAATCGGTGTCCAAAAATACCGATATCCGATTGTTATGAAAACTTGAAATCGGCCCTAATTAATCAGCCAATCCGATTAATCGGTCGACCTCTAGTTAGGATATCTACTTTGTACATGACACAAGTCATTTTTCCATCAATTGTTTACAGACAGATTATTTCACTTAGAATTCACTGTATCACAATTCCAGTGGTTCAGAAGTTTACATACACTAAGTTGACTGTGCCTTTAAACAGCTTGAAAATTCCAGAAAATGTTGCCATGGCTTTAGAAGCTTCTGATAGGATAATCAACATAATTTGAGTCAATTGGAGGTGTACCTGTGGATGTATTTCAAGGCCTACCTTCAAACTCAGTGCCTCTTTCCTTGACATCATGGGAAAATCAAAAGAAATCAGCCAAGTCCTCAGAAAAAAATGTAGACCTCCACAAGTCTGGTTCATCCTTGGGAGCAATTTCCAAACGCCTGAAGGTACCACGTTCATTTGTAAAAACAATAGTACACAAGTATAAACACCATGGGACCACGCAGCCGTCATACCGCTCAGGAAGGAGACGAGTTCTGTCTCCTAGAGATGAACGTACTTTGGTGCGAAAAGTGCAAATCAATCCTAGAACAACAGCAAAGGAGGAGGAAACAGGTACAAAAGTATCTTATTGACAGAAAAACTAGTCCTAAATCGACATAACCTGAAAGGACGCTCAGCAGGGAAGAAGCCACTGCTCCTAAACCGCCATATAAAAGCCAGACTATGGTTTTCAACTGCACATGGGGACAAAGATCGTACTTTTTGGAGAAATGTCCTCTGGTCTGATGAAACAAAAATAGAACAGTTTGGCCATAATGACCATCGTTATGTTTGGAGGAAAAAGGGGGAGGCTTGCAAGCCGAAGAACACCATCCCAACCGTGAAACACGGGGGTGGCAGCATCATGTTGTGGGGGTGCTTTGCTGCAGGAGGGACTGGTGCACTTCACAAAATAGATGGCATCATGAGGGAGGAAAATTATGTGGATATATTGAAGCAACATCTCAAGACAACAGTCAGGAAGTTAAAGCTTGGTCACAAATGGGTCTTCCAAATGGACAATGACCCCAAGCATACTTCCAAAGTTGTGGCAAAATGGCTCAAGGACAGCAAAGTCTTTGGAGTGGCCATCACAAAGCCCTGACCTCAATCCTATAGAAAATTTGTGGGCAGAACTGAAAAAGCGTGTGCTAGCAGGGAGGCTTACAAACCTGACTCAGTTACATCAGCTCTGTCAGGAGGAATGGGCCAAAATTCACCCAACTTATTGTGGGAAGCTTGTGGAAGGCTACCCAACATGTTTGACTCAGGTTAAACAATTTAAAGGCAATGCTACCAAATACTAATTGAGTGTATGTAAACTTCTGACCCACTGGGAATGTGATGAAAGAAATAAAAGCTGAAATAAATCATTCTCTCTACTATTTTTCTGACATTTCACATTCTTAAAATAAAGTGGTGATCCTAACTGACCTAAAAGGGAATTTTTACATGGATTAAATGTCAGGAATTGTGAAAAACTGAGTTTAAATGTATTTGGCTAAGGTGTATGTACTGTAGCTAGCCATGCTGGGTGTCGTATGTGTGTATCAGTGTGTGTGTTTTTGACTGACCTGGTCCCTTACTGGTGAACATGTCGCTTATGTTGCAGCATTTAGCGGCGTCTGTGACAAGGGCCTTTAACCTTTTTATTCTCTCCCTCTCTGCTCCACCTTTCCTTTTCTGACCTTCCATTTCGTCGTGCGACTTGTCTAAAATGAAATCGTTAGAGAAGCAGGTAGACGGTTGCTATGTGCGTCGGGGAGAGACCTGATGTCATTTTTGGCGCGAGGACACTGCAGCGAGAGAGTGATAGTCGCACCTGATGCATGGATTCTCCGTTAGTGATGGGCATTCCGGCTCTTTTCAGTGAGCCGGCTCGTTTGGCTCAGCTCACCAAAAAGAGCCGGCTCTTTTGGCTCCCAATGGCTCTTAAAAAAAGGGTTTTGTATTTTTTCAAGTCAAACAGTTTGCGATAGTTTGAATATGATTGGTGTTAAAACAATTCTAATTAAATTATTAAATGAAATCATTGTCACGCCCTGACCGTAGATTGCTTTGTATGTTTCTATTTTTGGTTTGGTCAGGGTGTGATGTGGGTGGGTATTCTATGTCTAGGTTTTCTGTTTCTGTGTGTTTGTCCTGGTGTGGTTCCCAATCAGAGGCAGCTGTCTATCGTTGTCTCTGATTGGGAGCCATACTTAGATAGCCTGTTTTCCCACTTTTGTTTGTGGGTGGTTATTTTCTGGTTAGTGTTTGTTGCACCTGTCAGAACTTTTCGTTGGTCGTTTTGTTGTTTTTGTTCGTGTATTCATCTTGATTAAAGGTATTATGGAGACGTACCACGCTGCAACTCCTCTCCTTCTCCCGACGACTTTCGTTACAATCATACTCTAACTTAACCAAAATGTATTTTAAAATAAATTGGTTTGTTATGAAAAAGAATGCTATTAAACATTTGCATTTAAGGTAAACTTTTTAATGTACAGTCGTGGCCAAAGGTTTTGAGAATGACACAAATATTCATTTTCACAAAGTCTGCTGCCTCATTTTTCTATGATGGCAATATGCATATACTCCAGAATGTTATGAAGAGTGAGCAGATGATTTTCAATTAATTGCAAAGTCCCTCTTTACCATGCAAATGAACTAAATCCCCCCCCAAAAATGTACACTGCATTTCAGCCCTGCCACAAAAGGACCAGCTGACATCATGTCAGTGATTCTCTCATTAACACATGTGTGAGTGTTGATGAGGACAAGGCTGGAGATCACTCTGTCATGCTGATTGAGTTTGAATAACAGACTGGAAGCTTCAATAGGAAGGTTGGGCTTGGAATCATTGTTCTTCCTTTGTCAATCATGGTTACCTGCAAGGAAACACGTGCCGTCATCATTGCTTTGCACAAAAGGGCTTCACAGGTAAGGATATTGCTGCCAGTAAGATTGCACCTAAATCAACCATTTATCGCATCATCAAGAACTTCAAGGAGAGCGGTTCAATTGTTGTGAAGAAGGCTTCAGGGTGCCCAAGAAAGTCCAGCAAGTACCAGGACCGTCTCCTAAAGTTGATTCAGCTGTGGGATCGGGGCACCACCAGTACAGAGCTTGTTCAGGAATGGCAGCAAGCAGGTATGAGTCCATCTGCACGCACAGTGAGGCAAAGACTTTTGGAGGATGGCCTGGTGTCAAGAAGGGCAGCAAAGAAGCCACTTATCTCCAGGAAAAACATCAGGGACAGACTGATATTCTGCAAAAGGTACAGGGATTGAACTGCTGAGGACTGGGGTAAAGTAATTTTCTCTGACGAATCCCCTTACCGATTGTTTGGGGCATCCGGAAAAAAGCTTGTCAAATCAAATCAAATCAAATTTTATTAGTCACATACACATGGTTAGCAGATGTTAATGCGAGTGTAGCGAAATGCTTGTGCTTCTAGTTCCGACAATGCAGTAATAACCAACAAGTAATCTAACCTAACAATTCCACAACTACTACCTTATACACACACAAGTGTAAAGGGATAAAGAATATGTACATAAAGATATATGAATGAGTGGTGGTACAGAACGGCATAGGCAAGATGCAGTAGATGGTATAGAGTACGGTATATACATATGAGATGAGTACTGTAGGGTATGCAAACATAAAGTGGCATAGTTTAAAGTGGCTAGTGGTACATGTATTACATAAAGATGGCAAGATGCAGTAGATGATATAGAGTACAGTATATACATATGAGATGGGTAATGTAGGGTATGTACACATTATATTAAGTGGCATTGTTTAAAGTGGCTAATGGTACATTTTTACATAATTTCCATCAATTCCCACTTTTAAGGTGGCTGGAGTTGAGTCAGTATGTTGGCAGCGGCCGCTAAATGTTAGTGGTGGCTGTTTAACAGTCTGATGGCCTTGAGATAGAAGCTGTTTTTCAGTCTCTCGGTCCCTGCTTTGATGCACCTGTACTGACCTCGCCTTCTGGATGATAGCGGGGTGAACAGGCAGTGGCTTGGGTGGTTGTTGTCCTTGATGATCTTTATGGCCTTCCTGTGACATCGGGTGGTGTAGGTGTCCTGGAGGGCAGGTAGTTTGCCCCCGGTGATGCGTTCTGCAGACCTCACTACCCTCTGGAGAGCCTTACGGTTGTGGGCGGAGCAGTTGCCGTACCAGGCGGTGATACAGCCCGACAGGATGCTCTCGATTGTGCATCTGTAGAAGTTTGTGAGTGCTTTTGGTGATAAGCCGAATTTCTTCAGCCTCCTGAGGTTGAAGAGGCGCTGCTGCGCCTTCTTCACGACGCTGTCTGTGTGGGTGGACCAATTCAGTTTGTCCGTGATGTGTACACCGAGGAACTTAAAACTTTCCACCTTCTCCACTACTGACCCGTCGATGTGGATAGGGGGGTGCTCCCTCTGCTGTTTCCTGAAGTCCACAATCATCTCCTTTGTTTTGTTGACGTTGAGTGTGAGGTTATTTTCCTGACACCACACTCCGAGGGCCCTCACCTCCTCCCTGTAGGCCGTCTCGTCGTTGTTGGTAATCAAGCCTACCACTGTAGTGTCATCCGCAAACTTGATGATTGAGTTGGAGGCGTGCATGGCCACGCAGTCGTGGGTGAACAGGGAGTACAGGAGAGGGCTCAGAACGCACCCTTGTGGGGCCCCAGTGTTGAGGATCAGCGGGGTGGAGATGTTGTTACCTACCCTCACCACCTGGGGGCGGCCCGTCAGGAAGTCCAGGACCCAGTTGCACAGGGCGGGGTCGAGACCCAGGGTCTCGAGCTTGATGACGAGTTTGGAGGGTACTGTGGTGTTAAATGCTGAGCTGTAATCGATGAACAGCATTCTCACATGGGTATTCCTCTTGTCCAGATGGGTTAGGGCAGTGTGCAGTGTGGTTGCGATTGCGTCGTCTGTGGACCTATTGGGTCGGTAAGCAAATTGGAGTGGGTCTAGGGTGTCCGGTAGGGTGGAGGTGATATGGTCCTTGACTAGTCTCTCAAAGCACTTCATGATGACGGAAGTGAGTGCTACGGGGCGGTAGTCGTTTAGCTCAGTTACCTTAGCTTTCTTGGGAACAGGAACAATGGTGGCCCTCTTGAAGCATGTGGGAACAGCAGACTGGGATAAGGTTTGATTGAATATGTCCGTAAACACACCAGCCAGCTGGTCTGCGCATGCTCTGAGGACGCGGCTGGGAATGCCGTCTGGGCCTGCAGCCTTGCGAGGGTTAACACGTTTAAATGTTTTACTCACCTCGGCTGCAGTGAAGGAGAGCCCGCAGGTTTTGGTAGGGGGCCGTGTCTGGGAGCCTGTCTGGGAGCAAGACATCCTGGTCCGCGACGGGGCTGGTTCTCTTTTTGTAATCCGTGATTGACTGTAGACCCTGCCACATACCTCTTGTGTCTGAGCTGTTGAATTGCGACTCGATTTTGTCTCTGTACTGGGACTTAGCCTGTTTGATTGCCTTGCGGAGAGAATAGCTACACTGTTTGTATTCGGTCATGCTTCCGGTCTCCTTGCCCTGGTTAAAAGCAGTGGTTCGCGCTTTCAGTTTCACGCGAATGCTGCCGTCAATCCACGGTTTCTGGTTTGGGAATGTTTTAATCGTTGCTGTGGGTACGACATCGTCAATGCACTTCCTAATGAACTCGCTCACCGAATCAGCATATTCGTCAATATTGTTGTTGGACGCAATGCGGAACATATTCCAATCCGCGTGATCGAAGCAGTCTTGAAGCGTGGAATCAGATTGGTCGGACCAGCGTTGAACAGACCTGAGCGTGGGAGCTTGTTGTTTTAGTTTCTGTTTGTAGGCTGGAATCAACAAAATGGAGTCGTGGTCAGCTTTTCCGAAAGGGGGGCGGGGGAGGGCCTTATATGCGTCGCGGAAATTAGTATAACAATGATCTAGGGTTTTTCCAGCCCTGGTAGCACAATCGATATGCTGATAGAATTTAGGGAGTTTTGTTTTTAGATTAGCCTTGTTAAAATCCCCAGCTACGATGAATGCAGCCTCAGGGTGTGTGGTTTCCAGTTTACAAAGAGTCAGATAAAGTTCGTTCAGGGCCATCGATGTGTCTGCTTGGGGGGGAATATATACGGCTGTGATTATGATCGAAGAGAATTCCCTTGGTAGATAATGCGGTCGACATTTGATTGTGAGGAGTTCTAGATCAGGTGAACAGAATGACTTGAGTTCCTGTGTGTTGTTATGATGATCACACCACGTCTCGTTAATCATAAGGCATTCCCCCCCGCCCCTCTTCTTACCAGAAAGATGTTTGTTTCTGTCGGCGCGATGCATGAAGAAACCAGCTGGCTGCACCGACTCCGTTAGCGTCTCTTGAGTTAGCCATGTTTCCGTGAAGCAGAGCACGTTGCAATCCCTGATGTCTCTCTGGAATGCTACCCGTGCTCGGATTTCATCAACCTTATTGTCAAGAGACTGGACATTGGCGAGTAGTATGCTAGGGAGTGGAGCGCGATGTGCCCGTCTCCGAAGCCTGACCAAGAGACCGCTACGTTTGCCCCTTTTACGGCGTCGCATAGGGTCCCCGGCTGGGATCAGATCCATTGTATTGGGTGGAAGGCAAAACACTGGATCCGTTTCGGGAAAGTCATATTCCTGGTTATAACGATGGTGACTTGACGTTAATCGTATATTCAGTAGTTCCTCCCGACTGTATGTAATGAAACCTAAGATTACCTGGGGTACCGATGTAAGAAATAACACATAAAAAAACAAAATACTGCATATTTTCCAAGGAACGCGAAGCGAGGCGGCCATCTCGGTCGGCGCCAGCCCCTAAAAAAGCTTGTCCGGAGAAGACAAGGTGAGCGCTACCATCAGTCCTGTGTCATTCCAACAGTAAAGCATCCTGAGACCATTCATGTGTGGGGCTGCTTCTCAGCCAAGGGAGTGGGCTCACTCACAATTTTGCCTAAGAACACAGCCATGAATAAAGAATGGTACCAACACATCATCCGAGAGCAACTTCTCCCAACCATCCAGGAACAGTTTGGTGACGAACAATGCCTTTTCCAGTATGATGGAGCACCTTGTCATAAGGCAAAAGTGATAACTAAGTGGCTCAGGGAACAAAACATCGATATTTTGGGTCCATGGCCAGGAAACTCCCCAGACCTTAATCCCATTGAGAACTTGTGGTCAATCTTCAAGAGGCGGGTGGACAAAAAAAAACACAAATTCTGACATACTCCAAGCATTGATTATGCAAGAATGGGCTGCCATCAGTCAGGATGTGGCCCAGAAGTTAATTGACAGCATGCCAGGGCGGATTGCAGAGGTCTTGAAAAAGAAGGGTCAACACTGCAAATATTGACTCTTTGCATCAACTTCATGTAATTGTCAATAAAAGCCTTTGACACTTATGAAATGCTTGTAATTATACTTCAGTTTTCCATAGTAACATCTGACAAAAATATCTAAAGACACTGAAGCAGCAAACTTTGTGGAAATTAATATTTGTCATTCTCAAAACCTTTGGCCACGACTGTACATATACAAAGTGCATATAAATTGAACCTTTCAAAACGAATACAATCTGCACAGCATAATATAATATTGCACCATATCAAAGAAAAATAAATAACAATGTGCAAAACTGCAGCATCCCACTTAAAACATTAAACGGGTCCCTCTTTTCTCTCTCTTTATTGCCATATTATAACCAGCAGCACACAGCAATGCTGACCATATTTTGCTTTTATGAGAGATTTGCATTCAGAAATGCAAGCTGTCTCACTTTCAAGGGGCTGATGCGGTTTCTTCTCTCAGTAATTATTTGTCCTGTTTTGGAGAAGACCCTCTAAGGGAACGGATGTGGCCACTATGCAGAGTCTCCCTGCCATGACTTTAGTAAGCCGTGGGTAGTCACAGGCCTTGTTCTTCCACCAGCTCCATTAGGGATTCCTTCGTGTTGCTTCCCCAGTTGCTCTCTTGTCAAACAGCATACGTTTATGGCAATACTGCTGGTGCTTCTGATCCCTCTTCTTCCTGTTGCCCTGGTGCCTGAGCCAGCTGACTGCTGGGCCTCCCTGCTGCTGAGGTTATTCTTTGAAGAGCCTCATCAATCACTCTGGCATCACTCAAGGCTAACTTCTTAAACCTGGGATCAAGTGCAGCGGTTTCTGATAGCACGTGATTATATTCCATTCTGTGGAATTTTCTGTCCATTGATGAACATAGGGTGTCCATCAACTCTGTCACATGTCCTGTGGTTACATTTGCTTCTCTCTGGCGGCTGGCTGTGATTCGCTGAAGACCCTTACACAGGAGTATCATTATTGAGGCTGTCACATAGCTGAAAAGAGAGAACAGTAACTTATTAGTTCAGGTTCATGTTTTGTCTACTGATACTACATTCTCATCTACTGCTCATATACATTTATAATACTGGATTAAATAACGATGTAGTAATAACTGCTTACTGTACCTCTGATCTCCACAGTGACCTGCTCAAAGGGTTCCAGGACTCTGCACACCTCCTCCACCACCTCCCATTCCTCTTGGGTCAGAACAGCAACAGGTGCATTGACAATGGCCAGGGTAGAGCTGATGGCATCCTTTGACTCAAGAAACCGCTCAACATATAAAATGTTGAATTCCACCTTGTAGTACAGTCTTGTTTAGGCCTCAGCTCAGGCATGCCCATCTGGCTTTGTGTAGACTTTAGTTTTTCAGCACCTACTGTGCTCCTGTGGAAGCATTCCACAGCTGCTTTCACTTTGTCCACAGTGGGCTTCATCACTTTCAGAGCATCTCTTACAATCAGGTTGATTGTGTGGGCAAGACGTGGATGATGGGCCCATTAAAACATTTTCATGGCTTTGGTTATATTAGCTGCATTGTCGCTAACACACAGACCACTTTTCCATTTTCTTGCCATTCTCTGGCCACTCTCAACAGTTCCTCTGCCAAGTTCTCTGAGGTGTGTCTGTCGCTGAACTCAAAGCAGTGAAATGAAGTGAAATGTAACCGACATGTAAGAAGTGGTTGCCCTTGATGTCCAGCAGTCAGTGGTAAGGCAAACTGCAGTAGCTTTTTGGACTCTTTCCCGCACTGAAGCCTGTGTACTCTCGTACAGTTGTGGAATAAGTGATTTTAAAAGGGTTTTCCTGCTTGGAATTGTGTACATTGGATTTAGACTATTGCTCTAATTTCAAAATCCTCTGTCCTCCAAACGACTGGAAATCGGTGGAAATCGGTGGCAATCATTTTTTGGCCAATGCAATATCCAATTTGGCCTTGTTTTGCTACAGACATAGACTTTGGCATAAACTGGTCCATAGAAGACTGTGTTGCTGTGGGTCGTGGAGTAGGTCTACTTGACTGAGTGGATACGCTGGCTCCACCACTATCACTAGCAGGCCCGCTAGTTTCTCCAAGCTCCGCTACAGCTAGCTTCACAGTTGGGTGCACAGTTCTCATATGCCGGTGTAGGTTGTGCATAGAACCGGCTTTAAATTAGATTTTGTTTTGGCAAATTCTACACTGTGCTCTAACATTGTCTACATTATTAAAATGCATCCAAATGCTACTGTGTTTCCGACTCATTTTCCAGCTGTTGTTTTCACAGCTGTCCTTCCTCTCTCTCCTCGGCTGCTAAGTGTGTGTCTGTGAGTGAGTTGACTCGGCCCTTCCTCACGCACCTTTGGTTCATTGGTTGGCACTGTGTGTCTGATTGTCAGGAACAACAGGTGAGGCTATTAGTCTGAGCAAACAGTCAGAACTGATTATTCATATCTTAATTTTTAAAATATTTTTATAAATAGATTTGTCTCTTCTGATATGCGAACCGGCTCCCAACGTTCATCTACAAGAGCTGGCTCTTAGAGCTGACTCGTTCGCAAACGACCCATCACTATTCTCCTTCATCTCATTCCTGCTTGCTATATTATTGCTGCTCAAGTTGACTATTCACGGCAGGCCAAAACGACCCTCAGGCCCCCGGGAAATGTCCCGGTGGTCCCGACGACCAGTCCGCCACTTGTCGCTCCTCTTTTCAGTTCGCTGTAGCTAGCGACTGGAACGAGCTGCAAAAAACACTCAAACTGGACAGTTTTATCTCCATCTCTTCATTCAAAGACTCAATCAGGGACACTCTTACTGACAGTTGTGGCTGCTTCGTGTGATGTATTGTTGTCTCCACTTTTGTGCTGTTGTCTGTGCCCAATAATGTTAGTACCATGTTTTGTGCTACTACCATGTTGTGCCACACGGCCCCGCAGCCATACAGCCCCAAAGCCATACAGCCCCACAGCCATACAGTTCCACAGCCATACAGCCCCAAAGCCATACAGCCCCACAGCCATACATCCATACAGCCATACATCCCCACAGCCTTACAGCCATACATCCATACAGCCATACAGCCCCATAGCCTTACAGCCATACATCCATACAGCCATACAGCCCCATAGCCTTACAGCCCCAAAGCCATACAGCCCCACAGCCATACATCCATACAGCCATACAGCCCCATAGCCTTACAGCCCCAAAGCCATACAGCCCCACAGCCATACATCCATACAGCCATACATCCCCACAGCATTACAGCCATACATCCATACAGCCATACAGCCCCATAGCCTTACAGCCCCAAAGCCATATAGCCCCACAGCCATACAGCCATACATCCCCACAGCCTTACAGCCATACATCCATACAGCCATACACCTCCACAGCTTTACAGCCCCAAAGCCATACAGCCCCACAGCCATACATCCATACAGCCATACAGCCCCAAAGCCATACAGCCCCACAGCCCCACAGCCATACAGACATATATTAGGTAGTGTTGTTGTTGTGAAGTGACTCAGTCAGCAGTATGTAAAGGCTTGGCGAGAGGGAGACATGGAGAGAGAGAGGTAAAGACAGAGGTAAAGACAGAGGGAGAGAGAGAGAGAGAGAGAGAGAGATAGATGTAGAGAGAACGAGAAGGAGAGAGATGTAGAGGTACAGTATCTGGTGTCTCATCTAGATTTATGACTTTGTTCCTGTTCCCACTTTAGAGACCACCGCTGTCTCAGCTAATAAATTAGTATTGCCCTCTACCACGCACACACACACGCACACACATTGGCTCGAAACGTGCCGGGGTCCCTTTGTCTCATAACTCATGGCAGGGCGAGGTGGTTCTTCCATTGTTATCAGTGTTAGCGCGTGCGTGTCTATGTGTGAGTCCAGACCCTGGGAGTGTACTGTTATAGATTGTTATTTAAGGATGATATCACTCTTCTGCTTCATAATCAATACGTGATCAATAGGAGAGGAACTCTTCATTGATTGGCCACTGGCCTGCATGCTGGAACATAACAAAGATCTCACACTCTGCAGAAGAATTCATACCCTCTTATTAGAACTTAGGAGGGGAGTGGTAGCCTGGTGGAATCAGCCTGATTGCTGTGTTTACCTAGGGGAGCGGTAGCCTGGTGGAACCAGCCTGATCGCTGTGTTTACCTAGGGGAGCGGTAATCTGGTGGAACCAGCCTGATCACTGTGTTTACCTAGGGGAGCGGTAGCTTGGTGGAATCAGCCTGATCACTGTGTTTACCTAGGGGAGGGGTAGCTTGGTGGAACCAGCCTGATCGCTGTGTTTACCTAGGGGAGGGGTAATCTGGTGGAACCAGCCTGATCGCTGTGTTTACCTAGGGGAGCGGTAGCTTGGTGGAATCAGCCTGATCACTGTGTTTACCTAGGGGAGCGGTAGCCTGGTGGAACCAGCCTGATCACTGTGTTTACCTAGGGGAGCGGTAGCCTGGTGGAACCAGCCTGATCGCTGTGTTTACCTAGGGGAGCGGTAGCTTGGTGGAACCAGCCTGATCGCTGTGTTTACCTAGGGGAGGGGTAATCTGGAGGAACCAGCCTGATCGCTGTGTTTACCTAGGGGAGGGGTAATCTGGTGGAACCAGCCTGATCGCTGTGTTTACCTAGGGGAGCGGTAGCTTGGTGGAACCAGCCTGATCGCTGTGTTTACCTAGGGGAGGGGTAATCTGGTGGAACCAGCCTGATCACTGTGTTTACCTAGGGGAGCGGTAGCCTGGTGGAACCAGCCTGATCACTGTGTTTACTTAGGGGAGCGGTAGCCTGGTGGAACCAGCCTGATCACTGTGTTTACCTAGGGGAGAGGTAGCCTGGTGGAACCATTTTGATCGCTGTGTTTACCTAGGGGAGTGGTAGCCTGGTGGAACCAGCCTGATCACTGTGTTTACCTAGGGGAGCGGTAGCTTGGTGAAACCAGCCTGATCGTTGTGTTTACCTAGGGGAGCGGTAGCCTGGTGAAACCAGCCTGATCGCTGTGTTTACCTAGGGGAGGGGTAATCTGGTGGAACCAGCCTGATCACTGTGTTTACCTAGGGGAGCGGTAGCCTGGTGGAACCAGCCTGATCACTGTGTTTACCTAGGGGAGAGGTAGCTTGGTGGAACCAGCCTGATCGCTGTGTTTACCTAGGGGAGTGGTAGCCTGGTGGAACCAGCCTGATCACTGTGTTTACCTAGGGGAGCGGTAGCTTGGTGGAACCAGCCTGATCACTGTGTTTACCTAGGGGAGGGGTAGCCTGGTGGAACCAGCCTGATCACTGTGTTTACCTAGGGGAGCGGTAGCTTGGTGGAACCAGCCTGATCGCTGTGTTCACCTAGGGGAGCGGTAGCTTGGTGGAACCAGCCTGATCACTGTGATTACCTAGGGGAGAGGTAGCCTGGTGGAACCAGCCTGATCGCTGTGTTTACCTAGGGGAGCGGTAGCTTGGTGGAACCAGCCTGATCGCTGTGTTTACCTAGGGGAGCGGTAGCCTGGTGGAACCAGCCTGATCGCTGTGTTTACCTAGGGGAGCGGTAGCCTGGTGGAACCATTTTGATCGCTGTGTTTACCTAGGGGAGTGGTAGCCTGGTGGAACCATTTTGATCGCTGTGTTTACCTAGGGGAGCGGTAGCCTGGTGGAACCATTTTGATCGCTGTGTTTACCTAGGGGAGCGGTAGCCTGGTGGAACCAGCCTGATCGCTGTGTTTACATAGGGGAGGGGTAGCCTGGTGGAACCATTTTGATCGCTGTGTTTACCTAGGGGAGGGGTATTCTGGTGGAACCAGCCTGATCGCTGTGTTTACCTAGGGGAGCGGTAGCTTGGTGGAATCAGCCTGATCACTGTGTTTACCTAGGGGAGCGGTAGCCTGGTGGAACCATCCTGATCACTGTGTTTACCTAGGGGAGCGGTAGCCTGGTGGAACCAGCCTGATCGCTGTGTTTACCTAGGGGAGCGGTAGCTTGGTGGAACCAGCCTGATCGCTGTGTTTACCTAGGGGAGGGGTAATCTGGTGGAACCAGCCTGATCGCTGTGTTTACCTAGGGGAGGGGTAATCTGGTGGAACCAGCCTGATCGCTGTGTTTACCTAGGGGAGGGGTAATCTGGTGGAACCAGCCTGATCGCTGTGTTTACCTAGGGGAGAGGTAGCTTGGTGGAACCAGCCTGATCGCTGTGTTTACCTAGGGGAGCGGTAGCCTGGTGGAACCAGCCTGATCACTGTGTTTCCCTAGGGGAGAGGTAGCTTGGTGGAACCAGCCTGATCGCTGTGTTTTACCTAGGGGAGTGGTAGCCTGGTGGAACCAGCCTGATCACTGTGTTTACCTAGGGGAGCGGTAGCTTGGTGGAACCAGCCTGATCACTGTGTTTACCTAGGGGAGTGGTAGCCTGGTGGAACCAGCCTGATCGCTGTGTTTACCTAGGGGAGAGGTAGCTTGGTGGAACCAGCCTGATCGCTGTGTTTACCTAGAGGAGCGGTAGCTTGGTGGAACCAGCCTGATCGCTGTGTTCACCTAGGGGAGCGGTAGCTTGGTGGAACCAGCCTGATCACTGTGTTTACCTAGGGGAGAGGTAGCCTGGTGGAACCAGCCTGATCGCTGTGTTTACCTAGGGGAGCGGTAGCCTGGTGGAACCAGCCTGATCGCTGTGTTTACCTAGGGGAGCGGTAGCTTGGTGGAACCAGCCTGATCGCTGTGTTTACCTAGGGGAGCGGTAGCCTGGTGGAACCAGCCTGATCACTGTGTTTACCTAGGGGAGTGGGAGATGAAACAAAATAGTTTTCTGTCTTGCTGAAATAGACTTAAGAGATATGAATATTGACAGAGCAATGTGTCAACGTTTGTAGCTGGTCTATAATATTTAGCATTTATTAAGAATCAAACATATAATCTCTCTTTTTGCTTCCACACATCCAGTTCTCTATCTGTTTAGTATGCCTGCAGTCTTCCTACAATATAGACTCATCAGATATAGTAACTGTACATCTATCTAGCTTCCTCAGCTAACATCCACTTCCTGACCGGCTGACAACAGCAGCTGTTTACTGATCTTATTGTGGCTTTAAGCCTCTATTGGAGACTGTTGATTTCAGAAGGCTTTTCCCTATAGAATGGAGCACTATGAGAGAGACTGTTGGTTTCAGAAGGCTTTTCCCTGTGGAATGGAGCACTATGAGAGAGACTGTTGGTTTCAGAAAGCTTTTCCCTGTAGAATGGAGCACTATGAGAGAGACTGATGGTTTCAGAAGGATTTTCTCTGTGGAATGGAGCACTATGAGAGAGACTTGGTTTCAGAAGGATTTTCCCTGTGGAATGGAGCACTATGAGAGAGACTGTTGGTTTCAGAAAGCTTTTCCCTGTAGAATGGAGCACTATGAGAGAGACTGATGGTTTCAGAAGGATTTTCTCTGTAGAATGGAGCACTATGAGAGAGACTGTTGGTTTCAGAAGGCTTTTGCCTGTAGAATGGAGCACTATGAGAGAGACTGTTGGTTTCAGAAGGCTTTTCCCTGTGGAATGGAGCACTATGAGAGAGACTGTTGGTTTCAGAAGGCTTTTCCCTGTGGAATGGAGCACTATGAGAGAGACTTGGTTTCAGAAAACTTTTCCCATTAGAATGGAGCACTATGAGAGAGACTGTTGGTTTCAGAAGGATTTTCCCATTAGAATGGAGCACTATGAGAGAGACTGTTGGTTTCAGAAGGCTTTTCCCTGTGGAATGGAGCACTATGAGAGAGACTGTTGGTTTCAGAAGGATTTTCCCATTAGAATGGAGCACTATGAGAGAGACTGTTGGTTTCAGAAGGATTTTCCCATTAGAATGGAGCACTATGAGAGAGACTGTTGGTTTCAGAAGGATTTTCCCATTAGAATGGAGCACTATGAGAGAGACTGTTGGTTTCAGAAGGCTTTTCCCTGGGGAATGGAGCACTATGAGAGAGACTGTTGGTTTCAGAAGGATTTTCCCTATAGAATGGAGCACTATGAGAGAGACTGTTGGTTTCAGAAGGATTTTCCCTGTAGAATGGAGCACTATGAGAGAGACTGTTGGTTTCAGAAGGATTTTCCCATTAGAATGGAGCACTATGAGAGAGACTGTTGGTTTCAGAAGGATTTTCCCATTAGAATGGAGCACTATGAGAGAGACTGTTGGTTTCAGAAGGCTTTTGCCTGTAGAATGGAGCACTATGAGAGAGACTGTTGGTTTCAGAAGGCTTTTCCCTGTGGAATGGAGCACTATGAGAGAGACTGTTGGTTTCAGAAGGCTTTTCCCTGTGGAATGGAGCACTATGAGAGAGACTGTTGGTTTCAGAAGGATTTTCCCATTAGAATGGAGCACTATGAGAGAGACTGTTGGTTTCAGAAGGCTTTTCCCTATAGAATGGAGCACTATGAGAGAGACTGTTGGTTTCAGAAGGCTTTTCCCTGTGGAATGGAGCACTATGAGAGAGACTGTTGGTTTCAGAAGGATTTTCCCTGTAGAATGGAGCACTATGAGAGAGACTGTTGGTTTCAGAAGGCTTTTCCCTGTAGAATGGAGCACTATGAGAGAGACTTGGTTTCAGAAAACTTTTCCCATTAGAATGGAGCACTATGAGAGAGACTGTTGGTTTCAGAAGGATTTTCCCTGTAGAATGGAGCACTATGAGAGAGACTGTTGGTTTCAGAAGGCTTTTCCCTGTAGAATGGAGCACTATGAGAGAGACTGTTGGTTTCAGAAGGATTTTCCCATTAGAATGGAGCACTATGAGAGAGACTGTTGGTTTCAGAAGGATTTTCCCATTAGAATGGAGCACTATGAGAGAGACTGTTGGTTTCAGAAGGCTTTTCCCTGTGGAATGGAGCACTATGAGAGAGACTGTTGGTTTCAGAAGGATTTTCCCTGTAGAATGGAGCACTATGAGAGAGACTGTTGGTTTCAGAAGGCTTTTCCCTGTAGAATGGAGCACTATGAGAGAGACTGTTGGTTTCAGAAGGCTTTTCCCTGTGGAATGGAGCACTATGAGAGAGACTGTTGGTTTCAGAAGGATTTTCCCATTAGAATGGAGCACTATGAGAGAGACTGTTGGTTTCAGAAGGCTTTTCCCTGTGGAATGGAGCACTATGAGAGAGACTGTTGGTTTCAGAAGGATTTTCCCTGTAGAATGGAGCACTATGAGAGAGACTGTTGGTTTCAGAAGGCTTTTCCCTGTAGAATGGAGCACTATGAGAGAGACTTGGTTTCAGAAAACTTTTCCCATTAGAATGGAGCACTATGAGAGAGACTGTTGGTTTCAGAAGGCTTTTCCCTGTAGAATGGAGCACTATGAGAGAGACTGTTGGTTTCAGAAGGCTTTTCCCTATAGAATGGAGCACTATGAGAGAGACTGTTGGTTTCAGAAGGCTTTTCCCTGTAGAATGGAGCACTATGAGAGAGACTGTTGGTTTCAGAAGGCTTTTCCCTCTAGAATGGAGCACTATGAGAGAGACTTGGTTTCAGAAGGCTTTTCCCTGTGGAATGGAGCACTATGAGAGAGACTTGGTTTCAGAAGGATTTTCCCTGTGGAATGGAGCACTATGAGAGAGACTGTTGGTTTCAGAAGGCTTTTCCCTGTGGAATGGAGCACTATGAGAGAGACTGTTGGTTTCAGAAGGCTTTTCCCTGTAGAATGGAGCACTATGAGAGAGACTGTTGGTTTCAGAAGGCTTTTCCCTCTAGAATGGAGCACTATGAGAGAGACTTGGTTTCAGAAGGCTTTTCCCTGTGGAATGGAGCACTATGAGAGAGACTTGGTTTCAGAAGGATTTTCCCTGTGGAATGGAGCACTATGAGAGAGACTTGGTTTCAGAAGGATTTTCCCATTAGAATGGAGCACTATGAGAGAGACTTGGTTTCAGAAGGCTTTTCCCTGTGGAATGGAGCACTATGAGAGAGACTTGGTTTCAGAAGGCTTTTCCCTGTGGAATGGAGCACTATGAGAGAGACTGTTGGTTTCAGAAGGATTTTCCCTGTGGAATGGAGCACTATGAGAGAGACTGTTAGTTTCAGAAGGCTTTTCCCTGTGGAATGGAGCACTATGAGAGAGACTGTTGGTTTCAGAAGGCTTTTCCCTGTGGAATGGAGCACTATGAGAGAGACTGATGGTTTCAGAAGGATTTTCCCATTAGAATGGAGCACTATGAGAGAGACTGATGGTTTCAGAAGGATTTTCCCTATAGAATGGAGCACTATGAGAGAGACTGATGGTTTCAGAAGGCTTTTGCCTGTAGAATGGAGCACTATGAGAGAGACTGTTGGTTTCAGAAGGATTTTCCCTGTAGAATGGAGCACTATGAGAGAGACTGATGGTTTCAGAAGGATTTTCCCTATAGAATGGAGCACTATGAGAGAGTCTCATAGAGTTGTTTTGGTTTCTCTCTGTAGCCCTGTGACCTGCTCCCCTGTTCTCGCCCTCCCTCTCTCTCTCTCGCTCTCTTGTTCTCTCTCTTGCTCTCTTGTTCTCTCTCTCTCTTTTTCTGTCTCTAAGTCTTCAGTGTGTAATGAGATCTGTATCAGAGAGAAATATAATCAGAGCCAGAGAGAGAGAGGGGGGGAGTGAGAGAGACAGGGGAAGAGAGAGGGTAGAGACATACAAAGAGACAGAGAGACAGAGACAGACAGACAGACAGACAGACAGACAGACAGACAGACAGACAGACAGACAACCTCTAGTTTAGTAGAGGAGCTGGCGCTCTTCTACTGCTTTAAAGGCTGACTCTGTCTGGGTTAACTGGGACAGCTGGACATGCTTTAGTGGTGTGTGTGCTGTGGTCATCAGAGGTACCTGGACAAAGGGAGGTTTCCATTGGTCCTCTTCTGCTAGACCACATGATTTAAACTTTAGATCTGTCTGATGACATCACTAGAATAGAGATTAAATTCTCTGTCCCTGTTTCTGCTGATGTCATTCATCAAATCAAATTAAACTTCGTTCATATCAAATTCCTCATGTATTGGACCCAAGTCTGAACTTAATGCAAGCATTTCAGGGTGGACACTAGTCTTGCTTGGTTAGTGGAGAGTGATGAGTGATAGAGTGAGTGATAGAGTACTGATGGGCCTCTCTCTCTCCCCCCTCTGTGTCTCTGGGGAGTCAGTGGAAGTATGTCAGAGAGGCAGATGGACGGCTGCCTTAATTATCTAACATCCTAATCCATCAGACTGGAGATATGGAGAACATTAGGGCTACACACACACACATCGTGAGAGGTCACACGCACACGCACGTACGTACACACACACACACACAGACACACATCGTGAGAGGTCGCACGCACACACACACACACACACACATCGTGAGAGATCTCACACACACACACATCGTGAGAGGTCACACACACACACACACACACACACACACACACACACACACACACACACACACACACACACACACACACACACACACACACACACACACACACACACACACACACACACACACACACACACACACACACACACACACACACACACACACACACACACACACACACCCCACAGACAGCAGAATTACCAGATTAGAGGAGGAGTCTGTGTTTAATAGGGCATTAGACCAGATTAAATGTAGCTGTGGTTCCATATCTGATGTCATTGGACTGATGACTTTCCATTGTCTGATGGCTGGATCTAACACACACTCACATTCCTCTTAGTCCTTCCCCAGGCTAGTTGATTGATCGCTGGTTCCTGTTGTATGTGACTGGTTTGTGTCCCGTGGAGCAGGAATTATAACCCAGACACAACAGCATGGAAACCCCCCCAACATCTGACTCCATCAATCACACTAGCAATCAAACTAATTCAATTAGACAGACACAAATCTCGCTTGCTTACGGCCCCTTATCCCACAGTCCGGAGACTAACTCAATTTACACACAATCCCGTACATGTAGCATTAAATCCACGTTTTCCAATTACTAATGTATCTCAATATCAAGAAATACAGAGGAAACGCTTCTGTTCTCTTCTGGAAAAGAAAGGAGAGTGACAAAAGACAACAAGAGACAGAAATCTGTAGATATGTGTGGAATTGTTTCTTTCAGGTTTCCAAGGTGTGAGAGAGAATGCAGGGCTGTGAGTGTGTGAGTGTGTGAGTGAGTGTGAGTGTGTGAGTTAGGCCTCCCAGAGAGCAGCGATTAAGGCGTCAGTCACAGCTGTCACACGGAGCTGAGCGGAGAGCGTTATCCAGCATGCCTTTGGTTGGGCATTGGGCTGAGACAACGATGGTCACAGCAGGACTCCCATCAGCTCTTTCTTCCCTCTCCTCGCCGTGAAGGACCGAGCGGATGGGAGACTGTGTGTGTGTGTGTGTGTGTGTGTGTGTGTGTGTGTGTGTGTGTGTGTGTGTGTGTGTGTGTGTGTGTGTGTGTGTGTGTGTGTGTGTGTGTGTGTGTGTGTGTGTGTGTGTGTGTGTGTGTGTGTGTGTGTGTGTGTGTGTGTGTGTGTGTGTGTGTGTGTATGTCGGGCAGAGGAATGGGTCATGCTGAGAGTTGGTATAGACGAGTCTGAGCCAAACCCTGGTTGAATGGGTTAACAGGGGCACACACACACACACACACACACACGTACAGACTTAGAAGGCGAGCACACCATCCACCGCTTCCGAGCATAATACTCGCCAATGTCCAGTCTCTAGACAACAAGGTGGACGAAATTAGGGCATGAGTTGCCTTCCAGAGAGACATCAGAGATTGTAGCATTCTCTGTTTCACGGAACATGTCTCACTCGGAATATGTTGTCAGAGTCGGTACAGCCACCCGGTTTCTTCACGCATCGCGCCGACAGAAACAAACATCTCTCTGGTAAGAAGAAGGGCGGGGGTGTATGCCTCATGATTAACGACTCATGGTGTAATCATAACAACATACAGGAACTCAAGTCCTTTTGTTAACCTGACCTAGAATTCCTTACAATCAAATGCCGACCGCATTATCTTCCAAGAGAATTATCTTCGATTATAGTCACAACCGTGCACATCCCCCCCCCAAGCAGATACCTCGATGGGCCTGAAAGAACTTCATTGGACTCTATGTAAACTGGAAACCATATACCCTGAGGCTGCATTTATTGTGACTGGGTATTTTAACAAAGCTAATTTGAAGTCGCTCTGGATAAGAGCGTTCGCTAAATGACTTAAATGTAAATGTAAATGTAAATGAGAACAAGGTTACCCAAATTCTACCAGCACATTGATTGTTGCACCCGCTCGAGCAAAACATTGGATCACAGCTACTCTAACTTCCGCGATGCATACAAGACCCTCCCCCACCCTCCCTTCGGTAAATCTGACCATGATTCTATCTTGTTGCTCCCCTCCTATAGGCAGAAACTAAAACAGGTCATGCCCGTGCTTAGGTCTATCCAAAAATGGTCTGACCAATTGGATTCCACGCTTCAAGATTGCTTCGATCACGTGGACTGGGATATGTTCCGGGTAGCCTCAGACAATAACATCGACCTATACGCTGACTCGGTGAGTGAGTTTATTAGGAAGTGCATTGTGACTATTAAAATCTTCCCTAACCAGAAACCGTGAATTGATGGCAGCGTTCGCGCAAAACTGAAAGCGCGAACCACCGCATTTAATAAAGGCAAGGCGACTGGAAACATGAACGAATTCAAACAGTGTAGTTATTCTCTCCGCAAGGCAATCAAACAAGCAAAGCGTCAGTATAGAGACAAAGTAGAGTCGCAATTCAACGGCTCAAACACGAGACGTATGTGGCAGGGGCTTTAGACAACCACGGATTTCAAAAAGAAAACCAGCCGTCTCGCTCCCAGACAAACTTAACAACTTCTTTGCGCGCTTTGAGGACAATACAGTGCCACCGACACGGCCCGCTACCAAAGACTGTGGGCTCTCCTTCAACGTGGCCGATGTGAGTAAAACATTTAAACGTGTTAACCCTCGCAAGGCTACCGGTCCAGACGGCATTCCTAGCCGCGTCCTTAGAGCATGCTCAGACCAGCTGGCTGGTGTGTTTACGGACATATTCAATCAATCCCTATATGCTGTTCCCACATGCTTCAAGAGGGCCACCATTGTTCCTGTTCCCAAGAAAGCTAAAGTAACTGAACTAAATGACTATCGCCCCGTAACACTCACTTCTGTCATCATGAAGTGCTTTGAGAGACTAGTCACGGATCATATCACCTCCACCCTACCTGATAGCCTAGACCCACTCCAATTTGCTTACCGTCCCAATTAGGTCCACAGATGATGCAATTGCCATCACACTGCACACTGCCCTATCCCATTTGGACAAGAGGAATACCTATTTAAGAATGCTGTTCATTGACTACAGCTCAGCATTCAATACCATAGTACCCTCCAAATTCATCTTTAAGCTTGAGACCCTGTGTCTCGACCCTGCCCTGTGCAACTGGTTCCTGGACTTTCTGATGGGCCGCCCCCAGGTGGTGAAGATAGGAAACAACATCTCCACCCCGCTGATCTTCAACACTGGGGCCCCACAAGGGTGCATGCTCAGCCCTCTCCTGTACTCCCGGTTGACCCATGACTGCGTGGCCATGCACACCTCCAACTCAATCATCAAGTTTGCAGACGACATTACAGTGGTAGGCTTGATTACCAACAACGACGAGACAGCCTACAGGGAGGAGTTGAGGGCCATCGGAGTGTGGTGTCAGGAAAATAACCTCACACTCAATGTCAACAAAACAAAGGAGTCGTGGACTTCAAATAATGATCATGTACTTCAGGAAACAGCAGAGGGATCACCCCCCTATCCACATCGACGGGACAGTAGTGGAGAAGGTGGAAAGTTTTAAGATCCTCGGTGTACACATGACGGACAAACTGAAATGGTCCACCCACACAGACAGCGCGGTGAAGAAGGCGCAAAAGCTCCTTAGGAAGTGCATTGTAACAGCGCCTCTTCAACCTCAGGAAGCTGAAGAAATGTGGCTTGTTACCTAAAACCCTCACAAACTTCTACAAATGCACAATCGAGAGCATCCTGTTGGGGTCTTTCCCCGCCTGGTACGGGCTGTATCACCACCTGGTACGGGCTGTATCACCGCCTGGTACGGGCTGCACCACCTGCAACCACAAGGCTCTCCAGAGGGTAGTGCGGTCTGCACAACGCATCACCGGGGGCAAACTACCTTCCCTCCAGGACACCTACAGTACCCGATGTCACAGGAAGGCAAAAAGATCACCAAGGACAACAACCACTGCCTGTTCACCCCGCTATCATCCAGAAGGCGAGGTCAGTACAGTTGCATCAAAGCTGGGACCGAGAGACTGAAAACCAGCTTCTATCTCAAGGCCATCAGACTGTTAAACAGCCATCACTAACATAGAGAGGCTGCTGCCAACATACAGACTCAAATCACTGGCCACTGTAATAAATGGATTTAATAATGGTATCACAGGTGACTTTAATAATGCCACTTTCATTTTGCTACACTTCCATTAACATCTGCTAACCATGTGTATGTGACCAATATTTATTTTTTTGACAGACAGACAGACAGACAGACAGACAGACAGACAGCTAGCTAGCTAGCTAGCTACAGGCTGTGAGGGAGGAATTCCTGAAAAATATGAATGGAAAAATGTGTTTTTTCCTGTCTGACTAAAAGTAGTAAAATCCCCTGGATTACATCCGGCTATTTCCATGCACCGCTAATGGTCTCCCTGTCCTAGTGTGGGCGTGTGGGCGTGTGTGCGTGCGTGCGAGCGAGAGAGCCCCCTGTTGTTGCCAGTCAGGGGCCTTCAGTTTCCACTCTGCTTTAGTAACTAATCTTGCCAAATTGAATTGACTGAGGCAGAATATATATACAGTGTGTGTAGCGTACCTAGTTCTAGTCATGTGAGTCAGTCTGTTTCATCTGTGACATGTGTTTTGCATCCTACCCATGTTGCTGTTGCCCCCTGCTGTGTTTGTATGGGGAACACTTTACTCTGTCAGACTCTGAGAAAACGATCGTATGTGTACTAAACCAAACTCACTGTACCTTCAAACTACCTTGGGACAGGTCTAAACCAAACTCACTGTACCTTCAAACCACCTTGGGACAGGTCTATACCAAACTCACCGTACCTTCAAACCACCTTGGGACAGGTCTATACCAAACTCACCGTACCTTCAAACCACCTTGGGACAGGTCTATACCAAACTCACCGTACCTTCAAACCACCTTGGGACAGGTCTAAACCAAACTCACCGTACCTTCAAACCACCTTGGGACAGGTCTAAACCAAACTCACTGTACCTGCAAACCACCTTGGGACAGGTCTATACCCAACTCACCGTACCTGCAAACTACCTTGGGACAGGTCTATACCAAACTCACCGTACCTTCAAACCACCTTGGGACAGGTCTAAACCAAACTCACTGTACCTTCAAACCACCTTGGGACAGGTCTATACCAAACACAAGGTACCTTCAAACCACCTTGGGACAGGTCTAAACCAAACTCACAGTGCCTTCAAACCACCTTGGGACAGGTCTAAACCAAACACAAGGTACCTTCAAACCACCTTGGGAGAGGTCTAAACCAAACACAAGGTACCTTCAAACCACCTTGGGACAGGTCTAAACCAAACACAAGGTACCTTCAAACCACCTTGGGACAGGTCTAAACCAAACTCACTGTACCTTCAAACCACCTTGGGACAGGTCTAAACCAAACACAAGGTACCTTCAAACCACCTTGGGACAGGTCTAAACCAAACACAAGGTACCTTCAAACCACCTTGGGAGAGGTCTGTGTTGTAACAGAGATTTTCGATCTCAATGAGATCACTGATGATTGACAATTGCTGTTTCTTTTTCATTAAAACTGTCTCTCCTCCCCGCTCCTCTCAGAGAGACTTATGTTCTCTACTTAGTTCAGGCTTGCAACCAGATGGAAACAACTCTAGATCACCGTTACTCCAGACACAAAGCGTACAAAGCTCTCCCTCGCCCTCCATTTGGCAAATCTGACCATAATTCTATCCTCCTGATTCCTGCTTACAAGCAAAAACTAAAGCAGGAAGCACCAGTGTTCCGGGATTCTTCCGATGTCATTGAGGAGTACACCAGAAGCCATGGATTACAGGCAACATCCGCACTGAACTAAAGGGTAGAGCTGCCGCTTTCAAGGAGCAGGACTCTAACCCGGAAGCTTATAAGAAATCCTGCTATGCCCTCCAACGAACCATCAAACAGACAAAGCATCAATACAGGACTAAGATTGAATCGTACTACACCGGCTCCGACGCTCGTCGGATGTGGCAGGGCTTGCAAACTATTACAGACTACAAAGGGAAGCACAGCTGAGAGCTGCCCAGTGACGCGAGCCTACCAGACGAGCTAACTTACTTCTATGCTCGCTTCGAGGCAAGTAACACTGAAACATGCATGAGAGCATCAGCTGTTCCGGACAACTGTGTGATCACGCTCTCCGCAGTCGATGTGAGCAAGAGCTTTAAACAGGTCAACATTCACAAGGCCGCAGGGCCAGGTGGATTACCGGGACGTGTACTCCGAGCATGTGCTGACCAACTGGCAAGTGTCTTCACTGACATTTTCAACCTCTCCCTGTCTGAGTCTGTAATACCAACATGTTTCAAGCAGACCACCATAGTCCCTGTGCCCAAGAACACTAAGGTAACCTGCCTAAATGACTACTGACCCGTAGTAGTCACGTCTGTAGCCATGAAGTGGTTTGAAAGGCTGGTCATTGCTCATATCAACACCATTATCCCAGAAACACTAGACCCACTCCAATTTGAATACTGGCCCAATAGATCCACAGATGATGCAGTCTCTATTGCACTCCAAACTGCCCTTTCCCACCTGGACAAAAGGAACACGTATGTGAGAATGCTATTCAGTGACTACAGCTCAGCGTTCAACGCCATAGTGCCCTCAAAGCTCATCACTAAGCTAAGGACCCTGGGACTAAACACCTCTGTAACTGGATCCTGGACTTCCTGATGGGCTGCCCCCAGGTGGTAAGGGTAGGGAACAACACATCCACCACGCTGATCCTCAACACGAGGGCCCCTCAAGGGTGCGTGCTCAGTCCCCTTCTGCACTTCCTGTTCACTCATGACTGCATGGCCAGGCACAACTCCAACACCATCATTAAGTTTGCCGATGACACAACAGTGGTAGGCCTGATCACCGACAACGACGAGACAGCCTATAGGGAGGAGGTCAGAGACCTGACCGTGTGGTGCAAGGACAACAACCTCTCCCATAACGTGATCAAGACAAAGGAGATGATTGTGAACTAAAGGAAAAGGAGGGCTGAGCACGCCCCCATTCTCATCGACGGGGCTGTAGTGGAGCAGGTAGGGAGCTTCAAGTTCCTTGGCTTCCACGTAACCAACAAACTAGCATGGTCCAAGCACACCAAGACAGTCGTAAAGAGGGCACGACAAAATCTGTTCCTGCCTCAGGAGACTGAAAAGATTTGGCATGGGTACTCAGATCCTTAAAAGGTTCTACAGCTGCACCATTGAGAGCACCCTGACGGGTTGCATCACCGCCTGGTATGGCAACTGTTCGGCCTCCGACCGCAAGGCACTGCAGAGGGTAATGCCTATGGCCCAGTACATCACTGGGGCCAAGCTTCCTGCCACCCAGGACCTCTATACCAGGCCGTGTCAGAGGAAGGCCCTAAAAATTGTCAAAGACTCCAGCCACCCTAGTCATAGACTGTTCTCTCTGCTACCACACGGCAAGCAGTACCGGAGCGCCAAGTCTTGGTCCAAGAGGCTTCTAAACAGCTTCTACCCCCAAGCCATAAGACTCCTGAACATCTAGTGAAATGGCTACCCAGACTATTTGAACGCCCCCCCCCTTCCCTCCTCTACGCTGCTGCTTCTCTGTTATCTATGCACAGTCACTTTAATAACTCAATTACCTCGACTAACCGGTGCCCCCACACATTGACTCTGTACCAGTAACACCGCTATTGTTATTTTACTGCTGCTCTATAATTAGTATTTGTTACTTTTATTTCTCATTTTTGGGGGGTATTTTTCTTAATTCTGCATTGTTGGTTAAGGGCTTGTAAGGAAGCATTTCACTATGAGGTCTACATGTGAGGTTGTATTCGGGTCATGTGACTAATAAAGTTTGATTTGATTTGCCTGCTTTTCTTTCTGTGTTATTTCTTCGCTGTTTATTGATGTGTTCTAGATTGTAGCATCTCATGCATTTCAACAATGAGGATGTCAGATCTTAGTATGTGCAATATGCTCAAGTCAAATCCCCATTTAAAATATAGATGGGGTTTATGAATATATTAATTGTAGGAATAAGCATCTGCTTCTTGGAACAAGTGTCTGTCTTTTCCTTTGTATTGGTGCTCTAGAGTTGAGTGGTAGGCTGTTCAAAGCTACCTCTGAGATTACAACCAAATGACAACTGGGATGCTGTCTTCCCTATTAAATACAACTGGTATATTCTCTTAATGTTGTATGGACTGGAAATGAAGAGAAGGAGAACCATTAGCTTAGCTTTGATGGTTTTTAAAGGGTTGGAGGTAGGCAGACTGGTTGGTCTGAAGCTAGGAGGTCTTTAGGTAGAACAACCAGGTCTGTAAATTGGAGGAAGTCTGGAGGCAGACTGTCTAGGTCTGTAACATTGAAGGAGGTCTGGAGGCAGACTGGCTAGGTCTGTAACATTGGAGGAGGTTTGGAGGCAGACTGGCTAGGTCTGTAACATTGGAGGTGGTCTGGAGGCAGACTGGCTAGGTCTGTAACATTGGAGGAGGTCTGGAGGCAGACTGGCTAGGTCTGTAACATTGGAGGAGGTCTGGAGGCAGACTGGCTAGGTCTGTAACATTGGAGGTGGTCTGGAGGCAGACTGGCTAGGTCTGTAACATTGGAGGAGGTCTGGAGGCAGACCGGCTAGGTCTGTAACATTGGAGGTGGTCTGGAGGCAGACTGGCTAGGTCTGTAACATTGGAAGAGGTTTGGAGGCAGACTGGCTAGGTCTGTAACATTGGAGGAGGTTTGGAGGCAGACTGGCTAGGTCTGTAACATTGGAGGAGGTCTGGAGGCAGACTGGCTAGGTCTGTAACATTGGAGGAGGTTTGGAGGCAGACTGGCTAGGTCTGTAACATTGGAAGTGGTCTGGAGGCAGACTGGCTAGGTCTGTAACATTGGAGGAGGTCTGGAGGCAGACTGGCTAGGTCTGTAACATTGGAGGTGGTCTGGAGGCAGACTGGCTAGGTCTGTAACATTGGAGGAGGTCTGAGGCAGACTGGCTAGGTCTGTAACATTGGAGGAGGTTTGGAGGCAGACTGGCTAGGTCTGTAACATTGGAGGTGGTCTGGAGGCAGACTGGCTAGGTCTGTAACATTGGAGGAGGTCTGGAGGCAGACTGGCTAGGTCTGTAACATTGGAGGTGGTCTGGAGGCAGACTGGCTAGGTCTGTAACATTGGAGGTGGTCTGGAGGCAGACTGGCTAGGTCTGGAGTGTTGAAGGAGGTCTGTAAGGCAGACTGTCTAGTGTTGCCTCCCAAATTCCCTATTTAGTTAGTGCACTACATAGTGAATAGGGTGACATTTGGGATGCAACCTAGGTCTGTAACATTGGAGGTCTGTAGACTGACTGGCTAGATCTGTAACGTTGGAGGTCTGTAGACTGACTGGCTAGATCTGTAACGTTGGAGGTCTGTAGACAGACTGGCTAGGTCTGTAACGTTGGAGGTCTGTAGACTGACTGGCTAGGTCTGCAACATTGGAGGTCTGTAGACAGACTGGCTAGGTCTGTAACGTTGGAGGTCTGTAGACTGACTGGCTAGGTCTGTAACGTTGGAGGTCTGTAGACTGACTGCCTAGGTCTGTAACGTTGGAGGTCTGTAGACTGACTGGCTAGGTCTGTAACGTTGGAGGTCTGTAGACTGACTGGCTAGGTATGTAATGTTGGAGGTCTGTAGACAGACTGGCTAGGTCTGTAACGTTGGAGGTCTGTAGACAGACTGGCTAGGTCTGTAACGTTGGAGGTCTGTAGACAGACTGGCTAGGTCTGTAACGTTGGAGGTCTGTAGACAGACTGGCTAGGTCTGTAACGTTAGAGGTCTGTAGACAGACTGCCTAAGTCTGTAACGTTGGAGGTCTGTAGACAGACTGGCTAGGTCTTTAACGTTGGAGGTCTGTAG
>NC_074670.1:73699340-73701840 GCF_029448725.1 Salvelinus fontinalis
GAGAGATAGGGGAGAGAGAGAGAGAGACAGAGAGAAAGAGAGATAGGGGGAGAGAGAGAAAGAGAGATATGGGAGAGAGAGACATAGAGAAAGAGAGATAGGGGAGAGATAGAGAGAAATAGAGATAGGGGAGAGACAGAGAGAAAGAGAGGTAGGGGAGAGAGAGAAAGAGAGATATGGGAGAGAGAGAAAGAGAGATAGGGTAGAGAGAGAGACAAAGAGAGAGGTAGGGGGAGAGAGAGACAGAGAGAAAGAGAGGTAGTTGGAGAGAATGAGAGAGACAAAGAGAGAGGTAGGGGGGAGAGAGAGACAGAGAGAAAGAGAGATAGGGGGGAGAGAGAGACAAAGAGAGAGGTAGGGGGAAGTGAGAGACAGAGAGAAAGAGAGGGGGGAGAGAGAGAGACAAAGAGAGAGGTAGGGGGAGAGAGAGACAGAGAGAAAGAGAGATAGGGGGAGAGAGAGAGAGACAAAGAGAGAGGTAGGGGGAGAGAGAGAAAGAGAGATATGGGGGAGAGAGAGAGGTAGGGGAGAGAGAGACAGAGAGAAAGAGAGACAGGGGGGAGAGAGAGAGACAAAGAGAGTGGTAGGGGGGAGAGAGACAGAGAGAAAGAGAGATAGGGGGAGAGAGAGAGAGAGACAAAGAGAGAGGTAGGGGGAGAGAGACAGAGAGAAAGAGAGATAGGGGGGAGTTAGAGAGAGGTAGGGGGAGAGAGAGAAAGAGAGATATGGGGGAGAGAGAGAGAGACAAAGAGAGAGGAGGGGGGGAGAGAGACAGAGAGATAGAGAGACAGGGGAGAGAGAGAGAGAGAGAGACAAAGAGAGAGGTAGGGGAGAGAGAGACAGAGAGAAAGAGAGATAGGGGGGAGAGAGAGAGAGGTAGGGGGAGAGAGAGAAAGAGAGATATGGGGGAGAGAGAGAGAGACAAAGAGAGGAAGGGGGGAGAGAGAGACAGAGAGAAAGAGAGGTAGGTGGGAGAGAGAGAGAGACAAAGAGAGAGGTAGAGGGGAGAGAGAGACATAGAGAAAGAGAGATAGGGGGAGAGAGAGAGAGGTGGGGGGAGAGAGAAAGAGAGATATGGGAGAGAGAGAGACAAAGAGAGAGGTAGGGGGAGAGAGACAGAGAGAAAGAGAGATAGGGGGGAGAGAGAGAGAGACAAAGAGAGAGGTAGGGGGGAGAGAGTCAGAGAGATAGGGGGAGAGAGAGAGGTAGGGGAGAGAGAGAGAAAGAGAGATATGGGGGAGAGAGAGAGACAAAGAGAGAGGTAGGGGGGAGAGAGAGACAGAGAGAAAGAGACGTAAGGGAGAGAGAGAGACAAAGAGAGAGGTAGGGGGGAGAGAGACAGAGAGAAAGAGAGATAGGGGGGAGAGAGAGGTAGGGGAGAGACAGACAGAGCGAAAGAGAGATAGGGGGGAGAGAGAGACAGAGATAAAGAGAGATAGGGGGGAGAGAGAGAGAGACAAAGAGAGAGGTAGGGGGGAGAGAGACAGAGAGAAAGAGAGATGGGGGGGAGAGAGAGACAAAGAGAGAGGTAGGGGGGAGAGAGACAGAGAGAAAGAGAGATAGGGGGGAGAGAGAGAGACAAAGAGAGAGGTAGAGGGGAGAGAGAGACAGAGAGAAAGAGAGATAGGGGGAGAGAGAGAGAGACAAAGAGAGAGGTAGAGGGGAGAGAGAGACAGAGAGAAAGAGAGATAGGGGGGAGAGAGACACAGAGGGTGATTAGACTTGCTAATTCCCTGTGTTATAGTGTTTATTATGCTGTCTCAATATTAGAGACAATCAGGCCAATCAAAGTGTCCCTGACAGAGATGGGATGCTTTCCAAATGGCACCCTAGTCCCTATATAGTGCACTCCTTTTGACCAGGGCCCATGGGGAATAGGGTTCAATTTGGAAGGCAGTTATGGGCTGCTGTGTACTCCCAATTCTCCACACATACTCCCTCTACCACTCGCTCACTACTCACTCACTCAGTCACTCACTCATTCACTCACTCTCTCACTCACCTCCATAAATCACTCAGGCCGGCCCCCATTGACTTTGGCCCGTAGTATAGTGCTCCCATAGTGGGCATGGAGGTCTGGAAGCCCCCTAAAAGCATTTAAAACCGTTTTGAAAATCGTGCCTGGTAACCCAAAAATAATACCAGGCCCATTGTTGGACTTAGTCTGGAGCGAAAGGAAAAAGTGGGGACTTTTTGGGACATTTTCAAATAATTATTAAAAATACTTCCCGAGGTGCTAGAGGTCCCATTTTGGCTCATACCCTCTCTCGGGATGGCCAACGATTACCCCCTGAGTAAATACGAATGCGCTTTGGCGACGGCGGTGGCGGAGCACCCGGAGGCCCCCAACCTTAAACCTATTTGTCTGTGAACTATGGCCTCTCGCTTTGGCGAAGTGCAGGCGGGGGAAAGGAGGGCAACCTCCCCAACTCTGCCTAGCCACTAGCCTCTGCGTACAAAAAAAACCAAGAGTACAACTCTTAGCGGTGGATCACTCGTC